>NC_058523.1:413281553-413584583 GCF_904849725.1 Hordeum vulgare subsp. vulgare
TTGTCAAACTTTGGATGTTTTCTATGCCTTTTATATATTTTTTGGAACTAACTTATTAACTCAGTGCCAAGTGCCAGTTCCTGTTTTTTCCGTGTTTTGACCGTTTTCAGAGGAGGATTTTTAACGGAGTCCAAACAGAATAAAACTTCCGAAATTATTTTTTCCGGAACAGAAGATATGCGTCAAACTTGAGAACCAAGGCAGGGGCCAGCAGGGGACCCCACAAGCCCCCTAGGCGCGGCCAGGGGGGCCCGCGCCTCCCAGGCTTGTGGGCTCCCTGGGCCTCCCCTGCACTAGCTCATTCACCTATAAATTCCCTAAAATCCTAGAAAAATCAGGAGATCAACGAAAATACTTTTCCGCCGCCGCAAGCTTCTGTCTCCGCAAGATCCCATCTGGGGCATATTCTGGTGCCCTGCCGGAGGGGAGATTCGGATATGGAGGGCTTCTTCATCAACACCATGACCTCTCCGATGATGCATGAGTAGTTCACCATAGACCTACGGGTCCATAGCTAGTAGCTAGATGGCTTCTTCTCTCTCTTGGATCTTCAATACAAAGTTCTCCATGATCTTCATGGAGATCTGTCCGATGTAATCTTCTTTGCGGTGTGTTTGTCGAGATCCGATGAATTGTGGATTTATGATCAGATTATCTATGAATATTATTTGAGTTTCTTCTGATCTCTCTTATGCATGATTTCATATCCTTGTAATTCTCTTCGAGTTGTGGGTTTTGTTTGGCCAACTTGATCTATGATTCTTGCAATGGGAGAAGTGCTTGGTTTTCGGTTCATACCGTGCGGTGACCTCACCCAGTGACAGAAGGGGTAGCGAGGCACGTATCGTGTTGTTGCCATCAAGGGCAAAGAGATGGGGTTTTCATCATTGGTTTGAGTTTATCCCTCTACATCATGTCATCTTGCTTAAGGCATTACTCTGTTCGTCATGAACTCAGTACACTAGATGCATGCTGGATAGCGGTCGATGTGTGGAGTAATAGTAGTAGATGCAGAAAGTATCGGTCTACTTGTCTCGGACGTGATGCCTATATGTATGATCATTTCCTTAGATATCGACATGACTTTGCGCGGTTCTATCAATTGCTCGACAGTAATTTGTTCACCCACCGTAATATTTGCTATTTTGGGAGAAGCCTCTAGTGAACACTATGGCCCCCGGGTCTATTTCACACCATATTTTTAGCCTTACTATTTTACTTCGTTGCACTTCCCGTCTTCAGATATCACTTTGCAATCAATCTTGAAGGGATTGACAACCCCTTTATAGCGTTGGGTGCAAGCTCTTTTGTGTTTGCGCAGGTACTCTGGACTTGACGAGATTCTCCTACTGGATTGATACCTTGGTTCTCAAACTGAGGGAAATACATACTGCTCCCGTGCTGCATCACCCTTTCCTCTTCAAGGGAAAAACCAACGCAAGCCAAGTCTCCGTCAACGTGTCAATTTCTGGCGCTGTTGTTTGAGAAGTAGAAGTATCTTTGTAGCGCCGCACAACAAAGGGGGTGTAAGTGCTGTGTCGGGTCTGGCTCGTCGATCAAGGATCGAGATTTGAAACTAAAGCGGGGCAATGAATTAAGGGGAATCAGAGGGGATGACTGCTCCACCTATACTAAACAGATTAAAAGTACAGGTACTGAAAGTAGCAGTTCATCAAAAATAGGCTATGCATCAGATATAGGACATAACTACAATAGTAGCAAAATTCTAATGCAAGCAGGAGGAAGAAATATATAGGTGATATAGGAATGATCAAGGGGGGTTTACTTGCCTTGCTGCTCTGCGGCAAAAGGCTGGTCGACAGGGTCATAGATGTACCCGACAGCATCGTCAGTCTGGGGGTCTACCGTAAGAAGAGGGGGCAGAAACAATAAATAATAGCAACAGGTGCAACACTAAGCATGACATGGCAATATGCAGGCTAGGCATGAGCTAACGCAATTACATCCGTCATAGACGGGTCGGGAAAATATCAGATGATATTTCCCGGGTCTCTAGCTACTTGTGACAGCCCGAGACCAACGCTCCACAAGATTTCCCCTTTATTCCGTTGCTACCGTGTGATTATTTTAATTGTTGCATCATCATCGCATCATTCGCATCATCGGCATTGTATCGGCATCTCCGTTGCCGCCTGTTTCAAAAGTTGCATCCGTTGTTAGTTGCCGGTTCCCGCCGTTTTCGTCGTTGATCGTGTTGAGCCCGACCACACACGCACGCGCCCGCGGCATCGTCATAATCTTGTTTTTAAAAGTGTGTGTAAAATATTCTTAGATTGGGTCAAAACTTGGCGTGTGGTCTTAATTAGTTGTAGGTAGGCCGCCTGCCAAATTTCATCGCAATCAGAGTCCGTTTGGTACCCAAACGGTCGACCGTAGCGGCACCGTCTTCGGTTATTCGTCGGACGTGTTTTGGTGTTTTAAAACTCGTTGCCGGGTCGCCCGTTTTCCCACTCGTCTCCGGCTAGCCACTCTACACAGCCACTTAGCCGTCCCCGTGTGCGATACTATTCGATTCCGATCGTACGGTTGAAACCGGGGAGAAAAACTGCTAAACCTAGCCCCCTTCCCTATTTAAACAACCCCACATACCTAAACTAGCCTAACCCTAATCACCACCTCGAAACCCGTGCTAGCCGCCACCTCCCACCTCTCTCTCTCCTCCTTCCCTCCTCAGCGCCGCCGCCGGGCCCGCGAGCCCACGCGAGGCCCGCCCGAGCCCGGTTCGCCTACATCCACACCCGCTCGTCTCGATCCAGCCCCTCATCGAGCTCCTCCTCGAGTTGCTGCACGGGCGCCCGAGGTGGCCGCAGCTTAGCAACTCCTCCACGCCCGCCGCACTTCATGCCACCGCCGGCCAGATCCGCAGCCAGCCCCGCATCTCGCCGTCGTGCCTCGTGCCCCGCCGCCTCGCAGCCGCCGCCGGCGACCTCTAGGCCAGCCCTCGTGCCGTCTTCTTCAACCTCTTCCTCTATCTTTTTCTACCTGTCCGGCCTCTCCCTCTTCCTCCCATAGGCGCAAGGAGCCACTGATGACCCACAAGTATAGGGGATCAATCGTAGTGCTTTCGATAAGTAAGAGTGTCGAACCCAACGAGGAGGAGAAGGATTTGACAAGTGGTTTTCAACAAGGTAAAATCTGCAGGCACTGAAATTGTCGGTAACAAGTGATTGTGTGGTGGGATGATTCGTAGCAAGCAACAAGTAACAGAAGTAGCAACGGTGCAGCAAAGTGGCCCAATCCCTTTTGTAGGAAGGGGCAAGCCTGGACAAAGTCTTATAGGAGGAAAAACGCCCCCGAGGACACATGGGAATTTCTGTCATGCTAGTTTTATCATGTTCATATGATTCGCGTTCGTTACTTTGATAGTCTGATATGTGGGTGAACCGACGCTTGGGTACTTCCCTTACTTGGACAAGCATCCCACTTATGACTAACCCCTCTCGCAAGCATCCGCAACTACGAAAGAAGAATTAAGACAAAGTCTAACCATAGCATTAAACTAGTGGATCCAAATCAGCCCCTTACGAAGCAACGCATAAACTAGGGTTTAAGCTTCTGTCACTCTAGCAACCCATCATCTACTTACTTCTTCCCAATGCCTTCCTCTAGGCCCAAATAATGGTGAAGTGTTATGTAGTCGATGTTCACATAACACCACTAGAGGAAAAACAACATACAACACATCAAAATATCGAACGAATACCAAATTCACATGACTACTATTAGCATGACTTATCCCATGTCCTCAGGAACAAAAGTAACTACTCACAAAGCATAATCATATTCATGATCAGAGAGGTAATGAGTAGAATCAAGGATATGAACATAAACTCTTCCACCAAGTAATCCAACTAGCATCAACTACAAAGAGTAATCAACACTACTAGCAACCTTACAAGTACCAATCGGAGTCGCGAGACGGAGATTGGTTACAAGTGATGAACTAGGGTTTGGAGATGAGATGGTGCTGATAAAGATGTTGATGGTGATGAGTCCCCTCCGATGAGAGGAGTGTTGGTGATGACGATGGCGACGATTTCCCCCTACGGGAGGGAAGTTTCCCCGGCAGGATCGTCTTGCCGGAGCTCTACATTGGTTCTGCTCAAGTTCCGCCTCGTGGCGGCGGCAAAACCACGAAAAAACTCCTCCTTGATTTTTTTTCCTGGACGAAACCCTCCATATAGCAGAAGAGGGGAGCAAGTGGGCCAGTGGGCTGCGCACAAGCCCTCATGGCGCGGCCTGGGGGGGTGGCCGCGCCGTACAGGCTTGTGGGCACCCCCTGGTGCCCCTCTGGCACTTCTTCGGCCCAGTATTTTTGATAAATTGGAAAAAAATCCTCGTTGATTTTTGCGGTGTTTGGAGTTGCGCAGAATAGGTATCTCAACTTTGCTCCACTTTCAGGCCAGAATTCCAGTTGTCGGTATTCTCCCTCTTCATGTAAACCTTGCAAAATAAGAGAGAAAAGGCATAAGAATTGTACCGTGAAGTGAAATAACAGCCAAAGAAGCGATAAATATCAACATGAAAACATGATGCAAAATGGACGTATCAACTCCCCCAAGCTTAGACCTCGCTTGTCCTCAAGCGAAAGCCGAGCTCAATAAATATGTCCACATGTTTAGGGAGAGAGGGGTCGACAAAACAAGATACGAACATGCATGCATCATGATCAAGATCAGAACAGCAATACCAACATATAATCTCTCATGCTAAAGGGATAATTCCTTCACAAAGTAAAGCATGGATCAAGAACCTTACCGAGAAGTAACAACCGATAGCCTTAGCCTTTAGTCATTGAAGCAATTGAAATTTGTCAGAACATCAGAAAGAGTAAAATAAGAGCTTGTAAAGCAAATCCACATACTCAATCATTCTTTTGTTCTCTACAATTGCTACAACTCACGTGGTACTCATGAGATCAAAGTTTCAGCTGGACACAGAGAAAGATAGGGGCATATAGTTTTGCCTCCCAACTGCTTACCTCAAGGGTAATGTCAACAATAATAATTCATGAATGCCTACCTCCAAGTTTACATATGAATATAGTTCTTTCCCAAGCATATGACGGTAGCCAAGACAAAGGCGAAATAAGGAATTGGTGAAGATCACCATGACTCTTTCAAGGGAAAAAAGTAAAGGTACAAGATAGGCCCTTCACAGAGGGAAGAAGAGGTTGTCATGCGCTTTTAAGGTTTGGATGTGTGTCCTCTTAGTGCGAAGGAACGCCACTTTATATTGCCTCCCGTGATAAAGAACTTTATTATGCAGTCTGTCGCTTTTATGTCTTCCTCATCACAGGTTTGTACAAAGCTTATTTTCCACACACTAATAGATCATACATATTAGAGAGCAATTTTTATTGCTTGCACCAATGACAACTTACTTGAGGGATCTTATTCAATCCATAGGTAGGTATGGTGGACTCTCATGGCAAAACTAGTTTGAACGTTTATGGATGCACAAGTAATATCTCTACTTAGTGCGGGAGTTTTGGCTAATATGAGGTGGAAGGAATCGTCACATGCTAAGGGATCTCTAATCATGTAACACTGTTCACAGCCAAGCAAAAACAATTCATTACGTTATCTTCCTTGTTCAACATCTACTTCTAGGCATGCAATAGTTTCGTGAGTGTTCACAACCATAGATGGTGTCAGAGATGATATATTTATAGGTGAACCTCTCCTTCTTTATCACTTCCTATTAATTGCAACAATGACCAAGGTCTACATTTGCCTACCCTCAACAAGTTTCAATCCTCATTCTTTTTATATGTGAAGCCATCACTTCCCATAAGATCATTACATGATCTTTCATGCTTTTGTTCTATTCTCACTCTTTTGATCATGGCAAGAGGCAAAGCCCTTCAACTAAGACACTCTTTATTATATGGCTCACGAGCAAGAATACATCAGGGGTGACACAAAGAAAAACTCGAAACTAAAACACTAAGAATTTTAAACTACTAGAGAAAAAGAAAGAAAACTGAAAAGGAACAAAATAAAACAAAGGTAAAGGCAAAAGATGTGATGGTGATACGATACCGGGGCAACTCCCCCAAGCTTGGCAAAAGCCAAGGGGATTGCCCATACCAATGCTCGGTTGTTTTCCGTTGGTGGTGTATGAGTTTGATCCTCCGTCTTCCAAGGCATAGGTGCTCCATCATGGAAAGATGCACGAGTCTCCGGAATCCTCAAATCTGCCGCCAACCCTATTGATTTAAATCTATACTCATACTCACAGTTTTGGTTCTGCAGGTCATAGATCTAGCCCTGGAGTTGATCAACCCTGTCATAGAGCCTGGAGAGGTGCTTCCCATTGTCATTGGCATCAATCATGTGCTTGTTGGTGAACTCCGTGATCATCATGTGGTTGGCGTTGAGTCCACGCTCCACCATCCCTTGACACTTGAAGACTTGTTGCTCCATTGCTTCGAGCCTCGTCTCCACGCTTCCAGTCTTCTTAGGCCCCTCAACATCACGGATGTGCAACATCCCCTCATGCATCTCGATAGATTGAGGGTGTTGCAGCACTCCCGTGAGGTAGGGATTGATGACATTCTTGAAGAACTTGTCCTTCGGAGCTTTTGGGGAAGTCATAGCGATCTAGATCTGCAACAGAAACAGGCTCGAAATAAAAAACAGAGGAAATCTGCATGATGCAGGGGTCAGACGAAACGGGGGTGTATATAATGATTTTTTCTAGACCAGAAGGAGTACCCTGCACGAAAACGGAGTCCGGGAAGCGCACGAGGTGGCCACAAGCCCTCACGGCGCGACCAGGGGGTGGGTCCGCGTCGTGCAGGCTTGTCGCCTCCTCGCGCACTTTCTGGACTTGTAGCGACCCGACTCAACGAGTCAAGCCTCTGGTGTTTCCGTACCATCCCAAGATCATGCTGGTACACACACAGTACATAATGTATATATTCAAGAGGGCAATCACACAGCTTTATTAATCGAAATCTCATAAAGAGTACTTTATTACAATAAAGGAGTACAATAAAGTGGCTGAAGGCCAACTCATGAGATTATCTAACGAAGACTAAGCGGAAGCATCAGGTAGACGAGTCCATCCGACTCCAAGGGCATGTCGCTGAGCGTAGATCGTAGCCTCACTCCTGGTCGGAAAAGTACTCTGCAACATGATACGTTGCAGCCGTGTAGGTCAGCATATTGAATATGCTGGCAAATCATCAAGAGAGGGAGTAAAATAATAATCATCTATCTCTACATGCATATTTGGCCGGTGGAGCTAAGTTTTGCATAAAGCCAGTTTTATCCTACAACAAAAGGGGTCGAAAGCAAAATATTACTACATAGTTTGTTGTTAACGAGATGGTTCGGCCAACCAGTTCTCGTACCCGAATAGTTGTTAACACCCACATCATTATTAAGTTGTGTCGAGAGTTCAGGGGAAATTCAATGCCTTCGGCTCAAGTTGTCCATGACCGTGGACACGACTAATCGATTAGGTTGGGCACTCTGCAGAGTTTTGCACACGTTCCCCACAAGATTTGATCGCCTCCGGGTTTGTCCTCGCACTTCAGGGTGTTTGAAGACCGGATGATCAAAACATGATCTTTCAACGGGTCCCTCTGAATCCCTGTCGGTGCCCATCCATTCCTACCGTTCGTCTACATCTGCTAGCACCGCCTGTCCAGAGTCGCCACGTTGTCCAACCAAGCCAGAGCCCATAATGACTTGTGGCTGTGCAGGTAAGCCTTGAGTCTTGAAGTCTCCGTCCGTCTCTTTGAGCCTGGGTGAAGCTTTCCGCAAGATAACATGGCCTCTCCAGCATCCCGGGCATCCACTGGGTTTTCCAGGGAGCCGGTCAACCGTCCTTCACCCAGTGTTGCATTGCGTCCGAGGTCTTGAAAATCTTGTCTTAGTCCGGTCTTGATTAATATCAATCTTGCATCACTCGTGGAATACACTCAACCAATAACCCGTCTACTCAAGCATAGCGAATATAACATTGTCGTCCAGGGGCCAAGTGTCGGGGTTGTTGTGTTCCTACCACATGATACTACATCTTATCCTAAAGTTTCCAAGTACCTAGGCAGCATGCAAATTGGGCAAAGAAGGTGATCTACTATGCATTGAAAACATAGGTAAAATAACATGATCAAAGATGACTTGCCTTGATGATAGTTGTCCTTGTCGAGCGTCTCTAAGTAACACGCTTCGCACTCCGGATGATCTACCGATACAAACACAAAGCACACCATAAGCAATTCAATCATGCCACGAGTAAAAATAACATCACATGCAATGATTTGCAAAAGACTACGCAAAAGAATTTATCGCGCGCCGGTAGGGCAGAAACTTGTTTCTGTTGACAACACCAGTAAAAATACATTAAAAATTCTGAAAATTCTACCACAGTAAGATTTTATCACTAGACAACAGTAGCAAAAAGAATCAACTCAATATCATTTTTCAAACTCCTGGAATAGGCAAGACAGTGTTTAAACTAAATCTACTCTAACTTATATTTAAAACTTTCACACACAGACAAATTATATATTTTTAAAAACTACAAGCAATTTGTGATCTATTGGAAAAAGAATCAATGTCATTGGACGTAGGGATAAAAAGTTGTGGCCAAAAGAAAATTGAAAGTTTCTGTTTTTGAAATCTGGACAGAAGTTACAAAAGTGCTAGTGCTAAAAGAGAGGCACACGTGGAAGGCTATTAGTGGCTGCGGGGCTGTTTGTTGAATGGTTTCGGGCAAACGGCCTACGGCTAAGCAAAATCGCCGGCTAAAACTTAAGTGACAAATAAATCTACTGGTTTTCTGGAATAGACCGAACAGGTACTTGGGGATCTAATCTTGGCCGTTGCATGAGATCTAAAGGCTGAGATTGTGTGCATGCAAATAGAGAGAGAGATGGGGTTACCTGCTGCTGCTGCTGCTTGCACCGGCGATGGGGGGAGTTGGCCGGCGGTGGAGGGCTTCGGGGGAGGCGGCGAGGTTCCTCCTCCGCGGGGGGGGGGGGGGGAGGCGGCGGTGGAGAGAGAGCTCGGGGAGGGCTCCTCCTCCGGGCGAGGCCGAAGTGGTGCAGCCTCGGGCTGCTGCACCGACGAGACTTCGGGCGGCGAGGGGGCGTGGCGGCGGTGGCGGCTAGGGTTGGGAACGGGGTGTCCGGGGGGTGGGGCTTTATATAGGCTAGGTGGGGGGTGGTAGCTAAGGAAGGAGAGGGAGAACGGGGAAGGAATCGCGAGCTCCTCGGCTCGGTTTCGGTCTCGCTGTAGAGGAAGGAAAGAGAGAAGAGAGAGGAAGGAAGGTGACGTGGGGGAGAGAGGTAGGGGAAGGTGACGGCTGGGGGAGAAGAAAAAGCTTCGGGTGGTGGGGCTCTTGGGCACGTGAGAGGAGGGAGGGAGAGATAAGGAAAAAGAGGGAGCTGCGGCTCGGTTTGGTGCAGGGAAAGAAAGAAGGAGGAGGAGAGGGGTAGACAAGGTTGGAGAGAGAGCACGGGGTGGAAAGAACCTGCTGGTTCCCTGGGCTCGGTCGTGGGAAAGGAAAGAGAAAATAGGAAGAGAGGGAAGCGCTGGGAGAGAGAGGAGAGAAATAAGGGAGGAGAGAGAGGAGAGAAAAACGTGGGGAGAGAGAGGAGATTGGGACGGGGGCTGCTTCATGCATGGCTGTTGCATGCCTCGGTGCATGCATGCCTCGGGTGGCGGCTGGGCTGAGCCACTTTGGCTCAGCCTGGCAGGTTTTCCTTTTATTTTTTTTTGAAAAACAAACTAACAGCAGCAAAAAGAAACAAAACAAAACAGTAAAATATATTTTCCTAGCTAACAAAAATAGTAGAAAAAAAGTAGGTACTAATATACATATATGCACTAGAATACTTAGGAAGAAAAACAAAAATAACATATACAACTAATATATATATAAAATACACATATATATATATACCAATACATATAATATTTCTATGGAAACCCTAGTTCCACCTAATGCAACTTTTAAAAATAGTTTTATGCAATAGGTCACACAACGCGATTGAAAAACTCAACTAAAATAATTCGGAGTTTAGAAAATTTGCAAAAAACCAAAATGGTGACTTTAACTCACAGGGGAGAAGTCATATTATCTCCACTCCAATAAATTGCCCGTAGTCACATAACGATTAGAATTTTTCAGAAGAACACAAATATGCATAAAATATGAGATGCATATGAATGATCTATTAACATCCAAATTTAAGAAAATTGGGATGTTACAAACCTACCCACCTTAAGATGAATCTCGCCCTCGAGATTCGGGTTGGCTAGAAAATAGGTGCGGGTGGTCTCGACGAAGATCCTCTTCTCGTTCCCAGGTGGCTTCTTCCTTGGTGTTTTGGCTCCACAACACCTTGCAGAACTTGATGATCTTGCCGCGGGTAACTCTGTTGGCGGTCTCGAGAATCCGGACGGGTTTCTCCTCATACGTCAGATCACTGTCAAGCTGTATGGCCTCTAGGGGCATGGTATCTCTCAACGGAACATCGGCCATCTCAGCATGGCATTTCTTCAACTGGGAAACATGGAAGACATCATGAACTTCGGACAATCCTTCCGGCAGTTCCAGTTTGTATGCAACTTCGCCTCTACGTTCAAGAATTTTGTAGGGGCCAATGAAACGTGGTGCTAATTTTCCTTTCACACCGAATCTCTTGATTCCTCGAAGTGGAGACACCCGAAGATATGCTCGGTCTCCCACTTCGTACGTTACTTCCTTGCGTTTGCTGTCGGCATAACTCTTCTGCCTGGACTGAGCTATCTTGAGTTGGTCACGAATAAGCTTGACCTTCTCTTCAGAATCTCGGATGAGGTCGGGACCAAAAAGTTGTCGGTCTCCAACTCCATCCCACATCAACGGTGTTCTACACCTCCTTCCGTATAGAGCTTCGAAAGGGGCCATCTTCAGACTGGTCTGGTAGCTATTGTTGTACGAGAACTCGGCATACGGTAAATTGTCATCCCAACTAGACCCATAGTCTAGTGCGCAAGCTCTCAACATGTCTTCCAGAATTTGATTAACTCTCTCGGTCTGCCCATCTGTCTGCGGGTGAAATGCTGTGCTGAACTCCAATCTTGTTCCCAAGGTTTCGTGCAGTTGGTGCCAAAATTTTGATGTGAACTGAGTCCCTCTATCGGACACAATGCTCTTCGGTACTCCGTGTAGACATACGATCCTCGTCATATATATCTTGGCCAGCTTGGCACTCGTGTAAGTAGTCTTCACCGGAATGAAGTGAGCTACCTTGGTCAAACGATCGACCACAACCCAAATAGAATCATAGCCAGAACGGGTCCGAGGTAATCCTATGATGAAGTCCATACCAAGCTTTTCCCGTTTCCATTCGGGTATCGACGGAGGTTGGAGCAAACCTGCTGGCTTCTGATGCTCGGCTTTTACTCGCTGACAAACATCGCATATAGCCACGTATTCGGCAATGTCTTTCTTCAATCCTGTCCACCAGAAACTTTCTTTCAGATCCAGATACATCTTGGTGTTACCGGGGTGTATCGAGTACGGGGAATCATGAGCTTCCTGAAGTATCAACTTCCTGAGTTCGGGATCATTGGGCACATAGATGCGATCCTCAAACCATAAAGTTCCGTGTTCATCCTCACGAAAACCTTTAGCTTTCCCGTCTTTCATTTTCTGCTTAATCTCGGCTATCTCCTTGTCTGCTTTCTGTGCTTCGCGGAACTTTTCCGTCAAAGTAGACTTAATTTCCAAAGTGGCAACAAATCCTCTTGGAACTATCTCCAATTTGAGCTCTCGGAGATCATCGACTAACTCCTGGGGTAATCCTCCCGCTGTGAGCGTGTTCACATAACTCTTGCGGCTCAACGCATCGGCTACAACATTTGCCTTGCCTGGGTGATAATGCAATCTCATGTCATAGTCCTTGATCAATTATAGCCATCGCCTCTGTCTGAGGTTCAACTCCTTCTGCGTGAAGATATATTTCAGGCTCTTGTGATTAGTGTAAACATCACAACTATTTCCGATCAGGAAATGTCTCCAGGTCTTGAGAGCGTGCACTACGGCTGCTAGTTCCAAGTCATGTGTGGCATAACTCAACTCATGAGGTCTGAGCTATCTGGATGCATAGGCTACAACTTTGCCTTCTTGCATGAGCACTCCTCCGAGTCCTTGACGAGAAACGTCACAATAAACCTGGAAATCCTTCTGAATGTTCGGCAATATCAACACTGGGGCTGTAACAAGACGTTTCTTCAGCTCTTGAAAACTGGTTTCACATTCCTCAGTCCAAACATACTTGGATTTCTTCTTCAATAACTCTGTCATGGGCTTGGCAATCCTTGAGAAATTCTCAATGAACCTCCGGTAATATCCGGCAAGTCCGAGGAAACTGCGGATCTCCTTGAATGAAGTGGGTGCTACCCATTCGGTGACTGCTGCGACCTTGGCAGGGTCCACTGCTATTCCTTCTCCTGAGATGACGTGTCCGAGAAATCCGACTTCCTTCAACCAAAACTCACATTTGCTAAACTTTGCATATAGCTTATGCTCTCGAAGCTTCTTCAGAACTAGACGCAGATGTTCCTTGTGTTCCTCTTCGTTCTTGGAGAATATCAGTATGTCATCGATGAACACCACGACAAACTTGTCCAAGTATTCCCTAAACACCTTGTTCATCAGATTCATAAAATATGCCGGAGCATTAGTCAGTCCAAATGACATGACCGTGTACTCATACAATCTGTACCGAGTGGTGAAGGCTGTCTTGGGTATATCCTGTTCACGAATTTTCAACTGATGATACCCGGATCGAAGATCGATCTTTGAGAATACGCGAGCTCCAACTAACTGATCAAACATACTATTGATCATCGGCAAGGGGTACTTGTTCTTGATGGTCACATCGTTCAATGCACGATAATCGACAACCATTCTCAAGGACTTGTCCTTCTTTTCAACCAAGAGCACTGGGGCTCCCCAAGGTGAAGAACTTGGGCGAATATACCCTTTGTCCAATAACTCCTTAATTTGCTTCTTGATTTCTATCAAGTCATTTGCGGGCATCCGATAAGGTCTCTTGGATATCGGGGCTGTTCCGGGTAATAGCTCAATCAAGAACTCAATCTCTCTATCGGGTGGCATGCCCGGCAATTCCTCCGGAAATACATCTGGGTACTCCTGTACGATCGGTACTTCCTCCTGGACTACTCCCGTGAGAGAAATTGCTCGCTTACTCCGTGTCGGGCGCTGAGACACGTACTTAATCCGCTTCTGCTTGGGGGTGGTGAGCAAAATAGACTTAAGGGCACAATCAATATTACCTTCATACTTGGCCAACCAATCCATGCCTAGGATTACATCCAATCCCTGGGACTCTAATATGATGAGGTCGGTGGGAAAATTATAGTTCCCGATGTTGAGACTCAAAGCATGGCATCCTATCCCGGCTGTCATCATGCCTCCTGGGGAACTGACCTTAATAGGTTGGCTGAGGGTTCTAGTTGGCAAACTATACTTTTCCACAACTACCCTTGATATGAATGAATGCGTTGCACCAGAATCAAAAAGTACCAATACTGGATGTGAATTTAGCAGGAACTTACCAACCACAGTATCGGGGTGATCATAGACCTCTTCCACATCAATGTGGTTCACCTGAGCTCGAGGAAAAGGATTGGGCTTCTTAGCTGCAGAGTTGCTGTTGCCGTTGCCGTTTCCATTTCCCTGCTTGTTCTGGGGACAATCAGTGGCATAGTGTCCCTTCTTCTGACACTTGAAGCAAGTGATGTGAGTCAGATCCTTCTGAGCTGGAGCTGACTGCTGCTGAGTGCCAGTACCGCCATTCTTGAAGTTGCTGTTGTTGCGGTGGTTCCCATTTCTTCCATGGTTGTGGCCTCCATGGTTGTGCACAGGGTGGTTATGCTGAACGTGTCCACCAAACTTACCGGATCCAGTCCCGGTATTTCCTGAATAAGGGGTGTAGCGAGGCTTCTGCTGAGTGCCGGAGTTGAACTTTCCAACCCCATACTTTTGCTTGCGGTTCTCCATCTGCTGATGTTTCCCCTCCAAGATGGGGGCCTTATCAACCAGCTCCTGGTAGTTGTTGAAGGTGGCTACCGTCAACTGAATGCTCAGCTCATCATTCAGTCCTTCCAAGAACTTCTCCTGCTTGGCCGCATCATCGGCCACATCTCCAGGTGCATAACGGGCGAGCATGCTGAAATCATAAACGTACTGGGCCACAGTGCGATTCCCCTGGCGTAAGTTGCGAAACTCACGCTTCCTCAGACTCATTGCACCAGCTGAGACATGTGCGGTGCGGAAGGCTTGCTTGAATTGCTCCCAAGTGACTCCAGCAATGGGATAAGTGGTGGTGTAGTTCTCCCACCAAGCAGCTGTAGGGCCTTCAAGTTGATGCGTGGCAAAACGCACCTTCTTAGCTTCAGAACAACCAGCGGTGATGAGTTCATGCTCCATCTTGCGAAGCCAATCATCTTCCACAATGGGCTCAATGCTGCTGGAGAAAGTTGGAGGGTTCAACCTCAGAAAACGGGTAAGGTTGTCGGCCTGGGGTGGGGAACGGTTGTTGTTGTTCTGGTTCTGGATGATCAGCTGCATCAGGGTGTTTTGTTGCTGGATGAACTGGGTGAGTTCCGGCGGAAAGTTGGACTCAGGGGCGCGTCTCGGAGGCATCTGATGTTTGTAGAGGGGTGAGATTAGCATAGAACAATGGTCTAAGAGGAATTACACTACCCATATGAATGCAACACACAAATATCACACCACACATTTATTCAATCATCACAAAGGTTCATACGGGGATACAAAATCGATAATCCTAAACATCGGCCTAACACATAAAATGATAAAGTAAATTTGGTGGTCTAGTCTAAGAGTCCTCCTCAGAATAGCATGGTGTCGGGTCCTTCGGTGGAGCTTTCTTCATAGTCTCCGTCGTTGCTGATCACGGGGGCTACGTCTCCTTCGGGATGAAGGTTCTCGCCCATGTCCAGTTCCTCCTCGAGGTATGCAACTCGAGTCTTCAGCTTCTCGATCCGCTCCAGAAAGTCCTTCACTTCCAGCTCATGCTCATAGTGGGCTT
This sequence comes from Hordeum vulgare subsp. vulgare, assembly GCF_904849725.1. Taxonomy (NCBI): domain Eukaryota; kingdom Viridiplantae; phylum Streptophyta; class Magnoliopsida; order Poales; family Poaceae; genus Hordeum; species Hordeum vulgare. Next base: position 413,296,663 of record NC_058523.1, read on the forward strand.
CCCGGGCTGCATCTTCAAGTTCAAGCTCGCGGAGTGACAGTTGCTTGATCTTCCTGGCGTCCTTGATCGCGTGATACTCCAGAGTTCCGCTGTGCTTCTCCAAGGTCTTGGCATAAGACAAGAGAGTGTCATTGGTCTTGCTTGAGATGATGTCTCTGTCTTCATTTCTCCGGGATACAACGAATAGGTCTGGAGAAATAGGGCAGCCTTTGTATTCATCCTTGATACGTCCGTGTGCACAATGGATCGCCATGTCCCTTCCGAGAATCCAGTTGGGTGCGATGAACTTGAAATCCATCGGCTCAGTGCGCGGCTGGAATGTCCTTCCGGGAATGTGCACCTCGATCCTGTAGCGTGAATCCTCCGGGTAAGATGAAGTTGGCTTCCCTGTGATAGTCGGCAGAGCAATCCTCAAATCCTTGGTGATCTGCACCAGCTCTTTTCTGAACGGCATAGTGGTGTCGGGCTGGCAAAACTCCGTGAACTTAACAGGGATGAAGGTGACCATCTAAACATTGAAATATCGGAGAGAAGTCAGAAATGATCAGAAGAGGAAATAGAAGATTTATACACATAAGAGAAAATAGTTTTCTTCCTAAGGCTTTTCCATTCCTAGAGGTTACGTCCTAAGGTCAGCGTGTGCTCTGATACCATTTCTGTAGCGACCCGACTCAACGAGTCAAGCCTCTGGTGTTTCTGTAGCATCCCAAGATCATGCTGGTACACACACAGTACATAATGTATATATTCAAGAGGGCAATCACACAACTTTATTAATCGAAATCTCATAAAGAGTACTTTATTACAATAAGGGAGTACAATAAAGTGGCTGAAGGCCAACTCATGAGATTATCTAACAAAGACTAAGCGGAAGCATCAGGTAGACGAGTCCATCCGACTCCAAGGGCATGTCGCTGAGCGTAGATCGTAGCCTCACTCCTGGTCAGAAAAGTACTCTGCAACATGATACGTTGCAGCCGTGTAGGTCAGCATATTGAATATGCTGGCAAATCATCAAGAGAGGGAGTAAAATAATAATCATCTATCTCTACATGCATATTTGGCCGGTGGAGCTAAGTTTTGCATAAAGCCAGTTTTATCCTACAACAAAAGGGGTCGAAAGCAAAATATTACTACATAGTTTGTTGTTAACGAGATGGTTCCGCCAACCAGTTCTCGTACCCGAATAGTTGTTAACACCCACATCATTATTAAGTTGTGTCGAGAGTTCAGGGGAAACTCAATGCCTTCGGCACAAGTTGTCCATGACCGTGGACACGGCTAATCGATTAGGTTGGGCACTCTGTAGAGTTTTGCACACGTTCCCCACAAGATTTGATCGCCTCCGGGTTTGTCCTCGCACTTCAGGGTGTTTGAAGACCGGATGATCAAAACATGGTCTTTCAACGGGTCCCTCTGAATCCCTGTCGGTGCCCATCCATTCCTACCGTTCGTCTACATCTGCTAGCACCGCCTGTCTAGAGTCGCCGCGTTGTCCAACCAAGCCAGAGCCCATAATGACTTGTGGCTGTGCAGGTAAGCCTTGAGTCTTGAAGTCTCCGTCTGTCTCTTTGAGCCTGGGTGAAGCTTTCCGCAGGATGACATGGCCTGTCCAGCATCCCGGGCATCCACTGGGTTTTCCAGGGAGCCGGTCAACCGTCCTTCACCCAGTGTTGCATTGCGTCCGAGGTCTTGAAAATCTTGTCTTAGTCCGGTCTTGATTAATATCAATCTCGCATCACTCCTGGAATACACTCAACCAATAACCCGTCTACTCAAGCATAGCGAATATAACATTGTCGTCCCGGGGCCAAGTGTCGGGGTTGTTGTGTTCCTACCACATGATACTACATCTTATGCTAAAGTTTCCAAGTACCTAGGCAGCATGCAAATTGGGCAAAGAAGGTGATCTACTATGCATTGAAAACATAGGTAAAATAACATGATCAAAGATGACTTGCCTTGATGATAGTTGTCCTGCTCGAGCGTCTCTAAGTAACACGCTTCGCACTCCGGATGATCTACCGATACAAACGCAAAGCACACCATAAGCAATTCAATCATGCCACGAGTAAAAATAACATCACATGCAATGATTTGCAAAAGACTACGCAAAAGAATTTATCGCGCGCCGGTAGGGCAGAAACTTGTTTCTGTTGAAAACACCAGTAAAAATACTTTAAAAATTCTACCACAGTAAGATTTTATCACTAGAAAACAGTAGCAAAAAGAATCAACTCAATATCGTTTTTCAAACTCCTGGAATAGGCAAAAAAGTGTTTAAACTAAATCTGCTCTAACTTATATTTACAAATTTCACACACAGACAAATTATATATTTTTAAAAACTACATGAAATTTTTGAGCTACTGGAAGCAGAATCAATGTCATTGGACGTAGGGATAAAAAGTTGTGGCCAAAACAAAATTGAAAGTTTCTGTTTTTGAAATCTGGACAGAAGTTACAAAACTGCTAGTGCTAATAGAGAGGCACACGTGGCAGGCTATTAGTGGCTGCGGGGCTGTTTGTTGAATGGTTTCGGGCAAACGGCCTACGGCTAAGCAAAATCGCCGGCTAAAACTTAAGTGACAAATAAACCTACTGGTTTTCTGGAATAGACCGAACAGGTACTTGGGGATCTAATCTTGGCCGTTGCATGAGATCTAAAGGATGAGATTGAGTGCATGCAAATAGAGAGAGAGAGGGGGTTACCTGCTGCTGCTGCTGCTTGCACCGGCGATGGGAGGAGTTGGCCGGTGGTGGAGGGCTTCGGGGGAGGCGGCGAGGTTCCTCCTCCGCGCGGGGGGGGGGGGGGGGGGAGGCGGCGGTGGAGAGAGAGCTCGGGGAGGCCTCCTCCTCCGGGCGAGGCCGAAGTGGCGCAGCCTCGGGCTGCTGCACCGGCGAGACTTCGGGCGGCGAGGGGGCGTGGCGGCGGTGGCGGCTAGGGTTGGGAACAGGGTCTCCGGGGCGTGGGGCTTTATATAGGCTAGGTGGGGGGTGGTAGCTAAGGAAGGAGAGGGAGAACGGGGAAGGAATCGCGAGCTCCTCGGCTCGGTTTCGGTCTCGCTGTAGAGGAAGGAAAGAGAGAAGAGAGAGGAAGGAAGGTGACGTGGGGGAGAGAGGTAGGGGAAGGTGACGGCTGGGGGAGAAGAAAAAGCTTCGGGTGGTGGGGCTCTTGGGCACGTGAGAGGAGGGCGGGATAGATAAGGAAAAAGAGGGAGCTGCGGCTCGGTTTGGTGCAGGGAAAGAAAGAAGGAGGAGGAGAGGGGTAGAGAAGGTAGGAGAGAGAGCACGGGGTGGAAAGAACCTGCTGGTTCCCTGGGCTCGGTCCTGGGAAAGGAAAGAGAAAATAGGAAGAGAGGGAAGCGCTGGGAGAGAGAGGAGAGAAATAAGGGAGGAGAGAGAGGAGAGAAAAACGTGGGGAGAGAGAGGAGATTGGGACGGGGGCTGCTGCATGCATGGCTGTTGCTTGCCTCGGTGCATGCATGCCTCGGGTGGCGGCTGGGCTGAGCCACTTTGGCTCGGCCTGGCAGGTTTTCCTTTTTTTTTTTGAAAAACAAACTAACAACAGCAAAAAGAAAAAAAAGAAAACAGTAAAATATATTTTCCTAGCTAACAAAAATACTAGAAAAAAAAGTAGGTACTAATATACATATATGCACTAGAATACTTAGGAAAAAAAACAAAAATAACATATACAACTAATATATATATATAATACATATATATATATATACCAATACATATAATATTTCTATGGAAACCCTAGTTCCACCTAATGCAACTTTTAAAAATAGTTTTATGCAATAGGTCACACAACGCGATTGAAAAACTCAACTAAAATAATTCGGAGTTTAGAAAATTTGCAAAAAACCAAAATGGTGACTTTAACTCACAGGGGAGAAGTCATATTATCTCCACTCCAATAAATTGCCCGTAGTCACATAACGATTAGAATTTTTCAGAAGAACACAAATATGCATAAAATATGAGATGCATATGAATGATCTATTAACATCCGAATTTAAGAAAATTGGGATGTTACAGGACTACTTCCAGTTTTTGTATTTTTTTCAAATATTCCAAAACGGAGAAAATTTCCTAATGGAAAAGTTTTGGACTCTGTTTTCTTACCGAATCACATACCTCTTCGTTTTCGGAGTCTGAAACAAGCTGATAAATATCCCTTAGGTATTCTTTCGGAGTTATGGTATTGATGATATTGCTTTCAACATTTATGGGAGTGCCTGAGATATAATGCTTGATTCTCTGACCATTTACCACTCTCGGACAATTACCTTCCGTGTTGTTGATCTTGATAGCACTGGAACGATATACTTCCTCAACAACATAGGGAACTTCCCATTTAGAGAGAAGCTTGCTTGCAAAGAATCTTAAACGAGAGTTATATAACAAGACATAATCACCTACATTGAACTCACGCTTTTGTATCCTCTTATCGTGCCACCTCTTAACCTTCTCTTTGAGCTGCTTGGCATTCTCATATGCCTGAGTTCTCCACTCATCAAGCGAGCTAATATCAAATAACCTCTTCTCACCGGCAAGTTTGAAATCAAAGTTGAGCTCTTTGATTGCCCAATAAGATTTATGCTCTAGCTCAAGAGGTAAGTGACATGCTTTCCCATAAACCATTTTGTATGGAGACATGCCCATGGGATTCTTATAGGCAGTTCTATAAGCCCACAGTGCATCATCGAGCTTCTTAGACCAATTCTTTCTAGACCTGTTGACAGTCTTTTGCAGAATCAGTTTAATCTCTCTATTACTTAGCTCTAATTGACCACTGGACTGGGGGCGATAGGGAGACACAATTCTATGGTTGACATCGTACTTGGCAAGGGTTTTACGGAAAGCACCATGAATGAAGTGTGAACCACCATCGGTCATTAGATATCTAGGAACTCCAAATCTAGGGAAGATAACTTCTTTCAGCATCTTGATAGAAGTGTTGTGATCAGCACTACTAGTGGGGATAGCTTCTACCCACCTAGTGACGTAATCAACAGCAACTAGGATGTGAGTATACCCATTGGATTTGGGAAAAGGTACCATATAATAAAAGCCCCAAATATCAAATGGTTCAATGACAAGTGAATAGTTCATAGGCATTTCCTCACGTGTGCTAATATTACCTATTCTTTGACATTCGTCACAAGACAAGACAAACTTACGGGCATCCTTGAAGAGAGTGGGCTAATAGAAACCTGATTGCAATACCTTGTGTGCAGTTCTATCTCCCGCATGGTGTCCTCCGTAGGCCTCGGAGTGACACTTCTGTAGGATCTGTCTCTGTTCATGTTAAGGTACACAACATCTAATAACACCATCTACTCCTTCCTTATAAAGGTGAGGATCAACCCAAAAGTAGTATCTCAAGTCAAAGAAGAATTTCTTCTTTTGCTGGTACATGAAACTAGGTGGTATATATTTGGCAACGATATAGTTTGCATAATCAGCATACCACGATGCACTACATGAAGCATTGATGACATTCAGTTGCTCATCGGGAAAGCTATCATCAATAGGTTGTGGGTCATCAAGAATGGTCTCCAACCTAGACAAGTTATCTGCTACTGGGTTATCAGCACCCTTTTTTTTTCGACAACGTGCAAATCAAATTCTTGTAGCAAGAGAACCCATCTGATGAGTCTAGGTTTAGTGTCCTTCTTCTCCATGAGGTACTTAATAGCAGCATGATCAGTGTGAATAGTGACTTTGGAATCAACTATGTAAGACCTGAACTTTTCACATGCAAACACGACTCCTAAAAACTCCTTCTCCGTAGTAGCATAGTTTCTCTGGGCAATGTCTAGAGTTTTACTAGCGTAGTGAATAACATTCAACTTCTTATCAACTCTTTGCCCTAGAACAGCACCAACAGCATAATCACTAGCATCACACATGATTTCAAAAGGTAAGTTCCAATCAGGTGGGTGAACAATAGGTGCAGTTATCAAAGCCCTCTTAAGTATTTCGAAGGCTTCCTCACAATCATCATCAAAAACAAAAGGAATATCGTTTTGTAAGAGATTGGTAAGAGGCCTAGGAATCTTAGAGAAGTCTTTGATGAACCTTCTATAGAAACCAGCATGACCAAGGAAACTTCTTATACCTTTGATATCTGTGGGGTATGGCATTTTCTCGATTGCATCAACCTTAGCCTTATCGACTTCAATACCTCTTTCAGAAATTTTATGTCCTAAGACGATGCCTTCATTAACCATAAAGTGGCACTTCTCCCAATTCAACACAAGATTGGTGTCTTTACATCTCTTCAAGACTCGATCAAGGTTGCTGAGGCAATCATCAAAGGAAGACCCGTAAACAGAGAAGTCATCCATGAAAACCTCGACAATCTTTTCAAAAAAGTCGGAGAATATAGCCATCATACATCTTTGAAAGGTGGCAGGTGCATTACATAGGCCAAAAGGCATACGTCTATAAGCAAAGGTACCGAAAGGGCAGGTGAAAGTGGTTTTCTCCTGATTAGATTGTGCAACTCGTATTTGGGTGAAACTAGAATAACCGTCTAGAAAGCAGAAGTGTGTGTGTTTAGACAACCTTTCTAGCATTTGGTCGATAAAAGGCAGAGGGTAATGATCTTTCCTAGTGGCTTTATTCAATTTCCTAATATCGATCACCATCCTATAGCCAGTAATAATCCTCTGTGGGATCAATTCATCCTTATTATTAGGGACAACGGTAATGCCTCCCTTCTTAGGGTGGTCACCAGACTCACCCAATCGCTCTGAGCAACATGATAAATGATGCCTGCTTCCATGAGCTTTAGTATTTCTTTTCTCACTACCTCTTTCATCTTAGGATTCAATCTCCTTTGATGATCAACAACTGGTTTGAAATCAGGATCGGTCTTAATCTTGTGCTGGCATAGCATTGGACTAATGCCCTTAAGATCATCAAGAGTATATCCAATAGCAGCACGGTGCTTCCTCAAAGTTTTTAGTAACTTATTTTCTTCATGCTCCGAGAGGCTAGCACTAATAATAACATGATATATCTCTTTTTCATCAAGATAGGCATACTTAAGAGTATCAGGCAATTGTTTAAGCTCGAACACACGATCACCCTTTGGTGGGGGTGGATCCCCAAGCAGTTCAACATGCAAGTTATTCTTAAGGATAGGATATTGTTCTAAGACAGCTCGATCTATCTCATCCCTTTCATCCATATGCATATCATTTTCATGCTCAAGCAAGTATTGCTCTAAGGGATCAGTAGGAAGCACGGCAATAGAGGCTAAGGCAATAGTTTCATCCCTACTAGGCAACTCCTTTTCATGAGGTTGTCTATCAAACTTAGAGAAATTAAACTCATGTGGCACACCTTCAAAGCCAACAGTGATAATTTTCTTCTCACAATCAATATGAGCATTGACAGTATTGAGAAAAGGTCTGCCAAATATGATGGGACAAAAGCTATCTTGTGCAGTATCAAGAACGAGGAAATCAGCAGGATACTTCATTTTACAACACAAGACTTCAACATCCCTAACAATTCCCAGAGGGCAGATAGTATCTCTATTGGCAAGCCGAATAGTGACATCTATAGGTTCTATCTCAACAGGTGCAATCTCATCTTTGATTTCATCGTATAAGGATTGAGGTATTGCACTAACACTAGCACCCACGTCACATAAGCCATGATAACAATGATCTCCTATCTTAACTGAGACAACAGGCATGCGAACAACAGGCCTATGTTTGTCTCTAGCGTGAGGTTTAGCAATTCTAGCAGCATCTTCACAGAAGTGAATATTATGTCCGTCAACATCGCCGGACAGAAGATCTTTGATAATCGCAATGTTAGGTTCAACTCTAATTTGCTCAGGAGGTGTAGGTGTTATAATATAGCCTCTATGTATCACAGTTGAAGCTTTAGAATGATCCTTTATCCTAACAGGGAAAGGTGGTTTCTCAATGTAAGCACTGGGAACAACAGTATCACTATAGGAAATGAATTTCTCTTCAACTGGAGTGGGTTTAACTACATTGACTTCTAAAGGAGGATGATATTTAAACCACTTCTCTTTGGGGAGATCAATATGAGAAACAAAGGATTCACACAATGAAGCTACTATCTCAGAGTCAAGTCCATACTTAGCCCTAAAATCACTAAAGGTATTTGTCTCAACAAAGGATTTAACGCAATCAAACGTGAAATTCATACCTGGCTCCTTACCTTCTTCAAGCTCCCAATCTTCAGAGTTGCGTTTAATTCTCCCCAATAAATTCCATTTTAAGTCAATATCTCTCTTCATAAAAGAACCGGTACAAGAAAGCCGAGCATAGAAGTTCTAAATGATAATATCTCTCGAGAGCTCATGATTGGGGCATGAATATAGCATTGATTTAAGCCTCCCCCAAGCTTGAGCGATGCTTTCTCTGTCACGAGGCCAAAAATTATAAATATAATTCCGATCACGATGTACTAAATGGATAGGATAGAACTTTTGATGAAATTCCAATTTCAACCAATTGTAGTCCCATGATCCAGTATCATCACATAACCTATACCATGTCAACGCCTTATCCTTCAAAGATGAAGGAAAGACCTTCTTCTTGACCTCATCCTCGGGAACACCTGCAAGCTTAAATAAACCACAAACTTCATCTACATAGATTAGATGCAAGTCTGGATGTGATGTTCCATCTCCTGTAAAAGGATTAGCCAGCAGTTTCTCAAGCATACCCGAAGGAAATTCAAAGAAAATATTTTCAGTAGGTGCAGCAGGTTGAGGAGCAACTAATTGTGCTTCCGTTCGAGGTGAAGATACCCCGAACAAGCCCCTCAAAGGATTAGTATCCATAGTGACAAGTGACAACAAATTTCAGCACACTATATGAATGTTTCCTTACCAAGTTCCACTTACCAAAGGCGCTTCACTCCCCGGCAACGGCGCCAGAAAAGAGTCTTGATGACCCACAAGTATAGGGGATCAATCGTAGTCCTTTCGATAAGTAAGAGTGTCGAACCCAACAAGGAGGAGAAGGATCTGACAAGTGGTTTTCAAGAAGGTAAAATCTGCATGCACTAAAATTGTCGGTTACAAGTGATTGTGTGGTGAGATGATTCGTAGCGAGCAACAAGTAACAAAAGTAGCAACGGTGCAGCAAAGTGCCCCAATCTCTTTTGTAGCAAGGGACAAGCCCGGACAAAGTCTTATAGGAGGAAAAACACTCCTGAGGACACACGGGAATTTCCGTCATGCTAGTTTCATCATGTTCATATGATTCGCGTTCGTTACTTTGATAGTTTAATATGTGGGTGGACCGGCGCTTGGGTACTGCCCTTACTTGGACAAGCATCCCACTTATGATTAACCCCTCTCGCAAGCATCCACAACTACGAAAGAAGAATAAAGACAAAGTCTAACCATAGCATTAAACTAGTGGATCCAAATCAGCCCCTTACGAAGCAACGCATAAACTAGGGTTTAAGCTTCTGTCACTCTAGCAACCCATCATCTACTTACTACTTCCCAATGCCTTCCTCTAGGCCCAAATAATGGTGAAGTGTTATGTAGTCGACGCTCACATAACACCACTAGAGGGAAAACAACATACAACACATCAAAATATCGAACGAATACCAAATTCACATGACTACTATTAGCATGACTTATCCCATGTCCTCAGGAACAAAAGTAACTACTCACAAAGCATAATCATATTCATGATCAGAGAGGTAATGAGTAGCATCAAGGATCTAAACATAAACTCTTCCACCAAGTAATCCAACTAGCATCAACTACAAAGAGTAATCAACACTACTAGCAACCTTACAAGTACCAATCGGAGTCGCGAGACGGAGATTGGTTACAAGTGATGAACTAGGGCTTGGAGATGAGATGGTGCTAATGAAGATGTTGATGGTGATGAGTCCCCTCCGATGAGAGGAGTGTTGGTGATGACGATGACGATGGCGACGATTTCCCCCTCCGGGAGGGAAGTTTCCCCGGCAGGATCGTCCTGCCGGAGCTCTAGATTGGTTCTGCTCAAGTTCCGCCTCGTGGCGGCGGCGGAACCACGAAAAAGCTCCTCCTTGATTTTTTTCCTGGACGAAACCCTGCATATAGCAAAAGAGGGGAGCAAGTGGGCTAGTGCGCTGCCCACAAGCCCTCATGGCGCGGCCTGGGGGGGTGGTCGCGCCGTGCAGGCTTGTGGGTACCCCCTGGTGCCCCTCTGGCACTTCTTCGGCCCAGTATTTTTGATAAATATGAAAAAAAATCCTCGTTGATTTTTACGGCGTTTGGAGTTGTGTAGAATAGGTATCTCAACATTGCTCCACTTTCAGGCCAGAATTCCAGTTGCCGGTATTCTCCCTCTTCATGTAAACCTTGCAAAATAAGAGAGAAAAGGCATCAGAATTGTACCATGAAGTGAAAAAACAGCCAAAGAAGCGATAATTATCAACAAGAAAACATGATGCAAAATGGACGTATCAGCCGCCATGGCGAGCTCGCCGGAGCCCCAGCCGTCGCCGCCGTGTTCCTGCCGCCGGTCGTGCCCGCGTCCGTCCCTGCCTCCCCACGCCATTTCGGATCTGGATCGGCGCCGCCCTGGCGTTGACTCGAGGATGGGCCGGCCTCGTGCGCCTAGGCCGCCCCGCCCTACCAGCCCGACCGGCCCAGCTCGCCGCCCCTTCTGCCAGGCCTCCCCAAGACCAGCTCCACCGACTGCCTCCCCCGGCCCGATACCTCTCCAGGCCAGGTAAGGCCCAAGGTGAGGCACCATCCCTGCCCCTTATCCCTCGCACCCAACGGGGTTTAGTATTTTGCGCCGCCCTGTGTAGGCCCAACAGCGCCAGATCCGGCCCGACAATTATTTTTTTAAGGATTTCGGATTTATGTATTTTCAGGGATAATAGATATTTCAAATGCTCGTAGTTTATTAACCGTGTGTCGGATCGCGACGTATTATATATGTATCTTGTGTAGAACTTGGCGTAGATTATAAATTGACAACTTGCATGCAGGTTTGGAGTAGTTTGACTTGCTGTATGCCTAGATTTGCGTGCTGTCCTAATAGGGAATTAACCCGTATTTATTTTTGCGCGTGTCCGGTTTGCTCAAATCCCGTAGTTTAAATGTTCATGTTATTTGTGCCAATTGCCATGTATTTTACAATAGTTGTTTGCATTTTTGCATGTAGGTTCCGTCGCTAGTTTGATATATCATGCTTAGCACATATTCTCGCATATACGTGTGGCGATATTTTTATTTTGCAACCCCACATGTTATATATGTTTCCGGGATAGAAAAATCCATAGAATTTAACTGTGCATTTAGTTTTAGCTTTTGAGCAAGTTAGTGCGCGCGATATTTTGCCATGTTGCCCTTTTGTTTATTTTATGGGATTTATTCCGTGCATGATATGAATGAGTTGTCAATTAGAGATATGCCCTTGGATATGTATGCTAGCCCCTGGTAATTTTGGTTGCAATAGAAATCCATGTTTAGGTGCTGTTTTCTTGTTGCCAACGTGCTAGAAAATAGTGCTGATTTGGAGATGCTGAAATATTCCCAAGTCTGAAATCTGTTATATTTTGTTGTTGTCTTTCCATGAGTTTATCTGGTGATCTGTAGCTCTTTTGAGGTTGGTGCAATGGAGTTAGTTGTAATCCTTAAGATTATCTAACATGCTGTGAATATTCATTCCATTTGGTGCCCTGTAGCATATAGTTTTGTTGCTGTCAATATGCCTTCAGATCGAAAACTGCACAGTCTAAAACTGATATTTTCACTAAGTGTGAAACTGTGTGTGAGATGCCATTTTGTGAGTTCTTTTCCTAGTGATCCATGCTTCCATGCTAGATGTTATTAGTAGTATGTTGTAGTGCATCTTGACCTCCACTGTCTCATGCCTTGTTTGATCATTTTGGATTAGTGTAGCTAGTTGTTTGAGGGTGTAGAAAATGCTATGTGGCTGATTTGGGCAGATTGTAGTGATTTCTTGTATAGTTTGTACTTGTTGAACCGTTGCTCCGTTTTGATTGTGTCCTATATGAAACTTGCTTAGAATCTCATGTAGTTTCATATTAGCTTGCTGTTTGTATGTCTTGGGATGCTCGTGACTGTCGTTGCACACATATTGCATTCATGCCATCATATCTTGCGGTGTTTGTATCTTTTGAACCGTAGCTCCGTTGGAGATGTTCTCTATGTGTAAATTGATTGAAACAACGCGTAGAATCACGTGAACCTATTTATAATGCTGTTTAAGAGTATTAAAATGTGTTAAGTCAGATCTGGACAGAATTATAAATTGACGTATGAGGTCATCTCGGAGATGCTATATGTCATTTCTGACCTCATTTAAAATGCCTAGATAGGTAAATTAATTACGCTTCACCTCTTGCCATGTTTAACCACATTTAATATTAGCGTGTAAATAATTGGGATAGAACTAAACAACTCATATGTGGAGTTTCGTCAATATGCAACTCGTTGCATATTGAACTTCACTTAATATGTCATGACTTTTATTAGACCGCTAATGCATCATTTGTGTTGTGCATGTGCCGTGGTGAATATCTGTGTTGATGCTTGTTCCCGGTTTGCTTCGTCTCGATAGAGTTCCGCGAGCGTGTCGGAAAGTGAGTACCCATTCGACTACGTCGAATCGTCTGCTTCACGGAGTCATTCTTCTTCCAAGCGGGATCTCAGGCAAGATGACCATTTCCCCAGATACCATTACTATCATTGCCATGCTAGTTTTACCGTTTCTATCGTTATATCTCGTTGCCTACCACATGTTAAATGTCAGCCTCTCAACATTGCCATGAAAACCTTCAACCTGTTCACAACCTAGCAAACCACTCATTGGCTATGTTACCGCTTGCTTAACCATGTTATAGCGTTGCTAGTTGCAGGTGCAGTTGCTTCCATGTGATAACATGGGTTCTTTGTTTTATCACCCTATTAATGCTATTTATTTTAATGCACCTATATACTTGGTAAAAGGTGGAAGGCTCGGACTTTCTAGCCTGGTGTTTTGTTCCACCTTTGCCCCCCTTAGTTTTGGCTACCGGTATATATTCCATAATTGAGCGCTCCTACCACGATCGGGGTTGTTATGGGGACCCCCTTGATAATTTGTCTTAGATTAAAACTGGTCTGGCAAGGCCCAACTTTGGTTTTACATTTGCCTAATAACTAATAAAAATGCATAGGGACCCGCCGGCACCCGCGGAGTAATTAATCAACCCCCAGGCCAGTGCTCCGCATGAGTGTTGGTCCAACCTGTCTACCGCCGGTGGCTACCAGGGGCAACTCTGTGATTGGCCTACCGGAAGTTTGGACAATCCGTCGTGTCCTGAGAACAAGATACGCGGCTCCTATTGGGATCGTCGACAAGTCGGGCGGCCTTGCTGGATTAGTTTTACCTTTTACGAAATATCTTGTGCATCGGGATTCCGGTGATGCTTTGGGTAATCTCAGAGTTGAGATTTTCCACTATGGAGTCCGACGAGATCGCGAGTTACGTGATCGAGGATTTCTATGCGGCTTGTGGTAATTTGTGATGGACTATTTGGAGCACCCCTGCAGGGTTAAATCTTTCGGAAATCTGTGCCCGCGGTTATGTGGAAACGTGGAAACTTTGTTTAACACTGGTTCTAGACAACTTGAAGTTAACTTAACTAAAACTTGCCAACTGAGTGCGTAACCGTGACTGTCTCTTTCGCGAGTTCCTTCTCCGATCGAGGACACGGTGTTTTTATGTTTGACGTAAGTAGGTGTTCAGGATCATTCATTTGATCATCAGTAGTTCACGTCCGCTATGCGTAGATCATCCCCCTCTTATTCTCGTACTCGTAAGTTAGCCACTAGATAAATGCTTAGTCGCTTGATGCAGCCTCACCACTTACCCATATCTCACCCATAAGCTTTGCTAGTCTTGATACCTTTGGAAATGAGATTGCTGAGTCCCCTGTGGCTCACAGATTACTACAACACCAGTTGTAGGTACAGGTAAAGGTTACTTGACGCGAGCGCGATGGTTGTTCATTTGGATTTGCTTCTTCTTCTTCTTCTTCATTGATCTAGGAAGGGTTCCAGGCCGGCAGCCTGGGATAGCAAGGATGGACGTCGTTTTCTTTTCTCGTTTGTCTTAGTCCGTAGTCGGACCCTGGTCTTCGTCGTGATATTTATGTATTATATTGATGTGACTCTGATGTATCTTGTGGCGAGTGTAAGCCAATTCCATATACTCTTCTTTTTAGTACATGTACTTGTAACAATATCCATTCTTGCGAAACGACGAGATGTGCTTCTATCCCTGTCGAGGCCCTCGTGTCAAAACAAGGATAGGATCGCATCTTGGGCGTTACAAGTTGGTATCAGAGCAGTACCGACCTAGGAGCCCCCTTGATTGATCGAACTTGGCCGAGTCGAGTCTAGTGAAAAACTATTTTGAGTCTTAGTTATATAGGAGAGTAGGTTTCTTTTTCTCCTCATCTATGCTCTTGTGAGGTTCACGACTTAGGAATCTTCATTCTACTCCTCTTTTCTCTCAAATTTTTTTAGGATCACGTGGATATTTTTGGAATCTATATGATGTCGATGTGACAGAGTTCTGTCTTGGTGCCTTCTGTCTGACTTGATTTCTTCCCGGGAGTTGAGCTCGAGGGGATTCTTGAGCACATCGTTATCATTCAGATTTCTTAGTATCTCAGAATGAAGGGGGTTCGAAATTGCTTCAATACTAGTAGTGGCGAGAGTAGTTCGGCTTCCCCAGTACTGGTGCGGAGAATTCCGGATGTATCGCCATACTTTGTATCGTTGTGATTATGAGTGTCTGAGATAGATGAGTTTCCGAGATTCTGGTTATGTGTAGACGGATGTGATACACTGGACAAGTTAGTATAGGAGTTGAGTGATATATTACTCCTTGTATCCATGGACCAGATTGCATGACTAGAAATTTAGGGAGTTCTTAGGAAAAAATTCAAGTAGTTACTTATAGGACAATCTTCCAACAAATGCATGATGTTAGGTTGGGGTTCAACATCTAGTGGATTCGTTTGTTCACGGTCGAATTACATCGGTTCTCGTTGTGTCTTAAAGAGTCCTTGTAGTTTGCTATGACTCGGGGACGCTTCATATGTCGCGTGCACTGCCTTGTACGTGATGGCTACTGTATGGATCAAGCCCGTGCGATCCTGTCCACAAAAATATCGAACGGAATCTCTCTCATGAATTTGTTCTGGCTTGTTTCATAAGCCGCAGTCTTGTTTTTGTTGGAATATGGTAATTTGAGTTGCTTCGATGTCAAGTGGTGAATTCATATCGTTCCAAGAAGTGTTCTCATATTCATATGAGAGTGCTAATTCTTTTGCTCAAATCAAGTTGTCATTTCAATTCTTCTCAACCGGAGTTGTTGTGTCAACTCTTTTCCAACCGGTGTGCTTCTCTTCAAGTGAATTCAATCCTCTCTAATTTTGCAAGATCATTCTCTCATTTCTTCCGGAGTTGTCTCATCTGTCCCAAGTGGTCTCTGTTTTTCCCGCCCTCCCACCCTTTTTCTTCAGTGATTCATTCTCTTCCAAGTGTCTTTCTCTTCAGTGATGCTTCCGCTATCTTCTTCCATTTGTATCTGGTGATTCTTTGTGAAGATTCTCTAGAGCTTCATGTTCATCTTATCCTTTTTCATCCTCTAATGATTTTTGTGTTGGAAATTCTTATCAAGTCTTCTTGTTTACTCATTTATCTCTATTCTATCGGGACCGTTGAAGTTATCTCAGAAGTTTCTTGTTTTCAATTCTTTCCATTATTTCGAGGTGATAACCCCATCAAGTTTTCATTTGGACCAGTGCAATATCTCCCTTTCTGAGAAATCTATTCAACGGTAACTTCTTTGAGTGGGCCCATAACCCACGGGTTGTTTCCCAAGGTCTTATCTCGCTCATCTAATCTTTTCTAGAGATCTCTAATTCTTTTCAAATATGACGTAAGTTTGAATTTCATCAGTCATATTCCCTCTTCAAGGTCGCTTCAAACATTTATTCTCATATTTGGCTCAACCTTTCATTCTTCGTTATTCCAGAGTGTCTCCGTTATTCTTGGTGGTGTTCTCCTCATCATTTTCAGCTTGGAAGACCGAAGAGGTGTTTTTCTCAAGTATTTTGTCCATTCCGTTGAAGATTTTAATCTTAGCTTGTGTGTCTTCTCATTATTCCCAATCATGAGAAGCCCTTTCTTGCTATGTGGTGCATTTCTGTGTTGTTTTCATTTCTTGATCCTCCGAAGGCCATCATTTCAGAAGATCTCTTCATTCTCAGCTTTCAGCTTTCGTTCTCAAATTCTTCTCAATTGTTGTCTCTTCGTTAGTCTCTCAATTATTCCGGTTTCTCATCCAAGTTTTTCTGTTAGGTGGCTCATGATCTTTTCGTTCTCATGTATCTCCATTCATTCTTGTTATATCCCCATTCAATCCAATTCTTACCGGTGTCTCCTCAGGACTTCTTCAAGTTTGTGCTCATATCTCTCCTCAATCAGTTCTAGACGAATAAGTGGTACACTAAATCCGTTGCTTGTCATCAATTAAACATGATGAAGGATAAGCCTAACATAATTATTATTCTTGTTCATAGTGATTTGAATTATTCTTCCGGAGTGGCTCATGATATCAATTCTTTGTCTCAAGATGTTCTTCAAGATTCTTGTGGTCGTAGTTCTCATTTTCTTCTTCGCTCTTTTCTTGCCAAGATCTAGTTTCTATTCTTTCTAACGGAGGCTTTGTGATGTTGCTCTCTTCAATATATCATTTTGTCTTTTCAATATCTTATTGTTCCCTTGCTCAATTTAGTTAGTTTGTTGTGAATCTTCTCAAGATCTTTCCATTGTATCGAATTTTTCTCCCCCTTTTCCTACCGAAGTGCTGCCGAAATTTTCTGTGAATTCTTCCTTTTTTCTTATGTCATTCTTCATCTCTTTGCAACCTTCAAGGATTCCTGTTTTCACTCGTTGGTCAAAGAAGCAACTAAGTTTTACCTCTGGCTTTCTCATCCTCCCCCCTTTACATTCTTGGATCTCGGGTCGAGATCCTGTTGTAGTGTAGGAGAGTTGTGCAGCCCGAGACCGATGCTCTAGAAGATTTCCCCTTTATTACGTTGCTGCCGTGTGATTATTTTAATTGTCGCATCATCATTGCATCATTCGCATCATCGGCATTGCATCGGTATCTCCGTTGCCGCCAGTTTCAAAAGTTGCATCCGTTGTTAGTTGCCGGTTCCCGCCATTTTCGTCGTTGACCGTGTTGAGCCCGACCACACACGCATGCGCCCGCGACATCGTCATAATCTTGTTTTTAAAAGTGTGTGTAAAATATTCTTGGATTGGGTCGAAACTTGGCGTGCGGTCTTAATTAGTTGTAGGTAGGCCGCCTGCCAAATTTCGTCGCAATTGGAGTCCGTCTGGTACGCAAAAGGTCGACCGTAGAGGCATCGTCTTCGCTTATTCGTCGGACTTGTGTCGATGTTTTAAAACTCGTTGTCAGGTCGCCCGCTTTCCCTCTCGTCTCCGGCTAGCCACTCTACACAGCCACTTATCCATCCTCGCGTGTGAGACCGTTCGATTCCGATCGTATGGTTGAAACCGGGGCAAAAAACTTCTAAACCTAGCCCCCTTCCCTATTTAAATAGCCCCACCTACCTAAACTAGCCTAACCCTAATCCCCACCTCGAAACCCGTGCTTGCCGCCACCTCCCACCTCTCTCTCCTCCCTCCCTCCTCAGCGCCGCCGCCGGGCCCGTGAGCCCACGCGATGCCCACCCGAGCCCGATTTGCCCGCAGCCGCCGCCGCTCGTCGCGATCCAGCCCCGCACCGAGCTCCTCCTCGAGTTGCTGCACGGGCGCCCGAGGTGGCCGCAGCTGAGCAGATCCTCCAAGCTCGCCGCACTTCGTGCCACCGCCGGCCAGATCTACCGCCGGCCCCGCATCTCGCCGTCGCGCCTTGTGCTACGCTGCCTCGCAGCAGTCGCCGCCGACCTCCAAGCCAGCCCCGGTGTCATCTTCTTCTCCCTCTTCCTCTCTCTTTTTCTCCCTAACCGACATGTCCCTCTTCCTCCCGCAGGCGCGAGGAGCCGCCATGGCGAGCTCGCCGGAGCCCCAGCCGTCGCCGTCGTGTTCCTGCCGCCGATCGTCCCCGCGTTCGCTCCTGCCTCCCCGCGCCATTTCGGATCTGGATCGGCGCTGCCCTCGTGTTGACTCGAGGATGGGTTGGCGTCATGCGCGTGGGTTGCCCCGCCCGACCAGCCCGACCGGCCTAGCTCGTCGCCCCTTCTTCCACGCCTCCCCAAGGCCAGGTCCACCGACTGCCTCCCCCGGCCCGACTCCTCTCCAGGCCAGGTCAGGCCCAAGGTGAGGCACCGCCCCTGCCCCTTATCCCTCGCACCTGGCGGGATTTAGTATTTTGCGCCGCCCTATGTAGGCCCAATAGCGCCAGATTCGGCCCGACAGTTATTTTTTTAGGATTTCGGATTTATGTATTTTCAGGGATATTAGATATTTCAAAAGCTCGTAGTTTCTTAACCGTGTGTCGCATCGCGACGTATTATATATGTATCTCGTGTAGAATTTCGTGTAGATTATGAATTTACAACTTGCAGGCAGGTTTGGAGTAGTTTGACTTGTCGTATGCCTAGATTTGCATGATGTCCTAATAGGGAATTAACCCGTATTTATTTTTCCATGTGTCCGGTTTGCTCAAATCTCGTAGTTTAAATGTTCGTGTTATTTGTGCCCATTTGCCATGTATTTTAGAATACTACCTCCGTCCCGTTGTATAAGTCATTCACGTAGTTCTAGGTCAACAATTTAACTATCTAAATATGTATCATATGTGACGAAAAATATATATTTAGAAACTACATCCATGTAGAAATCTAGTGATATACTTTCCATGACATATAACACATATTTAATTCCTCAAATTGGTGATCTAGAACTACGCGAATGACTTATACACCGGGACGGAGGGAGTAGTTGTTTTCATTTTTGCATGTAGGTTCCGTCGCTAGTTTAATATATCATGCTTAGGACATATTCTCGCATATACGTGTGGCGATATTTTTATTTTGCAACCCCACATGTTATATATGTTTCCGGGGTAGAAAAATCCATAGAATTTAACTGTGCATTTAGTTTTAGCTTTTGAGCAAGTTAGTGCGCGTGATATTTTGCCATGTTGCCCTTTTGTTTATTTTGTGGGATTTATTCCATGCATGACATGAATGAGTTGTCAATTAGAGATATGCCCTTGGATATGTATGCTAGCCCTTGGTAATTTTGGTTGCAATAGAAATCCATGTTTAGGTGTTGTTTGCTTGTTGCCAACGTGCTAGAAAATAGTGCTGATTTGGAGATGCTGAAATATTCCCAAGTATGAAATCTGTTATATTTTGTTGTTGTCTTTCCATGAGTTTATCTCGTGATCTGCAGCTCTTTTGAGGTTGGTGCAATGGAGTTAGTTGTGGTCCTTAAGATTCTATGACATGGTGTGAATTTTCATGCCATTTGGTGCCCTGTAGCATATAGTTTTGTTGCTGTCAATATGCCTTGAGATCGAAAAATGCACTGTCTAAAACTGTTATTTTCACTAAGTCTGAAACTGTGTGTGAGATGCCATTTTGTGAGTTCTTTTCCTAGTGATCCATACTTCCATGATAGATGTTGTTAGTAGTATGTTGTAGTGCATCTTGACCTCTGCTGTCTCATGCCTTGTTTGAGCATTTTAGATTTGTGTAGCTAGTTGTTCGAGGGTGTAGAAAATGCTATGTTGCTGATTTGGGCAGATTGTAGTGATTTCTTGTATAGTGTGTAGTTGTTGAACCGTTGCTCCGTTTTGATCGTGTCCTATATGAAACTTTCTTAGAATCTAGTGTAGTTTCATATTTGCTTGCTGGTTGTATGTATTGGGATGCTCGTGACTGTCATTGCACACATATTGCATTCATGCCATCATATCTTGCGGTGTTTGTATCTTTTGAACCGTAGCTCCGTTGGAGATGTTCTCTTTGTGTAAATTGATTGAAACGACGTGTACAATCACGTGAACCTATTTATTTTTCTGTTTAACAAATATTAAAATGTGTTAAGGCAGATCTGGACAGAATTATAAATTAACGTATGAGGTCATCTCGGAGATGTTATATGTCATTTCCGACCTCATTTAAAATGAATAGATAGGTAGACTAATTACGCTTCACCTCTTGTCATGTTTAACCACATTTAATTCTGGCGTTTAAATAATAGGGATAGAACTAAACAATTCGTATGTGGAGTTTCGTCAATATGCAACTCGATGCATATTGAACTTCACTTAATATGTAGTGTTTGATTGGAGTTAATTCCCATGTCATGGCTTGCATTAGACCGCTCATGCATCATTTGTGTTGTGCATGTGCCGTGGTGAATATCTGTGTTGATGCTTGTTCCCGGTTTGGTTCGTCTTGATAGAGTTCCGCAAGCGTGTCGGAAAGTGAGGACCCATTCGACTACATCGGTTCGTCTTCTTCACGGAGTCATTCTTCTTCCAAGCGGGAGCTCAGGCAAGATGACCATTTCCCGAGATACCATTACTATCATTTCCATGCTAGTTTTACCATTTCTATCGTTATGTCTCGTTGCCTACCACATGTTAAATGTCAGCCACTCAACATTGCCATGAAAACCTTCAACCGGTTCACAACCTAGCAAACTACTGATTTGTTATGTTGCCGCTTGCTTAACCATGTGTTAGCGTTGCTAGTTGCAGGTGCAGTTGCTTCCATGTGATAACATGGGTTCTTTGTTTTATCACCCAATTAATGCTATTTAACTTAATGCACCTATATACTTGCTAAAAGGTGGAAGGCTCGGCCTTTCTAGCCTGGTGTTTTGTTCCACCTTTGCCCCCCTTAGTTTCGGCTAGCGTTGTTATATTCCGTAATTGAGTGCTCCTAACATGATCAGGGTTGTTATGGGGACCCCTTGATAATTTGTCTTAGATTAAAACTGGTCTGGCAAGGCCTAAGTTTGGTTTTACATTTGCCTAATAACTAATAAAAATGCATATGGACCCATCGACACCCGCGGAGTAATTAATCAACCCCCGGGCTAGTGCTCCGCATGAGTGTTGGTCCAACCTGTCAACCACCGGTGGCTACTAGGGGCAACTCTGTGATTGGCCTTCCGGAAGTTTGCATAATCCGTCGTGTCCTGAGAACGAGATACACCGCTCCTATCGGGATCGTCGACACGTCGGGCGGCCTTGCTGGATTAGTTTTACCTTTTACAAAATATCTTGTGCATCGAGATTCCGGTGATGCTTTGGGTAATCTCAGAGTTGAGGTTTTCCACTACGGAGTCCGGCGAGATTGCGAGTTTCGTGATCGAGGATTTCTATGCGGCTTGTGGTAATTTGTGATGGACTAGCTGGAGCACCCCTACAGGGTTAAATCTTTCGGAAAGCCGTGCCCGTGGTTATGTGGCAACTTGAAAACTTTGTTTAACACTGGTTCTAGACAACTTGAAGTTAACTTAATTAAAACTTGCCAACTGAGTGCGTAACCGTGACTGTCTCTTTCGCGAGTTCCTTCTCCGATCGAGGACACGGTGGGGTTATGTTTGACGTAAGTAGGTGTTCAGTATTATTCATTTGATCATCAGTAGTTCACGTCCGCTATGCATAGATGATTCCCCTCTTATTCTCGTACTCGTAAGTTAGCCACTAGATAAATGCTTAGTCGCTTGTTGCAGCTTCACACTTAACCATATCTCACCCAAGAGCTTTGCTAGTCTTGATACCTTTGGAAATGAGATTGCTGAGTCCCCTATGGCTCACAAATTACTACAACACCAGTTGCAGGTACAGGTGAAGGTTACTTGACGCGAGCGCGTTGGTTGTTCATTTGGAGTTGCTTCTTCTTCTTCTCCTTCATCGATCTAGGAAGGGTTCCAGGGCAGCAGCCTGGGATAGCAAGTATGGACGTCGTTTTCTTTTCTCGTTTGTTTTCGTCCGTAGTTGGACCCTGCTCTGCGTCGTGATATTTATGTATTGTACTGATGTGACTTTGATGTAGCTTGTGGCGAGTGTAAGCCAATTCCATATACTCTTCTCTTCACTACATGTACTTGTAATGATATCCATTCTTGCGAAACGACGAGATGCGCTTCTATCCCTGTCGAGGCCCTCGTGTCAAAATAAGGATAGGATCACATCTTGGGCGTTACACTACTACCGGTTAGACTGAAAATGATGGAAAAGTTCCACGTTTGCTATGCCAGGGACGCGTGACAGACGAATGGACCGTGTATCCTGGTTCGTCTCGCTCTGCTGATCAACTTACATGTTGAAAATATTTTGATCTGACTTACGGTTTATTTAACATTAATTTCTAAAGTTTATTCAATAATTTGGAATTAAAAACAGATTTTAATTAATTATTAAAAAACTATTATGACATCAGCATGATGTCATGCTGACATCAGTAGTTGACTGGTCAACTAACCAGTGGGTCCCATGTGTCATAGACACAAGTTTTTAATTAGGTTTAATATTAATTAATCAGATTAATTTAAATGGGGGACCCCGTGTCATACTCTAATAGGATAATTTAATTATCCTAATTAATAGATTAACTAATTAATCTATTTACTTAATTAACTAATTAATTAAATAATATATCTATTTATTTATTATATTAGTAAAAACACATTTATATTTATATTTTTATATTTTTTTGTTTTATTATTTAATTCTTCTACACAGGGTGTGGGGCCTCCCTGTCATAGACAGTGGGGTGGGGCTGGCCCCACCGGTAAGTGGCACAATGGCCACACACATACACAAAACACACACACAACCACCTATTCATAATGTATTTTTCTATACATGCATACATACATAATAATACATACATACATACAAAATACATACATGCATCTAATACATATATACATACATACACACACATATACACCTTTTCATTTTTTATTTTCCCTCTTTCTATCCTATCTCTCTGTGGCTTCTCTCTCAAACTCTGTCAACAGAGAGGGAGTGGAGGAAACCTCCACCTCCTCCTAACGAAGCCTAAGGACGTCGAAACACGGAGACGATCGCCGAAATGGAGCCAGGATGGGGAAAGGGAGGTATAGGTGGGAGGATCCCGAAAAAGGGCTCACCGGCATTGCCGGGGAATGGGGCGGCGAGGATCGGTGGAGCCATTGAGGAGGAGGATGGTGAAGCCGGTGGTGCGGTGAAGGGAGGCGGTCGGTTTTTGGAGAAGGGTCGGCCGAGGGCGCCGGTGCAGCCCCCGGTGTGGCTTCGGCACGGGGACGGCGCATGCTGGATGGGGAGGGTGACGACGCCGCGCGAGGGAGAGGAGACTGGGGCGACGGGGGTTGGCGATGCGGGGTGGACGCTGGCGAGGTGTGTGACGGGGGAAGTGGGGCAAGAGGAGCGACGGGAGGGGTTGGTGGCGCTGGGGTCGTGCGGTGCGGGGGTTGGTGGCGATAGGTGGGGTAGGTGGGCCGAGGGGGTTTCCCTCGTCCCAACGGGCGGCGGCGGCAGGAGGGAGTGGGAGGCGGGGCCAATGCTAGGGTTCACAGTGGGGCTTTATAACCCCCGTGATGGAGTGGGCTGGATTGGGGGGCCTCGCCAGCTGGGCCACTTTGGCCCGCTTGGGCCAGGGACCTTTTTTTATTACTTTTTTATATATAGCTCCTGTTTTAAATATATAATGATTATAATAATTTTAAAAATTCCGTGTTCACTTTTATAATTCATTAGGGAAATTTTATAACTCTCCCGACATTTTTATTTCAACAATATAAAACTTTTCTTGTTCGACTTATTTTTAAACTTCGAATTTTTACTCGGTTTCAAAGAACGCGAGATCAACGATATAATTTACGATGACGTGGCATTCATTGCATATATTTGCTGTAGCTTAATTACATTCGACACTGTAGCAAAATCTGAGGATCTCACAACTCTCCCCTACTAACAAGAATGTTCAACTTGGTCGAGAATGCGGACCGGATGCTCTTTATAAGAGAGGTCTTGTTGAAACTCAAGCATATCATGATCCACTGCTGGAATAGGATCCTTGAACCAGCGGCAGAGCTGAGACACATGGAAGACATCTTGAACCTGAGAAAGGTTCGCTGACAGTTCCAATTGATAAGCCACTCTTCCACGCCTTTCAAGAACAGTGAAAGGACCAATATAGCGAGGAGCTAACTTGCCCTTGATCCCGAAACGATGTGCACCTCTCATTGGTGTGACACAAAGATAAACCTTTTCTCCAGGTTGATAGACCATATCTTGATGATGACGGTCATACTGACTCTTGTGACGAGACTGAGAAGCCTTCAGATTCTCATGAATAATGCGGACTTGATCTTCGACATGTTGAATAATATCCAGACCGAAGAGGGATCGTTCCCCAGTTTCTGACCAATTGAGAGGAGTTTGACACCTTCGTCCATACAATACTTCAAAAGGGGCCATCTTCAGACTAGCTTGATAGCTATTGTTGTAGGAGAACTCGGCATACGGGAGAGAAGTTCAACACCTTCGTCCATACAATACTTTGAAGCATGTCCTCGAGAATTTGGTTGACTCATTCAACTTGTCCCTAGGATTGAGGATGAAATGCAGTGCTGAAGGACAGATGAGCCCCCATAACATTCTGAAAACTTTCCCAGAATTTTGAAGTGAACAAGCTGCCACGGTCCTAGTTGATTAGCAATGGAATGCCGTGAAGTGAAACAATCCTTGACATATAAAGATCTGCCAGCTGACTAGCATTAATTGTTTCATTGACGGCCAGGAAATGTGCAACTTTGTATAGTCGGTCAATGACGACAAGAATATCATCATTACCTTTCTGGGATTTGGGAAAACCAGTGACAAAGTGCATTTCAACATGGTCCCATTTCCACTCAGGAATAGAGATAGGTTGCTGAGTTCCAGCAGGCTTTTGATGTTCTGCTTTGATACGCCGGCAAATATCACATTCTGCCACATAGCGTGCAATGTCTTGCTTCATGTTGGGCCACCAGAATCTTTGGCAGATGTCTTGGTACATCTTGGTACTACCCGGGTGAATAGACAATGGTGTGTGTGAGCTTCTTAAATCACCCTTCCAGTCATTCTGAGATTTTCCTTCTTATTTGGGACGAATAGGCGACCCTTGAAGTACAAGGCGCCTTCTTCAGCAACAGTGTAAAAGGAGGGTTTACCCTTCGTAATATAACTTTTAATCCCGTCGACATCATCGTCAAAGCCTTGCAGATTCTTGATGGTGCCCACAAGATCTGGTTCAACAACCAGGTTACTGAGGGAACCTTGATTAACAACACGAAGGTTCAATTTTCGATACTATTCAGGAGGGGGAACAAGGTAACCCTGAGGAACAATATGGAGGTTCAGCTTACGGAATTCCTCTTGCAGACGATCATGAACCTTATGAACCTGGAGGTGGTTGCAGTATGACTTGCGACTCAAGGCATCGACCATTACGTTAGCCTTGCCGGGGGTATATGATATACTAAAGTCAAAATATGCTATACGCTCCATCCATCTTTGTTGACGTAGATTCAGTTCCGGCTGAGTGAACAAATACTTCAGACTTTCATGGTCGGTGAAGATTTCACAGCGATTACCAACAAGGTATTGTCGCCATTCTTTCAGTGCATGAATAACTGCAACAAGTTCGAGATCATGAACTCGGTAGTTCTCTTCATGAGCATGCAACTGACGTGAGGCATAAGCAATCACCTTGCGATCCTGCATTAGGATACAGCCTATTCCTTGACGAGAAGCGTCACAATATATGACGAAATCCCTTTCCGTATCCGGAGGAGCAAGTACTGGACCGGATGTCAGTTTGTCCTTGAGTGCGTGGAAACTTTCCTAACATCTATCAGTCCACTCATACTTAACACCTTTGTGAAGCAGATTAGTTAAGGGCTTTGGAATCTTGGAGAAGTTCTCGACGAATCGACAACAATAGCTGGCGAGTCCGAGAAAACTTCTGACTTGCTTGACATTCTTCGGGGAGTCCAGTCAAGAATAGCTTGAATTCGTTTGGGGTTAACTGCAATACCATCCTTGGAAATAAAATGACCAAGGTATGTCACTATTGGAATTATGCCCTAGAGGCAATAATAAATATAGTTATTATTATAATTCCTATATCAAGATAATCGTTTATTATCCATGCTATAATTGTATTGAATGAAGACTCATTTACATGTGTGGATACATAGACAAAACACCGTCCCTAGCAAGCCTCTAGTTGGCTAGCCAGTTGATCAAAGATAGTCAGTGTCTTCTGATTATGAACAAGGTGTTGTTGCTTGATAACTGGATCACATCATTAGGAGAATCACATGATGGACTAGACCCAAACTAATAGACGTAGCATGTTGATCGTGTCATTTTGTTGCTACTGTTTTCTGCGTGTCAAGTATTTATTCCTATGACCATGAGATCATATAACTCACTGACACCGGAGGAATGCTTTGTGTGTATCAAACGTCGCAACGTAACTGGGTGACTAAAAAGATGCTCTACAGGTATCTCCGAAGGTGTTAGTTGAGTTAGTATGGATCAAGACTGGGATTTGTCACTCCGTGTGAACGGAGAGGTATCTCGGGGCCCACTCGGTAATACAACATCACACACAAGCCTTGCAAGCAATGTAACTTAGTGTAAGTTGCGGGATCTTGTATTACGGAACGAGTAAAGAGACTTGCCGGTAAACGAGATTGAAATAGGTATACGGATACTGACGATCGAATCTCGGGCAAGTAACATACCGAAGGACAAAGGGAATGACATACGGGATTATATGAATCCTTGGCACTGAGGTTCAAACGATAAGATCTTCGTAGAATATGTAGGATCCAATATGGGCATCCAGGTCCCGCTATTGGATATTGACCGAGGAGTCCCTCGGGTCATGTCTACATAGTTCTCGAACCCGCAGGGTCTGCACACTTAAGGTTCGATGTTGTTTTATGCGTATTAGAGTTATATGGTTGGTTACCGAATGTTGTTCGGAGTCCCGGATGAGATCACGGATGTCACGAGGGTTTCTGGAATGGGACGGAAACGAAGATTGATATATAGGATGACCTCATTTGATTACCGGAAGGTTTTCGGAGTTACCGGGAATGTACCGGGAATGACGAATGGGTTCCGGGAGTTCACCGGGGGGGGGGGGGGCAACCCACCCCGGGGAAGCCCATAGGCCTTGAGGGTGGCACACCAGCCCTTAGTGGGCTGGTGGGACAGCCCAAAAGGGCTCTATGCGCCAAGCAAAGAAAATCAAGAGAAAAGAAAAAAAAGGAGGAGGTGGGAAGGAAGGGGGACTCCCTCCCACGAAACCAAGTCCAACTCGGTTTGGGGGGGGGGGGAGTCCTCCCCCCTTGGACTCGGCCGACCCCCTTGGGGCTCCTTGTGCCCCAAGGCAAGGTCCCCCTCCCTCCCACCTATATATACGGAGGTTTTAGGGCTGATTTGAGACGACTTTTCCACGGCAGCCCGACCACATACCTCCACGGTTTTTCCTCTAGATCGCGTTTCTGCGGAGCTCGGGCGGAGCCCTGCTGAGACAATATCATCACCAACCTCCGGAGCGCCGTCACGCTGCCGGAGAACTCTTCTACCTCTCCGTCTCTCTTGCTGGATCAAGAAGGCCGAGATCATCGTCGAGCTGTACGTGTGCTGAACGCGGAGGTGCCGTCCGTTCGGTACTAGATCGTGGGACTGATCGCGGGATTGTTCGCGGGGCGGATCGAGGGACGTGAGGACGTTCCACTACATCAACCGCGTTCTCTAACGCTTCTGTTGTACGGTCTACAAGGGTACGTAGATCACTCATCCCCTCTCGTAGATGGACATCACCATGATAGGTCTTCGTGCGCGTCGGAAATTTTTTGTTTCCCATCCGACGTTCTCCAACAGTGGCATCATGAGCTAGGTTCATCCGTAGATGTCTTCTCGAGTAGAACACAAAAGTTTTTGTGGGCGGTGATGTGCGTTTTTCTGCCCTCCTTAGTCTTTTCTTGATTCCGCGGTATTGTTGGATTGAAGCGGCTTGGACCGACATTACTCGTACGCTTACGAGAGACTGGTTTCATCGCTACGAGTAACTCCGTTGCTCAAAGATGACTGGCAAGTGTCGGTTTCTCCAACTTTAGTTGAATCGGATTTTACCGAGGAGGTCCTTGGATGAGGTTAAATAGCAACTCATATATCTCCGTTGTGGTGTTTGCGTAAGTAAGATGCGATCCTACTAGATACCCATGGTCACCACGTAAAACATGCAACAACAAAATTAGAGGACGTCTAACTTGTTTTTGCAGGGTATGCTTGTGATGTGATATGGCCAATGATGTGATGTGATATATTGGATGTATGAGATGATCATGTTGTAATAGAAATATCGACTTGCACGTCGATGGTACGACAACCGGCAGGAGCCATAGGGTTGTCTTTATACTAACGTGTGTGCTTGCAGATGCATTTACTATTTTGCTAGGATGTAGCTTTAGTAGTAATAGCATGAGTAGCACGACAACCCCGATGGCAACACGTTGATGGAGATCATGGCGTGGCGTCGGTGACAAGAAGATCGTGCCGGTGCTTTGGTGATGGAGATCAAGAAGCACGTGATGATGGCCATATCATGTCACTTATGAATTGCATGTGATGTTAATCCTTTTATGCACCTTATTTTGCTTAGAACGACGGTAGCATTATGAGGTGATCTCTCACTAAAATTTCAAGACGAAATTGTGTTCTCCCCGACTGTGCACCGTTGCTACAGTTCGTTGTTTCGAGACACCACGTGATGATCGGGTGTGATAGACTCAACGTTCACATACAACGGGTGCAAAACAGTTGCGCACGCGGAACACTCGGGTTAAGCTTGACGAGCCTAGCATGTGCAGACATGGCCTCGGAACACATGAGACCGAAAGGTCGATCATGAATCATATAGATGATATGATTAGCATAGCGATGCTTACCACTGAAACTATACTCAACTCACGTGATGATCGGACTTGAGCTAGTGTAAGTGGATCATGAACCACTCAAATGACTAGAGAGATGTACTTTTTGAGTGGGAGTTTAGCGAATAATTTGATTAAGTTAAACTCTAATTATCTTTAACATAGTCTAAGTCCACTTTGAATGTATTTGTGTTGTAGATCATGGCTCACGCGACAGTCATCCTGAATTTTAATACGTTCCTAGAGAAAGCTAAGTTGAAAGATGATGGAAGCAACTTTGTAGACTGGGCTCGTAATCTTAAGCTAATCTTACAAGCTGGGAAGAAGGATTATGTCCTTAATGCTGCGTTAGGAGATGAACCACCCGCTACGGCTGATCAGGATGTTAAGAACGCTTGGTTAGCACGTAAGGAGGACTACTCAATAGTTCAATGTGCAGTCTTGTATGGCTTAGAACCGGGACTTCAACGTCGCTTTGAGCGTCATGGAGCATTTGAGATGTTCCAGGAGTTGGAGTTTATCTTTCATAAGAACGCCCGGATCGAGAGGTATGAGACCTCCGATAAATTCTATGCTTGCAAGATGGAGGAAAACTCATCTGTCAGTGAACATGTGCTCAAAATGTCTGGGTACTCAAACCGTCTAGCTGAGCTGGGGATTGAACTCCCGCAAGAAGCTATCACTGACAGAATCCTTCAATCACTGCCGCCAAGCTATAAAAGCTTTGTGTTGAACTACAACATGCAAGGGATGAACAAGTCTCCCGGCGAGTTGTTTGCGATGCTGAAAGTCGCAGAGTCTGAACTCCGTAAAGAGCATCAAGTGTTGATGGTGAATAAGACCACTAGTTTCAAGAGAAACGGCAAAGGAAAGAAGGGAAATTCGAAGAAGAGCGGCAAGCCTGTTGCCAATCCGACGAAGAAACCCAAAGCTGGACCTAAGCCGGAAACAGAGTGTTTCTATTGCAAGGGTATGGGTCACTCGAAGCGCAATTGCCCCAAGTATCTGGCAGATAAGAAGGCGGGCAAAGAAAAATCAGGTATATTTGATATACAAGTTATTGATGTGTACTTAACCGGCTCTCGTAGTAGTGCCTGGGTATTCGATACCGGTTCTGTTGCTCATATTTGCCACTCGAAACAGGAACTACGGAATAGGTGAAGGCTGGCGAAAGATGAAGTGACGATGCGCGTAGGAAATGGTTCCAAGGTTTATGCAATCGCCGTCGGCATAGTGTCACTTCAGTTACCGTCAGGATTAGTGATGAACTTAAATCGTTGTTATTTAGTGCCTGCGTTGAGCATGGACATTATATCTGGATCTTGTTTATTGCGAGACGCTTACTCTTTTAAGTCAGAGAATAATGGTTGTTCTATTTCTATGAGTAACATCTTTTATGGTCATGCACCGAATGTGAGAGGATTGTTCACATTGAATCTTGATAACGATACGCATATACATAACATTGAAACCAAAAGGGTTAGAGTTAACAATGATAGCGCCATATTTTTGTGGCACTGCCGCTTAGGTCATATTGGTGTAAAGCGCATGAAGAAACTCCATGTTGATGTACTTTTGGAGTCACTTGACTTTGATTCACTTGACACGTGCGAACCATGCCTCATGGGCAAGATGACTAAGACTCCGTTCTCAGGAACAATGGAGCGTGCAAGTGACTTGTTGGAAATCATACATACCGATGTGTGTGGTCCGATGAGCGTGGAGGCACGCGGCGGATATCGTTATTTTCTCACCTTCACTGACGATTTAAGTAGATATGGTTATGTATACTTGATGAAGCACAAGTCTGAAACATTTGAAAAGTTCAAGCAATTTCAGAGTGAAGTGGAAAATCATCGTAACAAGAAGATCAAGTTCCTACGGTCTGATCGTGGGGGTGAATATCTGAGTTTCGAGTTTGGTGCTCACTTAAGACAATGTGGAATTGTTTCACAGTTAACACCGCCTGGAACACCACAGCGTAATGGTGTGTCCGAACGTCGTAATCGTACTCTATTAGATATGGTGCAATCTATGATGTCTCTTACTGATTTGCCGTTATCATTTTGGGGCTATGCATTAGAAACAGCTGCATTCACTTTAAAATAGGGCACCATCAAAATCCGTTGAGACGACACCATACGAACTGTGGTATGGCAAGAGGCCAAAGTTGTTGTTTCTTAAAGTTTGGGGATGTGATGCTTATGTCAAAAAGCTTCAGCCTGAAAAGCTGGAACCCAAAGAGGAAAAGTGTGTCTTCATAGGTTACCCAAAAGAGACAGTTGGGTACACCTTCTATCTCAAATCCGAGGGCAAAGTGTTTGTTGCTAAAAACGGAGCTTTTCTCGAGAAGGAGTTTCTCTCGAGAGAATTGAGTGGGAGGAAGATAGAACTTGACGAGGTTGTCGAACCTCTCATCCCTCTGGATGGTGGCGCAGGGCAAGGGGAAACCTCTGTCATTGCGACGCCGGTTGAGGAGGAAGTTAATGATGATGATCATGAAACTCCAGTTCAAGTTTCTGTCGAACCACGCAGGTCGACGAGACCACGTGCTGCTCCAGAGTGGTACGGTAATCCCGTCTTATCAATCATGTTGTTAGACAACAATGAACCTGCGAATTATGAAGAAGCAATGGTGGGCCCAGATTCCAACAAATGGCTGGAAGCCATGAAGTCCGAGATAGGATCCATGTATGAGAACAAAGTGTGGACTTTGGAGGTACTGCCTGAGGGCCGCAAGGCCATTCAGAACAAATGGATCTTTAAGAGGAAGACGGACGCTGACGGTAATGTGACCGTTTATAAAGCTCGACTTGTGGCAAAGGGTTTTTCACAAGTTCAAGGAGTTGACTACGATGAGACTTTCTCACCCGTAGCGATGCTTAAGTCCGTCAGAATCATGTTAGCCATAGCTGCATTTTTCGATTATGAAATCTGGCAGATGGATGTCAAAACGACATTCCTTAACGGTTTCCTTAAGGAAGAATTGTATATGATACAACCCGAAGGTTTTGTCGATCCTAAGAATGCTAACAAGGTGTGCAAGCTCTAGCGATCCATTTATGGACTGGTGCAAGCATCTCGGAGTTGGAAGAAACGCTTTGATGAGGTAATCAAAGCATTTGGGTTTATACAAGTGGTTGGAGAATCTTGTATTTACAAGAAAGTGAGTAGGAGCTGTGTGGCGTTTCTAATATTATATGTGGATGACATATTGTTGATTGGAAACAACGTAGAGTTTTTAGAAAGCATAAAGGATTACTTGAATAAAAGTTTCTCTATGAAGGACCTAGGAGAAGCTGCTTACATTCTAGGCATTAAGATCTATAGGGATAGATCAAAACGCCTGATAGGACTTTCACAAAGCACATACCTTGATAAAGTTTTGAAGAGGTTCAAAATGGAACAGTCCAAGAAAGGGTTCTTTCCAGTTCTACAAGGTACGAGATTGAGTAAGACTCAGTGCCCAGCGACTGATGAAGATAGAGAGCATATGCGCTCCGTCCCCTATGCTTCAGCCATAGGTTCTATCATGTATGTGATGCTGTGCACTAGACCGGATGTTAGCCTGGCCATAAGTATGGCAGGTAGGTTTCAGAGTAATCCAGGAGTGGATCACTGGACAGCGGTCAAAAATATCCTGAAGTACCTGCAAAGGACTAAGGAGATGTTTCTCGTGTATGGAGGTGACGAAGAGCTCGCCGTAAAAGGTTACGTCGATGCAAGCTTTGACACACATCCGGACGACTCTAAGTCGCAAACCGAATACATATTTATTCTTAATGGGGGTGCAGTAAGCTGGTGCAGTTCCAAGCAAAGCGTCATAGCAGATTCTACATGTGAAGCGGAGTACATGGCTGCCTCGGAGGCGGCTAAGGAGGGTGTCTGGATGAAGCAGTTCATGACGGATCTTGGAGTGGTGCCAAGCGCACTGAATCCAATAACCTTGTTCTGTGACAACACTGGTGCCATTGCCTTAGCAAAGGAACCGCGTTTTCACAAGAAGACCAGACACATCAAACGACGCTTCAACCTCATCCGCGACTACGTCGAGGGAGAGGACGTGAATATATGCAAAGTGCACACGGATCTGAATGTAGCAGACCCGCTGACTAAACCTCTTCCACGGCCAAAACATGATCAACACTAGAACTGTATGGGTGTTAGATTTATTACAATGTAATTCACATGGTGATGTGAGGGCTAGATTATTGACTCTAGTGCAAGTGGGAGACTGTTGGAATTATGCCCTAGAGGCAATAATAAATAGAGTTATTATTATTATTCCTGTATCAAGATAATCGTTTATTATCCATGCTAAAATTGTATTGAATGAAGACTCATTTACATGTGTGGATACATAGACAAAACACCGTCCCTAGCAAGCCTCTAGTTGGCTAGCCAGTTGATCAAAGATAGTCAATGTCTTCTGATTATGAACAAGGTGTTGTTGCTTGATAACTGGATCACGTCATTAGGAGAATCACGTGATGGACTAGACCCAAACTAATAGACGTAGCATGTTGATCGTGTCATTTTGTTGCTACTGTTTTCTGCGTGTCAAGTATTTATTCCTATGACCATGAGATCATATAACTCACTGACACCGGAGGAATGCTTTGTGTGTATCAAACGTCGCAACGTAACTGGGTGACTAAAAAGATGCTCTACAGGTATCTCCGAAGGTGTTAGTTGAGTTAGTATGGATCAAGACTGGGATTTGTCACTCCGTGTGAACGGAGAGGTATCTCGGGGCCCACTCGGTAATACAACATCACACACAAGCCTTGCAAGCAATGTAACTTAGTGTAAGTTGCGGGATCTTGTATTACGGAACGAGTAAAGAGACTTGCCGGTAAACGAGATTGAAATAGGTATACGGATACTGACGATCGAATCTAGGGCAAGTAACATACCGAAGGACAAAGGGAATGACATACGGGATTATATGAATCCTTGGCACTGAGGTTCAAACATTAAGATCTTTGTAGAATATGTAGGATCCAATATGGGCATCCAGGTCCTGCTATTGGATATAGACCGAGGAGTCTCTCGGGTCATGTCTACATAGTTCTCGAACCCGTAGGGTCTGCACACTTAAGGTTCGACGTTGTTTGATGCGTATTAGAGTTATATGGTTGGTTACCGAATGTTGTTCGGAGTCCCGGATGAGATCACGGACGTCACGAGGGTTTCCAGAATGGTCCGGAAATGAAGATTGATATATAGGATGACCTCATTTGATTACCGGAAGGTTTTCGGAGTTACCGGGAATGTACCGGGAATGACGAATGGGTTCCGGGAGTTCACCGGGGGGGGGGGGCAACCCACCCCGGGGAAGCCCATATGCCTTGAGGGTGGCACACCAGCCCTTAGTGGGCTGGTGGGACAGCCCAAAAGGGCTCTATGCGCCAAGCAAAGAAAATCAAGAGAAAAGAAAAAAAAGGAGGAGGTGGGAAGGAAGGGGGACTCCCTCCCACGAAACCAAGTCCAAGTCTGTTTGGGGGGGGGGAGTCCTCCCCCCTTGGACTCGGCCGACCCCCTTGGGGCTCCTTGAGCCCCAAGGCAAGGTCCCCTCCCTCCCACCTATATATACGGAGGTTTTAGGGCTGATTTGAGACGACTTTTCCACGGCAGCCCAACCACATACCTCCACGGTTTTTCCTCTAGATCGCGTTTCTGCGAAGCTCGGGCGGAGCCCTGCTGAGACAAGGTCATCACCAACCTCCGGAGCGCCGTCACGCTGCCGGAGAACTCTTCTACCTCTCCGTCTCTCTTGCTGGATCAAGAAGGCCGAGATCATCGTCGAGCTGTACGTGTGCTGAACGCGGAGGTGCCGTCCGTTCGGTACTAGATCGTGGGACTGATCGTGGGATTGTTCGCGGGGCGGATCGAGGGACGTGAGGACGTTCCACTACATCAACCGCGTTCTCTAACGCTTCTGCTGTACGGTCTACAAGGGTACGTAGATCACTCATCCCCTCTCGTAGATGGACATCACCATGATAGTTCTTCGTGCGCGTAGGAAATTTTTTGTTTCCCATGCGACGTTCTCCAACAGTTACTTCGTCCAGCCAGAATTCACATTTGGAATACTTCGCATAGAGTTTATGTTCCTGAAGCTTATCCAGTACAAGATGAAGATGTTCGGCATGTTCTTCTTTATTCTTCGAAAATACCAGAATATCATCCAGATATACCACGATGAATTTGTCGAGGTAGTCCATGAATATATAGTTCATCAATCGAGAGAAGGTTGCCGGTGCATTGGTTAAGCCGAAGGACATGATGGTGTACTCATATGATCCATAACGAGTAACAAAGGCGGTCTTTGGAATATACTGTTTGCGAACACGGATCTGGTGGTATCCCAACCTCAAGTCAAGCTTAGAGAAGACGGTGGAACCATGAAGTTGATCATACAGATCATTTATCCGAGGGAGAGGATATTTGTTTTGAATAGTGGCCTGGTTGATAGCACGATAGTCTTGAACCAATCGATTTGTCCCATCCTTCTTCTTAACAAAGAGAGAAGGTGCTCCCCAAGCAGAGGAACTCGGACGAATGAAACCCGGATGAAGCGAGTTGTCAATTTCTTGCTTAAGTTCAAGAAGTTCATGTGGTGGCATTTTATAAGGACGCTTGGCAATTGGAGTGGTACCGGGTACCAAGTCAATGGCAAACTCGACAGCTCGAGCAGGGGGAATCCCCGAAAGTTCTTCTGGAAAAACATCTTGGAATTCTCGGACCACTGGAATGTTTTCAATCCCTTCAAGAGGCGACACATTTAATGCATTGAAGGCGTGTAGCCGTGCCTCAGCATTTCGGACGAGATGAGCATGGTAGCTTATTAATTCATCTCAAGGGTGTAGGAGGTGGACGGTCCTGGTGGCACAAACGATCGATGTCGTATGAGCTTTCAACCATTCCATCCCCAGTATGAGATCAATGTTGGATAACTTTAGTAGGATGGGGTTGGCAAGGAATTCTAATCCTTCAATTTCAACCAAAACACGGGGGCAAACCACAGAGGTTTGGCATTCGCCCCCGGGGGTGTTGTGGTGAAAACAGGGTCAGTGCGGGTTAGTTCCATGCAAACCATACCAGAACCATATAAAATTGTTGTAAACATGGCATGAATACTTCATAAATTACACATATGTTGGAGAGATATCAATATCACTTGATGTATTTCTTGCATTTGGATACCCGTGGTGACAATGCGGTGTTCTATTGATTCACTTGTCATATGTTTTGGTACTCAACTTGCAAATTCTTGTGGCGTCAATGGGGTAATCTATGCATAGAGGTATTTAAACGTTCTTGTCCTACTTTCTTTGATAGAAATCTTGGGGTACTCTTTGAAGTTGTTTTTGTTGGATTGAATATGATGAATCTGAAATTATTTGATGCATGTCCAATAATTAACCCACGTATACTTGAGATGACATCGGAGTATTTAGGTGATTTTAGGGTTGATTGATGTGTATCATAGGTGTTATTCTAGTATGAATTCTAGGGCTGTTTGTGACACTTATAGAATAGATCAATGGATTGATCAGAAAGAATAGCTTTCAGGTGGTTCTACTACTTACAACAATTTCATATTATGTTATGTGCTACTTATGAACTTCGGAGTGATTCTGTGCTCCATGTTGAGGGATGATTATATGACACTACTAGGAAAAAGTCTAGAAGTAGCGTGGGTTATACCCGTATTAGTAGCATGGGAGCCTTCGCTGCTGCTACGACGCTATAGCTAACTTTTAGCAGTAGTGTGGGTTGCTGATACGTCTCCATCGTATCTACTTTTTCAAACTCTTTTGTCCTTGTTTTGGACTCTAATTTGCATGATTTGAATGGAACTAACCTGGACTGATGCTGTTTTCAGCAGAATTGCCATGGTGTTATTTTTGCGCAGAAAAAAAAGTTCTCGGAATGACCTGGAAATTTCCAAGGACTTTTTGTGGAATATATAAAAAATACTGGCGCAAGAATTACCTCGAGGGATGGAGCCAGGAGCCCACAAGCCCAGGAGGCGCGCCCCCGTGATCGCGCCTGGCAGGCTTGTGAGGCCCTCATGGCTCCGCCGCTTCCGACTCCAGCTCTATATAGTCTCTCTCGCCCAGAAAAAATTAAGAGAGAAGAGTTCATCGCGTTTTACGACACGGAGCCGCCGCCACCACGTGTTCTTCCTCTGGAGGGTAGATCTGGAGTCCGTTCTGGGCTCCGGAGAGGGGAGATCGACGCCGTCGTCATCATCAACCATCCTTCATCGCCAATTCCAGGATGCTCTTCACCGTTCGTGAGTATTCTCATTGTAGGCTTGCTGGACGGTGATGGATTGGATGAGATCTCTCATGTAATCGAGTTAGTTTTGATGGGGTTTGATCCCTAGTATCCACTATGTTCTAAGATTGATGTTGCTACTACTTTGCCATGCTTAATGCTTGTCACTAGGGCCCGAGTGCCATGATTTTAGATCTGAACCTATTATATTTTCATCAATATATGTGTGTTCTTGATCCTATCTTGCGAGTTGTAGTCACCTACTATGTGTTATGACCCGGCAACCCCAGAGTGACAATAGCCGGAACCACTCCCGGAGATGACCATAGTATGAGGAGTTCATGTATTGACTATGTGCTAATGCTTTTTCCAGTTCTCTATTAAAAGGAGACCTTAATATCCCTTAGTTACCATTAGGACCCCGCTGCCACGAGAGGGATGGACAATAGATGTCATGCAAGTTCTTTTCTATAAGCTCGTATGACTATATACGGAATACATGCCTACATTACATTGATGAATTGGAGCTAGTTACATATCTCCCCATGTTATAACTGTTACATGATGAATGTCATCTGACATAATTATCCATCACCGATCCAATGCCTACGAGTCTTGTCCTACTGGTCCTTGCTACGTTACTGTGACCGCTACTGCTGTCACTGCTGCTACTGTTACCGTTGCTACCATTACTATCA
This sequence comes from Hordeum vulgare subsp. vulgare, assembly GCF_904849725.1. Classification (NCBI taxonomy): domain Eukaryota; kingdom Viridiplantae; phylum Streptophyta; class Magnoliopsida; order Poales; family Poaceae; genus Hordeum; species Hordeum vulgare. Next base: position 413,334,700 of record NC_058523.1, read on the forward strand.
CACTACTGTGTTACTGAAACTTTGCTGCAGATACTAAGTCTTTCAGGTGTGGTTGAATTGACAACTCAACTGATAATACCCGAGAATATTCTTTGGCTTCCCCTTGTGTCGAATCAACAAATTTGGGTTGAATACTCTACCCACGAAAACTATTGCGATCCCCTATACTTGTGGGTTATCAAGACTATTTTGTGGCGCCGTTGCCGAGGAGGCCTAGCTCTATTCTCCGAGTCACTTGGGATTTACGTCTGTTGATCACTATGAGGAATCCGAGAGATCCAAAAACTAAAGTATTTCCCTCAACTACGAGGACAGGTAAGGAACTGCCATCTAGCTTTGCACTTGATTCACCTTCAGTTATGAGTAAGTTTGCGACACCACCACCTATTGGTAATTCTGATATGTCGCCTGTGCTTGATGATGCTACTTCTGCTATCCATGATGCTTTGCTTGATACTGCTTTTCCACTGGGTGCATTCCTTGATGCACAAATTGCTAGAGTTGCTGGTGAATGTGATGATACTTCTGAAACTCCTGAAATTATTGAAGTACAACCTGTTGTTTCACCTATTAGAACTACCTCTCCTAGATATGAATTGCCTGGTATACCCGAGGGTTATGTTATGGAGGGAGAGGTAGCTGAGGACTTTCTTGCTTGTAAGGATAGCTATGATCTTGAAAATTTATTGCGCAAGTGGAAAGAAAAATCTCTGAATGCTAGAATGAAATACGATCGTAAGTTTGCTACTTCGCCTATCTTTGTTACTGATAAGGATTATGAATTCTCTATCGATCCTGAGTTAATCACTTTGGTCGAATCTGATCCTTTTCATGGTTATGAGTCTGAAACGGTTGTAGCACATTTTACCAAGCTGAATGATATAGCCACCCTATTCACGAATGAGGAAAAGATTCGCCATTACTATATCCTTAAGTTGTTTCCTTTCTCGCTAAAGGGTGATGCTAGGACTTGGTTCACTTCTCTTGCTCCTGGTTGTGTGCGTAGTCCCCAGGATATGATTTATTACTTCTCTGAGAAATATTTTCCTGCCCATGAGAAACAAGCTGCCTTGCAGGATATATATAACTTTGTGCAAGTTGAAGAAGAGAGTCTCCCACAAGCTTGGGGGAGGCTTGTCCAGTTACTGAATGCTTCGCCTGATCAACCTCTTGAGAAAAATGAAATACTTGATATCTTTTATAATGGACTAATCGATGCTTCTAGGGACCACCTAGATAGTTGTGCTGGTTGTGTTTTCAGGGAACGAACTTTGCAACAAGCTGAAACTTTATTGAATAATATCTTGAGCAATGATAATGCTTGCACTATTCCCGAACCACCTCCGAAGCCAACTCCGAAGAAAAGAGGTCTCTATTCCTCAGTCCTAAAGATATGCAAGAAGCCAAGGAGTCTATGCAAGATAAAGGTATTAAATCTGAAGATGTTAAGAATCTACCACCTATCAAATAAATACATGGTCTTGATAACCCGACACAGGTAGTAGAGGTAAATTCTCTTCATAGATTCAATGAGAGTGATATTCCTTATGATAAACCTGCTAGCTTATGCTTAGATGAATTTGATAACTTTGTTGCCAAACAACAAAGTTTCAACGATTATGTTAGCAGACAATTGAGACAAAATGCTCATATGATTGATCAGATAAGTGCTTGTGTGGATAGAAATGTCAATGATCTTACGCTTTTGAGTAAACATGCCTCTATGGTCACCTACTCAAGTAGAACAAGTACTTAAGGCTCAAAATGACTTGCTCAATGAGTTGAATGACAATTCTATTAGAGTTGTCACTAGAGGTGGTAGAATGACTCAAGAACCTTTGTATCCTGAGGGTCATCCTAAGAGAATTGAACAAGATTCTCAAGGAGTTAACACTGATGCACCTAGTCATCCTGGTATTAGGAAGAAAAAGAAAGACGATAGGAACTTGCATGCTAGCAAACCTGTTGCTGTTACACCCGAGAATCCAAATGATGTCTCTATTTCTGATGCCGAAACACAATCTAGTGATGAACATGTGCCTAGTGATAATATTGATAGTGGTGTTCATGTTGATGCTCAACCTAGTAATGATAAGGATGTGGAGATTGAACCTCTTGTTGATCTTGATAACCCACAACCTAAGAACAGGAGGTACGATAAGAACGACTTTATTGCTAGGAAGCATGGTAAAGAAAGAGAACCATGGGTTCAGAAACCATGCCCTTTCCTCCCAAACCATCCAAGAAAAAGGATGGTGAGGATTTTGAGCGCTTTGTTGAAATGATTAGACCTGTCTTTTTGCAAATGCGTTTGATAGATATGCTCAAAATGTCTCCTTATGCTAAGTACATGAAAGATATTGTGACTAATAAAAGGAAGATACCTGAGATTGATATTTTCACCATGCTCGCTAATTACACTTTCAAGGGTGGAACTCCTAAGAAACTAGGTGATCCCGGAGTGCTCACTATACCTTGCTCCATTAAAGGAAATTATGTTAGAACTGATTGATGCGATCTTGGAGCCGGTGTTAGTGTTATGCCTCTCTCTTTATATCGTAGACTTGAATTGGATAAGTTGACACCTACTGAAATGTCTTTGCAAATGGTCGACAAATCAACTGCTTTTCCTATCGACATTTGCGAGGATGTGCCTGTTGTGGTTGCTAACGTTACTATCTTAGCGGACTTTGTTATTTTGGATATGCTTGAGGATGATGCCATGGCGGTCATCCTTGGAAGACCCTTTTTAAACACTACAGGGGCTGTTATTGATTGCAACAAAGGCAATGTCACTTTCCATGTTAATGGTAATGAGCATACGGTGCACTTTCCGAAGAAACAGTATCGAGTTCATTGTATCAATGCTATTGAAAAATCTTCATCAATTCTTATTGGAAGCTTTGAATGCCCTATACCTACTATCAAGATGAAGTATGATTTACTTGTTGGGATATGCACATCCCCATTGAGGTAACCTAGTGATTATTCGAAAATTCTCCGGTTTTATGTGATTCGAAAAAGTTTGTCAAGGAGACTTGATCAACCTCATTGACGGATTTCTTTTGATGACCATGAGATGGATGAATCTAGGAGTCACAACCTTCTGCTCCCAACTTTTACTTTCTGTTGTTTAGAAGAAAAATGATAAATTTAGCTTTATTTTTCCTGTTTTCCGTCCCTTAGAAAAGTGTCCCGAAAATAAAAGTTCTTCAATTGCCCTGAAATTCAAGTATGTTTTTTCTGGAATATTAGAAAAATACTGAGATAGAGAGCTAGTTAGGGGGATGCACCAGTGGGCCACAAGCCCAGGAGGCGCGGGCACCACCCTGGTCGCGCCTGGCAGGCTTGTGGGTCCCACGTGGCCCCCTCCACTTATTCCAGCTCCCATCTCCTTCTCCTACCTCTAGAAAAAATCATTCCACAGCTCAAACCCGTGTTCTTGCTCTTCTTGCTGCATTTTTCGATCTCCTTGTGCAAGGCCCCATTCACCAAACTGTTTTGGGGAATTGTTCCTTGGTATGTGACTCCTCCATTGGTCCAATTAGTTTTTGTTCTAGTGCTTTATTCGTTGCGTTTTTTTGTTGTCTTGGTGACCATGTTCTCGAGCTTTGCATGTTAATTTTAGTTGGTCCCAAGTAGTTTTGATGCATGATTTGGCCTCTAGGCACTTGTAGGAGTAGTTGCTATGAGTTTTGTTGAGCCTGTTCACTTTTCTTTTGAGTCACTAAAAATTTCAGAGAAAGAAAAAGGAAAAGATGAGGAAGTTCCTAAGAGGCTCTTCAAGCCGTGACCCCAAGGAAGATGAAAATGAGAAGAAGAAACACAAGTATCCGGTCCCCCCGAGTTGCAGAAGTTCGAGCGTGTGAGTGGCCAAGTGATGTGTTCTTACGTGTCGCCGGTCTTTATGAGGATTTTTATTACTTGGTGGAGAACGCAGGCCTTACCGCATTTGTCGAAGATAAGTGTCCACAATACCTCCTCCTCACTAATATTTTCGTGCAAAGCTTTAATTTTTATCCAAAGAAGAGTCCTCCTATGGTTGAGTTCAAGTTATATGATATCCCCCAGCGCATGTCACTTCAGGATTACTGCAATGTTTGCAATTTACCTTATGTTGGGGATATTCATGAACCTCGTCCATGGGACTTGGAGGCTTTCATTGATACTATTGCTGTAGGAGAGGAGAGAGGAGTATCTTGCGCTAGAGTTGCTAGCGTACATTTTATCGTTCTTCGTTATCTCTCATTATTCGTGGGAAAATGTTTGATTGGCCGTGGGAAAGCTGGGGCTATTAGCTCCCCAGATCTTGCGGTTTTGCGCGAAGCTCTTTATAATGATAAAACTTATAGCTTGGGCGCTTTAGTGGCTCAACAGTTGAACACGAACCATACTAAAGCGTTGTTTATGGAGGTATCTATGCTAGTCGTCTTGCTAAACATTTTGAGATACCTATTAGACTGTACGAGGAAGAAGAGATGCTTCTTCCTGAGAGATATTTAGACTATGATAGCATGGTTCGCAATGACTTTCTTGATAAAGATATAAATAAGAGGATGATTTATAACTTGGTATTTAGCCAGGGTACTCGTGAGACTATTACTTTGCCTGCTCCTTCTTTGTTCAATCTTCATCTAGGCAGGTACATTATTATGCCCTCGGACATCTACGCATATTGGGGCATAGCGCCACCACAGGCGCCCTTGCCCGAGCTACCAGTCGAGTACCAGACGCCCGTTTATCAATGGGAGCCAGAGGAGCTCACCCAGCAGTGGCACCCTCAGTACACTCCGGAGTACCCCGGAGACGGTTACTTCCCTCCTTGGGAGTAGACCAACTTAGGCAAAAAGCCTAAAGCTTGGGGGAGTACGTGTTTCTCACCGACTTTATATTCATGCTCACACTTTCACTTTGTTAGTCGGTGTTCACACCTTGCCATTATATCATCCATGCTAGTTTATTTCTTTTTCTCGCTTTCGTCCTGCGTGTTTGTTTAAATTTGAGAAAAACAAAAAAAATAGTTGTAAGTTTAGTTTCCAACTTGTTTAGTGGTTTTTAAAAATAAAACCCAAAAAGATTTCCCGTTCTTCTTTTGCTTGTTGGGAGTTTTCCCATGTAAATAGTTTTCTTTGTCTTTGGGTCGAGGTAGAAGACCATGATTAAAATGTTTAGTGGCTCTCGTACGCATTATTGTTTATCCGTCAAAGAGCCATATTACCTTGTCTTCTCCTCTGAGTTTGCCTGTAGATTCCAGCTTTGTCCAATGCACGAACACTCTCATTATTATTCACATCATTCGGTCGTGCAAGTGAAAGGCAATAATGACGATATATGATGAAGTGACTGAGCCTGTAAAAGCTGGTATGAACTCGACCTATTTTGTTTTTGTAAATATAACTAGCTCATTATTCCTAATTCAGCATTATTATGAGAGAAACATGTTTGCAATGACAACTTAGAGATCATAGTTTCTGATGCCATGCTTAACTAGCTAGGAGCTTATAATGGTTTGTCTTGGATGCCAACATGAATTTCAAGATGATTATGATGTAGTATGATAGGATGGTATCTCCCTTTGAATGATTCAAGTGGCTTGACTTGGCACATGTTCACGCATGTAGTTGAAACAAAATCAACATAGCCTCTATGATATTCATGTTTATGGTGATTTATATCCTACTCATGCTTGCACTCAATGTTGGTTAATTTCGATGCATATTGATGACTATTGTCGCTCTCTAGTTGGTCACTTCCCAGTCTATTGCTAGCCTTCACTTGTACTAAGCGGAAATACTGCTTGTGCATCCAATTCCATAAACCCAAAGTTGTTCCATATGAGTCCACCATACCTACCTATATGTGGTATCTACCTGCCGTTCCAAGTAAATTTGCATGCGCCACTCTCTAAACCTTCAAGTAATAATCTGTTTTGTATGCCCGAACCGCTCATGTGGTGGCTGTTAGGAAAGAAACTTATCTTTATTGAAGGCCCAAGGGGCATATATATATTACACAAGTCTTGAGGTGCAAGGAAAGTAAACATAGACTAATAAGGACTCCTAGACTAATACTAATAGACTAATGAGGACTCCTAGACTAATACTAATACTTCCTAACACCTCCCCTCAAATGCAAAGCGTATGCAATAGCATTGCATTTGAAGAAGTGTAATACTAAAAAAACAATCATAATCCAAATCCGCGTCTTGAGAGTGTCGTCATAGCATGAAGAGTCTTCAAAACTTGTCGAGTCGCCAAAGGAGAGAACGAAGAGATGGCACATCAGTAGACACCGCATCAATTGAAGATACAAGATAAGTATCAAGAGAAGATGGGTTGTCAAAAGAAGATGACACATCAAGAGGAAGACACCGAAGAGATGGCACATCAGAGGAAGACACCGCATCACTTGAAGATACAACAAAAGTATCAAGAAAAGATGGGTTGTCAAAAGAAGATGGCACATCAGGAGGAAGAAACATTGTGCAGAAAATCATAGTCCTCGACAACCGTCGGAAAAAGAAGCTCGGATGATAAGGCACGATGGACGTAGATCGACAATGCAAAAGAAGTCCAAAAAATCCTATAGAAAACAACAAGGGCAAGTAGGCCAAAAAATTTGCATAGAAAGGATCAGGACCGGAGAAAGGCTGACGGACTAAGGTATGTTGGACTCGGATGGCATGAGAAAACAAAAAATAAGAACGGATTTGGTGGACGCAGCAGAAAACAAAGAAAACTAAAAAACTAGGAACAACAAGGAACAACAGGGACATAAGCACCACGTAGTAGCAGGAAACATCACCACGTATAGGAGGAAGCAGCTAGCAGGAGCATGTATAGGAGGAAGCAACTAGCACCAGCACGTAGCAGCAGCATGCCAGTAGCAGCAGAACGCAGTAACATGAGAGTAGCAGCAGAACGCAGCAACATGCCAGTAGCAGCAGAACGCAGCAAGAGAGTAACACGTGAGCAGCCACAGTAGGCTGGAGGTGCAGGAGCTGTCTAGGCCAGCAGCAGGGAAGTTGAGCAGCGTGGAGGTGGATGGCAGGCACATCCATGTTAGGAAAGCAACAACACCCGTACTAGATGCTTGTCTGTTGCCTATAATCCTGTTGGAGACGAGACACCGCGATCTGCTGCAAGATCCGGCTGGAAGCGGTGGAACACGGCGGCCGACGACGGAATCCGACTGAAGATCACGAGAGACGGCGGCCGGTGACGGGATCCGGCTGGAGGACAGCAGATCGAGCCCAACGGCCAGATCGCGAGCACGGCTGATGGGACGCCTACGAATCTGAACAAAGCAGCCAGGGAGTCAACAAAGCAGAAGCACGGCTGACGGGAAGGAGCCTGGCGCGATCTGGAGCAGGAAGACGGGATCCAATCGGGGCGATGGATTCAGCAGGGCGAGACGGGATCCAGCGAAGGGAATGGGATCCAGCGGGGGGCTGAGACGGGATCCAGCGACGGGAACGAAAAAAAATTGGATCATGAGGATGAGTTGCGGCGTCCGAAGACCTAAACCTAGGCTCTAATACCATGTTAGGAAAGCAACTTATCTTTATTGAAGGCCCAAGGGGCATATATATATTACACAAGACTTGAGGTGCAAGGAAAGTAAACATAGACTAATAAGGACTCCTAGACTAATACTAATAGACTAATGAGGACTCCTAGACTAATACTAATACTTCCTAACAGTGGCAAGGGGCGGTCAGTATCTTCCATGCTAGGCGTGTTATCCTCGATACGTGTTTATTCACTATCGCTCCCGAGAAAGGGGCCGGTAATTGGAATGCCTAGTTCCATACTCAAATCAAAAAGATAATTGCAAACAAAACTCCCCCTGGATTGTTGTTGGTATGGACGGCACCCTAGGATTCGGCTAGTCGTGGAGTGTGATTGATTGGTGGTGGGGGAGTCAAAACTTTACTTTTCTGTTTGGGAACCGCCTATAATATGTGTAGCATGGACGATGGTGAAAACTCTTGGTCATCGCGTTGACAATGAAAGCATGCCACCCAAAATTATGTATCTCTCTTTTAAAAGCTTGAGCTCTGGCACCTCTGCAAATCAATGCTTCCCTCTGCGAAGGGCCTATCTATTTATGTTTCTGTTGAGTCATCCTCTCCTTATAAAGGCACCAATTAGAGAGCACCTCCGTCATTTTTATGCTTTGATTTTAATTGTTATTGAGTATGACTGTGACTGCATCTTCTTTGCCATGAATTACAATGTTCAGTGAGCTCTTGGTCTTTGAAGGTACTCTGCATTTATGTTTTGCGGTCTCAAAAAAGAGCTAGCGAGATACCATCTGTTCATATTGCTTCATGATTGTTTTGAATGAAGTGTTGACATTTGAAACTTATCATTATTGCTCGCTAGTTGATTATGCCATTGATATGAGTACTCCATGAGATCTAAATGTTATTGCTTATGTGCTTAGCTTATGATCTTTCTGAAAATCTGAATATGAGTTAGACATAATTACAACAACAAGATCAAACAGAGTTTGTAAAAGTTTTTCTTTTATCTCTTTCATTTTGTCAAATGAATTGCTTGAGGACAAGCAAGGCTTTAAGCTTGGGGGAGTTGATACGTCTCCATCGTATCTACTTTTTCAAACTCTTTTGCCCTTGTTTTGGACTCTAATTTGCATGATTTGAATGGAACTAACCCGGACTGACGTTGTTTTCAGCAGAATTGCCATGGTGTTGTTTTTGAGCATAAACAAAAGTTCTCAGAATGACCTGGAACTTTACGAGGATTTTTTGTGGAATATATAAAAAATACTGGCGAAAGAATTACGTGGAGGGACGAAACCAGGAGCCCACAAGCCCAGGAGGCGCGGGCCCCCCCTAGCCGTGCCTGGCAGGCTTGTGAGGCCCTCGTGGCTCCACCGTCTCCAATTCCAGCTCTATATAGTCTCTCTCGCCTAGGAAAAATTAAGAGAGAAGAGTTCATCATGTTTTACGACATGGAGCCACCGCCACCACCTGTTCTTCCTCTGGAGGGCAGATCTGGAGTCCGTTCTGGGCTCCTAAGAGGGGAGATCGACGCCGTCGTCATCATCAACCAACCTTCATCGCCAATTCCATGATGCTCTTCACCGTTCGTGAGTAATCTCATCGTAGGCCTGCTGGACGGTGATGGGTTGGATGAGATCTATCATGTAATCGAGTTAGTTTTAATGGGGTTTGATCCCTAGTATCCACTATGTTCTAAGATTCATGTTGCTACTACTTTAGCATGCTTAATGCTTGTCACTAGGGCCCGAGTGCCATGATTTCAAATGTGAACCTATTATGTTTTCATCAATATATGTCTGTTCTTGATCCTATCTTGCAAGTTGTAGTCACCTACTATGTGTTATGACCCGGCAACCCCGGAGTGACAATAGCCGGGACCACTCCCGGAGATGACCATAGTATGAGGAGTTCATGTATTCACTATGTGCTAATGCTTTGTTCCGGTTCTCTATTAAAAGGAGACCTTAATATCCCTTAGTTTCCATTAGGACCCCGCTGCCACGGGAGGGATGGACAATAGATGTCATGCAAGTTCTTTTCCATAAGCACGTATGACTATATACGGAATACATGCCTACATTACATTGACGAACTGGAGCTAGTTACATATCTCCCCATGTTCTAACTGTTACATGATGAATGTCATCCGACATAATTATCCATCACCGATTCAATGCCTACGAGTCTTGTCCTACTGGTCCTTGCTACGTTACAGTTACCTCTACTGTTGTCACTGTTGCTACTGTTACCGTTGCTACTATTACTATCACACTACTGTCTTACTGAAACTTTGTTGCAGATACTAAGTCTTTTAGGTGTGGTCCAATTGACAACTCAACTGCTAATACTCGAGAATATTCTTTGGCTTCCCCTAGTGTCGAATCAACAAATTTGGGTTGAATACTCTACCCTCGAAAACTGTTGCGATCCCCTATACTTGTGGGTTATCAGATGCCCAGTGTAGCGACCCGACTCAAAACGAGTCAAGCCTCTGTGTTTCTGTGCCATCCCTGGATCAGTATGCTGGCACACACAGTACATCAATGTATATATCAAAGTGCAATCACATGTAAATAGCGTAAAACTGATATATACCTTAATTATTTCAGCGGAAGCAGTCAAGGGAGTGGAGTCCCAATAAACACCAACGGCAAGTTGAGTGTAGACCGTAACCCTGAATCATACTCTTACTCGTCGAAGAAAATTATCTGCAACATAAGACGTTGCAGCCGTGTAGGTCAGCATATTGAATATGCCGGCAAGTCACATAAGAGAGGGGTGAAAAGTAATCATCTATACTATATGCATATATGGCGGGTGGGGCTATAAGTCTTTAGCGAAAAGCAAGTTTTCTCCTACATCAAGAGAGGGCTAAAAGCAAAATGTTACTACATTGTTGGTTGTTAACGAGATGGTTCCACCAACCAATTCTCGTACCCATGTTGTCAATAATTACCCTCATAAAATATATTTAATGGTGTTGAGAAATTCAGATAACTTCAGTTCCTTTGGCTCAAGTTGTCCATGACCGTGGACACGGCTAATCGATTAGGTTTGAGTACTCTGCAGAGTTTTGCACACGTTCCCCACAAGATTTGATCGCCTCCGTGTATGTCCTCGCACTTCAGGGTGTTTGAAGAACGGATGATCAAAACATGGTCTTTCAACGGGTCCCTCTGAATCCCCGTCGGTGCCCATCCATTCCTACCGTTTGTCTACATCTGCTAGCACCGCCTGTCCAGAGTCGCCGCGTTGTCCAACCAAGCCAGAGCCCATAATGACTTGTGGCTGTGCAGGTAAGCCTTGGGTCTTAAATATCCGTCCGTCTCTTTGAGCCTGGGTGAAGCTTTCCGCAGGATGTCATGGCCTCTCCAGCATCCCGGGTCATCCACTGGGTTCTCTAGGGAGCCGATCAACCGCCCTTCACCCAGAGTTGCATTGCGTCCGAGGTCTTGAAAATCTTGTCTTAACCGGTCTTGATTATTTAATCAACCTTGCATCACTCGTGTTATGCACTCAACCGAAATCCCGTCTACTCAAGCATAGCAATATGAAATTTGTCGTCCCGGGGCCAAGTATCGGGGTTGTTGTGTGCCTACCACATGATACTACAACCTTTACTAAAATTTCCAAGTACCTAAGCAGCATGCAATTGGGCATAGGATGGTAGAACTACGACGCATAAAACATAGGTGATAGTATGATCAAAATGACTTGCCTGGTATTACTTGATGAAGATAGTCGCTCTCATAATCCTGATAATTCTACTCGCCACACTACGAGCAATCTATCGTAAACAAATAGCATTCAATAAACATTCATGCCAAAAAGGAAGAACCAAGAGAACATAAGAACAAAACATGTCTTGGTGCAAAAATAACAACGTACTAAGGTTTAATAAAAAAGATAGGGCCTTATGGTGTTGTAAAAGGAACGATGAAAGGGGTCAACTCAAAAGAGTCAAAGGATGATCCACTAACGCTATATAATCTCGACTTGCATACACTATGGAAGATGATCAAAAATATTAGGAGAACAACATGAATGTTGTTTGACAAATAGTATAAGACATAAGAATTTATTTGTAGAAAGAATTTCTTGAAATGGAGCACTACAACGCTAGTTATAGCGAATTGAAGTATCAATTGAATTTGCATTCAAAAGGTCAAGAGAAGTTGAACTGAAGTACGATGGTTACATACAAAAATATATGACATGAGTGTTTAGGGGTAAAAGGAATCAATTGAAAAGGTGGTACGATTTGCAAGATAAGATCAAATGAATGTTCGAATACAAATTTGAATCGCTCAAATTTGTAAGGTTCAAAGGTCAAAACTAATGATGCTACTGGATATAGGAGATCAATATGAGCGTGTAGAAAAAAGAATTACTAGATTTGAACTAGCGGATCAAAAGATACAAATACGTCAATATAACATTGAATCGGCTTACAATGATGTGAACACTTTTGGGCACTAATAGATAAATCTGATTTGATCAAAATTATAAGTTTAAAAGTTAAAACTAATGATACAAACGGAAAGATTACTTTGATACGAATCCGACGCAATTGAATTCATCTAAAACGGAGCTACGGATAAAAAATATATGATCAAAAGAAGTTTGAATATGAATATGAACAAATTTCGAAATTTAAAAATTTCAAAAAAGTTGATATGATAGGTTCATCGGATAGGTGGGATCAAGACGAAACTCTAGGCGTTGGTTTCATCTAATTCGGATAAACGAGTAAAAAGTTATGGCTATTTGAAAAATCAGGGCCAAGCTGTTTTACGGAATAAAAGTGCTACGTCTAAAAGAATTCTAGTACTAATGTGGAAATACGAAGACTAATTAATATATCTAATTACTCTACGGTATACTAGTGTAGGAATACTAGTCTAGAAATAATAAACTACGGGAGTATAAAAAAATTACGAAGAGAAATACCTTTAGAATGGAGAGTAAGAATTAATTCTAATGAGGAGACGACTTCGAGAAATCCCGCCGAAGAGAAAAGAATATTTTTATTTAATAAACCTAGTCAAACCAAAATATTGATTTAACCCGAAATAGATGATTTTTTTGGATGCTCCTATGGGTCTATATTTATAAGTGAAAGGGAGGTCTAAATGTCCATAGATAGGCAATGTGGGACTAAACATATACGTAACGTGGAGAGAAAAGAAACAAAGCCTCTCATGGGCCAAGTAATGGTTCGGCCGGCCGCAAGAGGAGCCGTGCCCTTTGTTTTTTATCTTTTTTTTGCAGACGAACATTTTTTTAAAAAAATAAAGAAGAAAAACGTATAAATGAAAAAGAGAGAATATTTTATATAGACATATTATATATCAAAATTTTCAGAATAAAATTTTCTAAAACATGAACATATTTTCAAAACCAGATAAAATACTTTTTAAAAAAATATATTTTTTTGCAATAACTTTAAAATGAAAAGGAATTTGAATTTCAAATAAATTGCAAATACTTAAAATTTGAATCAAGACATTGTCTCTGATTTTGGAGGGTCATTTTCCTCCTCTCGTTTGATATTTTTTAATCAAATGGTTTTGAAAATATTCAAACTCAAAAATGAAAAGGGATTCAAAATAGAAAATTTTGGGAAACTCATTTTATTCCCTCTCATTTTTTTGAGAAGTTTCAAATTCCACTCAAGTTTCAATCACTCAAACAAACAAATAATCAATCTAATAATTATATTAACATTCCAAAATTTATAATTTTGGGATGTTACACCCAGCCCTACTGGCAACTGCGTTAGTAGTAGCGTGCTTTTATAAACCATGCTACTATTAACTGTGCACTAGCAATAGCGAGCTTTCAGAAATCGCACGACTACTAAACACGTGTATCTCTCTTTTTATATTTATATTGTATATACACACAGTTATACATATTAATATACAACATCAATAATAATTGTGCAAAAAACAACATTTATATTAAAGTTGATATGTGCAAGTTATCAAGTTGGCTTAGAGGGATAATATGAACTTACGACGGCACACAAGTGTCGAATGAAAGGATTCCCTTTATTTGACACTTTTGTGCCATCGTATCATCATATTTTCCTACTAACCCAACTTAATCACTCGCACCCATACAGTTTAATCTAATCTATGTCGTCTAACAACTCATCATCCTTGGTCACATAACAACTTATCATCATCTTGATCATCTAACAACTGATGACAAGTTAACCATTACTACATAATGTCATGAACTAGAAAAAGGTCATCTCTCTTACTTAGCACATATTATTCTCTCTGGGGTAGAAATTACTATTCTCTACTAGGTAAAATAGTATAAAACAGGTAAGCTTCTCTCTCTCCATTGTGATGAATAGAGATCCACCTATCTCCGACATGTGGCATGCGCAAATCCTTCACGTCTCCGCCAAGTGGTTGTCTACATTGTTTCACTAGGTCATTGATGGCGTGCGTTGCTGCGCCCGTCTATTTTGAATGTTGTATCATAGTGTGACTTCATTGGTTTTGGCCATTAGATTTCGTAGCTAGTCGTTTTCTGACCGTTCGATAGGCCTCCTCTCCTGTGTGAGCTGCTCCTGGGCCAAACTGTTTGTGGGCAGCTACTCCCGAAGACGAATTGAGGCCTTCTCGTTCCCCTGTACGATGAAACACTCGATCTCAGATGTGCGGTCATCCAACATTATTCCCTTCAATTCCATGCTGATCTCTCGTCTCTCTCGTCCAATTCTGATCCACGATCGATCCTCTCTCTCTCCACATGACACAGGTTACGCCGCCACCGTTGTTTGTTTGCCTCACAGTGCCACGGTCCTCGGCCTTCCCGTCGGAATTTCGCCTCTGACTCCGTCTAGCCGTCGATGTCCTCCTTCTCCTATAAAGGCGCAACAGGGAGCGTCTCTTTCTTAGGGCCGTCAAAAGTGCTCCAAACCTAACTTAGCTGCACCGATGAAGGTCAAGTGAATGGCGGCGATGAAGGCCAACCATTACCATGGGTGGACAGGCAGCACCGTCCGCATCTCGTCGCTCTGAACCTCCGCCAGCCCGCCTACAGTGTGCATTGCCCTAGATCCATCTGCCCGACCGTGGATCACATCAGCCGACAGACAATTCTATGGCAGATCCATCATGCCGCTTTCTCTGGTTCCCCAAACTCTTGGGGGAGGCAGATCTCCCGCCGGCTCTTGGGTTCCGTGATGTAGGGCCTGTAATCGACTGATGGTAACCTCATGGGTACTTTGCTCTGCACTCACCTACCCAGAAGCAAAGCAGAGCGATGGTGCCGATAAAAAGGGCAAATGCAAGGCTCTGCTTTTGCCAGAAATTCGAATTCTGCTGTTTTTGGCAACGTAATAATTGTCTGGATATGTAAAGTGGCATGCTTCTACCGTAGAGTTTCTTGTTCTGTACTAAATTCTCTGTCCACTATTATTTTTTCTTTTTTGCTCCGATTACATGCTGCAGCCTTCCAACGTCTGTCCGGCATGGTGCTAATTTTTACAACCTTCCAGGATCATGGGGATATTGTTTGTTTGTTTATGTGATAACCCTTTTATATATTTCAGTTTGTTTTACCTAGGCGCTACATTTTGGATAAATGATGTGCAAATTATGAAGTAACCTGGGTGCCTTAGTGATTATACTTTTTGATCTTTTGCGGTTGTTCAGTCCAAAGACGGTACTATTTCACTTGCTTATGCATTTTACTCCGCCCTTCTTGCTATAATTCAAAACATGACATGTCTGAGGGTTGCAGGACCGAATACAACATTTGTTTGGTGGACTATTCAAAAAGGCTTTCTTATTTATGTTTATGTTTTGTTACCATTAACAACTGTACAAGATAGGGATCACAAGTTCATGTAGAAAGCAGTAGAAGAGTCTTACAAAGGGGTCAAATGACTTAGATGAGGGGGATGAGCACCTTGTATACACCCACGCCCTCCCCTCACCTTGACATGGAACAATAGATCCCACTACTAATTGTTATCTCTCCTCGTGCAGAGGCAGTGGAAATAGCATCGTAAGGCAAGCAGTTGCCAAAGATGTAGGTGCGCTTCTGCCCTCCCTGCACGTCCATTCCTTCCCCTGCAGGTATAGTTTGCCCATCATCTCGTGATCCATCCCGCATGCAATTGAAGATTCCATTCTCGATCCGACAGTTTGGCCGTGCAAACAAGAAACTAAAAGACAATGGCTATAAGTCCAGTAGCGGTATTAGATTCTGTTATGATGTTTTTTGAGGATTGGTATTAGATTTTCTTCTTCTTGATTTCGTTTCGCATGTTTGATCATGTAAATGTTACTTATATAGGTTTGCATATGTAAATGAAATCAATGTTTTTCAGAACATGACCTTGAGTTAATTGAACACGTGAGGTGGGCAACTCCCTGAATGCATTCATTCAGCCAAAAAAACATGGTATCTGATGTCTACTACGCAACCTTCTCCTTGTAGACGTTGTTGGGCCTCCAAGTGCAGAGGTTTGTAGGACAGTAGCAATTTTCCCTCAAGTGGGTGACCTAAGGTTTATCAATCTGTAGGAGGCGTAGGATGAAGATGGTCTCTCTCAAGCAACCCTGCAACCAAATAACAAAGAGTCTCTTGTGTCCCCAACACACCCAATACAATGGTAAGTTGTATAGGTGCACTAGTTCGGCGAAGAGATGGTGAAACAAGTGCAATATGGATTGTAGATATAGGTTTTTGTAATATGAAATTACAAAAACAGCAAGGTAACTAGTAACAAAAGTGAGCACGAACGGTATTGCAATGCGTGGAAACAAGGCCTAGGGTTCATACTTTCACTAGTGAAGTTCTCTCAACAAAGATAACATAATTGGATCATATAACTAGCCCTCAACATGCAACAAAGAGTCACTCCAAAGTCACTAATAGCGGAGAACAAACGAAGCGATTATTGTTGGGTACGAAACCACCACAAAGTTATTCTTTCTGATCAATCTATTCAAGAGTTCGTACTAGAATAACACCTTAAGATACATATCAACCAAGACCCTAATGTCACCTAGATACCCCATTGTCACCTCAAGTACCGTGGGCATGATTATACGATATGCATCACACAATCTCAGAATCATCTATTCAACCAACACATAGGACTTCAAAGAGTGCCCCGAAGTTTCTACAGG
The DNA here is from genome assembly GCF_904849725.1 of Hordeum vulgare subsp. vulgare. Taxonomy (NCBI): domain Eukaryota; kingdom Viridiplantae; phylum Streptophyta; class Magnoliopsida; order Poales; family Poaceae; genus Hordeum; species Hordeum vulgare. Next base: position 413,351,392 of record NC_058523.1, read on the forward strand.
AGAGTCAAGACGTGTGCCAACCCCTATGCATAGGTTCCCAATGTCACGAACCCGCAAGTTGATCACCAAAACATACATCGAGTACTCACATGAATCCACGTGTGCCAACCCATATGCATAGGTTCCCAATTGTCACAAACCCTCAAGTTGATCACAACAAATAAACACGTGCAAGACATACATCAAGTGTTCTCAAAAACTCAATCCGATAAGATAACTTCAAAGGGGAAACACAATCCATTTCAAGAAGGTAGAGGGGGAAGAACATCATAAGATCCAACTATAGTAGCAAAGCCCACGGTACATCGATATCAAGACATCTCAAGAACACGAGAGAGAGAGATCAAACACATAGCTACTGGTACATACCCTCAGCCCCGAGGGTGAACTACTCCCTCCTCGTCATGGAGATCACCGAGATGATGAAGATGGCCACCAGAGATGGATTCCCCCTCCGGCAGGGTGCCGGAACGGGCTCCAGATTGGTTTTTGGTGGCTACAGAGGCTTGCGGCGGCGGAACTCCCGATCTAGGTTTCTTTCTGGAGGTTTCCGTATTTATAAGACCAGATGGCATCAAGAACAAGTCAGGGGGACCCATGAGGGAGTCACAAGCCCTTGGGGCACGGCCAGGGGGTGGGGGCGCCCCGCAGGCTTGTGGCTTCCTCTGGACTCTTCTCCGGTATCTTTTTCTTCCTGTATTTTTGATATTTTCCAGAAAAAATCTTTTCGGGGATTTTCTTCCATTTGGACTCCGTTTCAAAATCTCCTATGAAAGGGGTCAAAACATGGAAAAAACAGGAACTGGCACTTGGCACTGAGTTAATAAGTTAGTCCCAAAAAATATATAAAAGGCATGCAAAGCATCCAAAGTTTGACAAGATAATAGCATAGAACCATCAAATATTATAGATACGTTGGAGACGTATCAGTCTCTAATGATTTACTCATCATAGATGCCCACTCTGTGCAGATTATCATAAAAGCCTATGTTTTATTACGTATTTCGTTTGATTATACATGTTTTGTCCTCTATATTACCTATTTAATTTAATCTATTTGAATGTTATCTGAATAACGCTGAGATGGTGGAGCCATTTTCCAATCAACTCATGCCCTCAACATTTTTGGCTGTTGGAGCATTTTTGGACATTGGATTTCATGTTCTAGACGTTTCTATTCATCTGATCTTCATTCAATTCTAAATTTTTCGTGAGATGGGCTAAATGTACTATGGATGGCTACTAATGTAGATTTCTTTGGAGCACCCCGGTTAATTGGGTTGTCTGCGCCATTTTCATTGCTCAGCCTAGCGGGTGAGTCTGTCTCTTGTTCTACTCGTCTCCCTTCCCATCCCCTCCTATCGCTCTCTCATCTCCTCGAGAAACCATAGCCACACTGCTGGAGAAAGTGGCGATTACCTTGGTGCTCTGTTGTGCTGCTCCTTGATGTCAGGTGTGCTTCCCCGACAACGGCGACAGGAATAGTCATGTCGACGGCACCAGGAATCCTTCTGCTACGGCTATGGAGCCTTGCGTTGGTGTTCCCTCGAATCGGAAAGGGTGATGTAGCACAGCGGTGGTAAGTATTTCCCTCAGTTTGAGAACCAAGGTATCAATCCAGTGGAGGAGTATCACAAGATCCTGCACAAACACAAAGAACCTGCTCCCAACGCTATGAAGGGGTTGTCAATCCCTTATAGATTGTTTGCCAAGTGAGAACTGAAAGCAACAAAGAAACAGACCAAAGTAAAAGCGGAGGTGTAAACGATGGATGTGAATAGACCCGGGGGCCGTAGTGTTTACTAGTGGCTTCTCTCATGAAAGAAAGTAGACGGTGGGTGAACAAATTACTGTCGAGCAATTGATAGAACCGTGCAAAGTCGTGATGATATCTATGGCAATAATTATATCTATAGGCATCACGTCCAAAACAAGTAGACCGATACTTTCTGCATCTACTACTATTACTCCACACGTTGACCGCTATCCAGCATGCATCTAGTGTATTAAGTCCAAAAGAACAGAGTAACGCCTTAAGCAAGATGACATGATGTAGATGGACAATCTCATATCAACGACAAAGCCCATCTTGTTACCCTTGATGGCAACTACTTAATGTGTTCCTTGCTGCCCCTACTGTCACTGGGAAAGGTCACCACATGGTAGAACCCAAAACCAAGCACTTCTCCCATTGCAAGAATCATAGATCTAGTTGGCCAAACAAAACCCAAGACTCGGAGAGACTTCCAAGGATATCAAATCATGCATATAAGAAATCAGCAAAGACTCAAATATATATCATAGATAATCTGATCACAAATCCACAATTCATCGGATCTCGACAAACACACCGCCAAAGAAGATTACATCGGATAGATCTCCATGAAGATCATGGAGAACTTTGTATTGAAGATCCAAGGTATGAAGTGAACTGCTCACGAGTCATTGGAGGGGCGATGATGATGATGAAGAAGCCCTCCAACTCCAAAGTCCCCTCCGGCAGGGTGCCAGGAAGGGTGTCGAGATGATATCTCGCGGAAATGGAAGCTTGCGGCGGCGAAAAAGTATTTTCGAGGCTCCCCTCATTTTTTGCTGTATTTTTGGGAATATATAGGCCAAAGATCTAGGTCAGGGGGCGGCCAGGGAGGCCACAAGCCCTGCCACTGCCGCCTCCCCTGGTGGCGGAGTGGGGGCTTGTGGGATCCTAGGAGCCCTCGTGGCTTGGCCCACAGGCCCCCTGATCTTCTTCGGTTCGGGAACAAATCATTTCAGGGATTTTATTCCGTTTGGACTCCGTTCCAAAATCAGATCTGAATAGAGCCAAAAACAGAGAAAAAACAGGAACTAGCACTTGGCACTGAATTAATAAGTTAGTCCCAAAAAAGATATAAAAGGTACGTAAAACATCCAAAGATGACAAGATAAGAGCATGAAACCATCAAAAATTATAGATACGTTTGAGACGTATCAAGCATCCCCAAGCTTAACTCCTGCTCGTCCTCGAGTAGGGAAGTGATAAAGAATGAATTTTTTATGCTTTCATGCTACCTAGCATAGATGTCCTTTGTAACTCCTCTTATGTGATGTGAATGTTCAGATCCATTAGATTCAAAACAATAGTTTGCTATTGACGTGGAAACAATAATAATTCAAGCAAACTAGCAAGGTAATCATGAACTTTCAAAATAACAAGGCCAAAAGAAAGTTATCCCTACAAAATCATATAGTCTGGCTATGCTCTGTCATCATTGCACAACGAATTTAAATCATGCACAACCCCGGTATTGGCCAAGTAATTGTTTCACACCTTTACTTTCTCAAACCTTTTCAACTCTCATGCAATACATGAGCGTGAGCCATGGTTATAGCACTATAGATGGTGTGGAATGTGGTGGATGTTACAAGACAAAAAGGAGAAGATAGTCACATTAACTAGGCATATCAATGAGCTGTGGAGATGCTCATCAATAGATATCAATGTGAATGAGTAGGGATTGCCATACAAATGATGCATTAGAGCTAAGAGTATGTGAAAGCTCTTAAAGAAAACTAGTGGGTGTGCATCCAACTTGCTTGCTCATAAAGACCTAAGGCAATTTTGAGGAAGCCTATCATTGGAATATACAAGCCAAGTTATATAATGTAAATTTCCCACTAGCTATATGGTGGTGACAAAACGAGAGACTCTCAATCATGAAGATCATGGTGCTTAATATGCACAAGTGTGGAAAAAGTTGTAACATTTTCCCTTCTCTCTTTTTCTCTCTTCTTTTTTATTTTTTTGGTGGGCTCTTTGGCCTCTTTTTTTGGTGGGCTTCTTTGGCCTCTTTTATTTCCTCACATGGGACAATGCTCCATTAATGATGATCATCACACTTTCAACTCAAAACTTAGAGCAACGATGACTCTATATGGAATGCCTTCGGTAGTGTACCGTGACAATGATCTAGCATGGCATAGACATTAGTGGAAACATCATGCTAGCTATCTTACGATCATGCAATGGAAATGTAGACGTGGTGGCACATGTCATGGTGGTATTTGCATGGTAATATATCTCGGAATGACTTTGAAAAAGCCATAGTAGGTAGGTATGGTGGCTGTTTTGAGGGAGGCTAATGGTGGGTTTTGTGCACCGGCGAAAGTTGCACGACACTAAGAAGATAGTGATGGTGGAAGATAAAAGTGCATCTAAACCATGGAATCAGCATTAGTCATGAAGAACTCATATCTTGTTGCAAAAATTTTATTAGTAATCGAAACAAAGCATTCAACGCATACTCCTAGGGGAAGGGTTGGTAGGTATAAACCATCGTGCGATCCCGACCGCCACGCAAAGGATGACAATCAATAGACTAATCATGCTCAGATTTCATCACATAGCGGTTCACCATACGTGCATGCTACGGGAATCACTAACTTCAACACAAATATTTCTAGATCCACAACACCTTACTAACATGACTTCAATATTACCATAACCACAATTCAAAACTAATTGAGATGAATCAAACTTCTCTAACTATTCAATGCACATGAAGGTGCAACTTTTCGTATCCCTTTGGATAACTACCCCTTTTGAGACTACTTTCAAAGCATAGATAAACTACCAAGCCATGCACTGCTGCGCTCTAAAAGATATAAGTGAAGCACATAGAGCAAAAGTATCTATCTCAAAAGATATAAGTGAAGCACATGTGAGCTGAATTGTCTATCAAAAGATATAAGTGAAGCTTGACAAAATCACGGTGAGTGCATGTCTCTCTCTCTAGGTGTGCAGCAAGGATGATTGTGACACAACAAAAATAAAAGGCTCCTACGATACAAGACGCTCCAAGCAAAAACACATAACATGTGCTGAATAAAAATATAGCCCCAAGTAACGTTACCGATGGATTGAAGACGAGAGAGGGGATGCCTTCCCGGGGCATCCCCAAGCTTAGGATTTTACGGCATCCTTGAATCTCTTGGGGTGCCTTGGGCATCCCCAAGCTTGAGCTCTTGCCACTCCTTATCTTTTTGTCCATAAGAACTTCACCCAAAACTTGAAAACTTCACAACACGAAACTTAAACAGAAACTCGTGATAACATTAGTATGAGAAAGCAAACCACCACTTCCTTAGATACTGTAGAAAACTTAAATTGTACTTATGCTGATGTTGGATTACTGTATTTTCAATCTTCCATGGCTAATACCCCCCCGATGCTATACATAGTTTCATCAAAATAAGCAACCAACACAACAAAAACAGAATCTGTTAACAGCAGACCGGTCTGTAGCAATCTGTATATTTCGTATACCTCTGGTACTTAATAAATTGTGAAAAATTACGACCGTCTGAAGAATTTGCGTAGTAATCAGCATCAAAAAGAATCAACTCAAAAGCTCTTACAGAAAAAAATGAAAATTCTTTTCGTGAGCAGAAAGTTTCTGTCTTTTCCAGCATGACCAAACGATCATCCCCAAGACTAATCATAACGGTTTTGCTTGGCAAAAACGCAAAAAGAAACACAATCATAACAGAATTATGAAAGTGTGGAAAACAAAAACAGAAATAAAAAGGATATATTTGTTGGGATGCCTCCCAACAAGCGCTTTTGTTTAACGCCCTTAGCTAGGCATTCAATGAAGCTCTCACAAAAAAAAAGAATTGAAGCACAACGAGAGCATCCTAAAGCATGTGAAAATCACATCTAAGTCTAACATACTTCCTATGCATAGGCATTTTATAGGAAAACGTATTGTCAAGACAACCAATAGTTGCCATATGCAAGGAAGAAGAAAGAGACAATAGCAATTTCCACATAACGAGAGGTAATTTGGTAACATGAAAGTTTCTACCAAAATATTTTCCTCTCTCATAGCAATTACATGTGGGATCATATTCAAATTCAACAATATAGCTATCCCATAGGATATTCTTTTCATAATCCACATGCATGCAAAGTTGATGCTCTTCAAAAATAGTGGGAGTATCATCAACTAAAGTCATGACTTCTCCAAACCCACTTTCAATATTATTGCAAATATCATATTCATCATGAGGTTTAAACAAATTTTCAAGATCATAAGAAAGATCATCACCCCAATCATGATTATTGCAACAAGTAGTGGACATAGCGAAACTAGCATCCCCAAGCTTAGGGTTTTGCATATTTTTAGCATGATTGTCACTAATAGAATTTATAGTGAAATCATTGCAATCATGCTTTTCATCCAAGGAACCCTCGTGAATCACTTCATGAATTTCTTCATCACGATTTTCAGATTCACGCATCTCAAGCAAAACTCCATAAAAATAGTCAAGTGCCCTCAACTTACTAGCAATTCATTCCACATAAGTGGGTCTCTTAAAGAGATTAGCTAGTGGATGAGGATCCATATCAATAGATTTTAAGCAAGCGAAGATGCAAGCATATTCAAGGCACGTGGCACACATGTGAACAGAAAGCAAGCGAGAGAAAAGGGCGAACGAAAAAGGCAAAAGGCAAATGAAAACGACAAATGTGAAGTGGGGGAGAGGAAAACGACAGGCAACTGGAAAAAAAGTAAATGCAAGAGATGAGTTTGTGAGACCTACTTGGATAGATCTTGATCTCTCCTCCCCGACAACGACGCCAGAAATATTTCTGATGTCAGCTGTGCTTCCCCGGCAACGACGACAGGAATAGTCGTGTCGACGGCACCAGGAATCCTTCTGCTACGGCTATGGAGCCTTGCGTTGGTGTTCCCTCGAAGCGGAAAGGGTGATGTAGCACAGCGGTGGTAAGTATTTCCCTCAGTTTGAGAACCAAGGTATCAATCCAGTGGAGGAGTACCACAAGATCCTACACAAACACAAAGAACCTGCTCCCAACGCTATGAAGGGTTTGTCAATCCCTTATAGATTGTTTGCCAAGTGACAACTGAAAGCAACAAAGAAACAGAGCAAAGTAAAAGCAGACTTGTAAACGATGGATGTGAATAGACCCGGGGGCCGTAGTGTTTACTAGTGGCTTCTCTCATGAAAGCAAGTATACGGTGGGTGAACAAATTATTGTCGAGCAATTGATAGAACCGCGCAAAGTCGTGACGATATCTATGGCAATGATTATATCTATAGGCATCACGTCCAAAACAAGCAGACCGATACTTTCTGCATCTACTACTATTACTCCACACATCGACCACTATCCAGCATGCATCTAGTGTATTAAGTCCAAAAGAACAGAGTAATGCCTTAAGCAAGATGACATGATGTAGATGGACAATCTCCTATCAACGACAGAGCCCATCTTGTTACCCTTGATGGCTACTACTTAATGTGTGCCTTGCTGCCCCTATTGTCACTAGGAAAGGTCACCACATGGTAGAACCCAAAACCAAGCACTTCTCCCATTGCAAGAATCATAGATCTAGTTGGCCAAAAGAAACCCAAGACTCGGAGAGACTTACAAGGATATCAAATCATGCATATAAGAAATCAGCAAAGACTCAAATATATATCATAGATAATCTGATCACAAATCCACAATTCATCGGATCTTGACAAACACACCGCCAAAGAAGATTACATCAGATAGATCTCCATGAAGATCATGGAGAACTTTGTATTGAAGATCCAAGAGAGACAAGAAGCCATCTAGCTACTAACTACGGACCCGTAGGTCTGAAGTGAACTACTCACGAGTCATTGGAGGGGCGATGATGATGGTGAAGAAGCCCTCCAACTCCAAAGTCCCCTCCGGCAGGGTGCCGGGAAGGGTCTCCAGATGAGATCTCGCGGAAACGGAAGCTTGCGTCGGCGGAAAAGTATTTTCGAGGCTCCCCTGATTTTTTGCTGTATTTTTTGGAATATATAGGCCAAAGATCTAGGCCAGGGGGCGGCCAGGGAGGCCACAAGCCCTGCCACCGCCACCTCCCCCTGGTGGTGGAGTGGGGGCTTGTGGGCTCCCAGGAGTCCTCCTGGCTTGGCCCACAGGCCCCCTGATCTTCTTCCGTTCGGGAAAAAATCATTTCGGGGATTTTATTCCGTTTGGACTCCGTTCCAAAATCAGATCTGAAAAGAGCCAAAAACACAGAAAAAACAGGAACTGGCACTTGGCATTGAATTAATAAGTTAGTCCCAAAAAAGATATGAAAGGTACATAAAAAATCCAAAGATGACAAGATAACAGCATGAAACCATCAAAAATTATAGATACGTTTGAGACGTATCACTCCTCTAGCCTTGCCTCCCCTAATTCACAACAACAAGTGAAGACGCGAGGCGATGCTGGCACCTCCTCACCCGTGGGACTGTCCTTTGTCCTTCGCGGTCGCGCTGGTGAGTGCTGGAGGGAGAGGATGGTGCATGAAGTAATCTTAGGCATTGGTGCATATTTTTTACGACCCAAGCAGCGGCATAGGGTGCACCAGATGTGAGGTGACACCTGTACAAGCTGCACCTTGTCCGCCTTGTCATGGTTTGCCACCTTGTATCACCAAATATATTGCAAGTCTACATGTATGCCCTCTCTGGTTAACGATCGTCCTCTCACTATCTTCTCCCATGCTATTTTTCTCTTGTTATTTGCAATCTTTGATCTTACATTAATTTCTTTCTACCAATGGACATGGTAATCTGCAAGAAGTGGGCATCTAGGGATGAAGTGAAAAAGAATAGATGCACATGCACTGATGTTAATAAAAGAACAATATAATATGGCAGTTCCCAGTTTGTACAAAAACAAACTGAAGAGGTTTGACTTGTGTTTATGGAAGTGTCACAAAGGCAAATAGTTCAGTGTTACTGTTACAGTTGATCAAGTAGTTAATTAGGAATTTGATTCTGACTTGCTAATTCAAATTTAATTAATTTTTATAGTCTATAAGAATTATAAACTGCATAGTCTGTACAAAGTTGTTCAAGACAAGACTCTTTACATCTGGACATATCACGTTCATGTGACTTAGGATGTAAATAGTCTTAGGATCTTGAAGCTAGATGACACTTGATTCTTATAGCCTTTATTTCCTGAATTGTATCAATTGATTCCTTATATTCTTTCTGCTCTGGCATATTTGCATGCATCCTTAAATGATGCTTATTTTTCCTTGAGATGCTACAACCCAATGTTTTTTGCCACTACAACATTGTATATTTTTTGATTCCATTTTTTGTTGATGCAGTGGAAAGCGGGATCAAGAACTGAATATTGTTATGCTAAAACATTTCTTGCTGGTGTGTCGTTTTATTAGAAAAATGCATGTTTTTCAAGAGACACAAACTGCAATTTATTTAGAATGAGAATAGCAACATTTGGTTCTGGTACATGCTTCCATTTATTGGCATTCAACTATTTTTGTCGTTTCCATTTAGTTTCTAAATTCCAGATAAGCCTTCTAGAAGTGTACTAGATCATAATTTGAGACATGGAGAAATACTTACGCCTTTGTTTCTTCGTATTTGGTACTTTCGTATGGTGCATGGAGAAATACTTACACCTTCAGATTTCAGATCTCGACTTTACGCTTAAGAAGTTCCTCTGGCCATTCTTTGTCAAGTCTTTGTTTCTTCTACTCTTGCACTGCATTTCAGATTTGAAATTGTGTACATTTGCTACCCGCATCTTAGATCATTCTTTCTGGTATTTTTGTGCATTTTATATATGGGTTCTACTACTTACAACAATTTCATCTTATGTTCTCTGCTACTTATGAACTTCGGCGTGATGCTTTGTCCCACGTTGAGGGATGATTATATGACACTACTAGGAAAAAGCCTAGAAGTAGTGCGGGTTATACCCATATTAGTAGCATGGGAGCCTTCGCTGCTGCTACGGCGCTACAACTAACTTTTAGCAGTAGTGTGGATTGCCCAGCGCTACTGGAACTGTTTAGCAGTAGCGTGCTTTTATAACCCGTGCTACTACTAATTGTGCACTAGTAATAGCGAGCTTTTAGAAACCGCACGACTACTAAACACGTGTATCTCTTTTTTTATATTTATATTGTATTTATACATAGTTATACATATTAATATACAACATCAATAATAATTGTGCAAAAAAACATTTATATTAAAGTTGATGTGTGCAAGTTATCAAGTTGGCTTAGAGGGATAATATGATGTTACGACGGCACACAAGTGTCGAATGAAAGGATTCCCTTTATTTGACACTTTTGTGCCATCGTATCATCATATTTTCCTACTAACGCAACTTAATCACTCGCACCCATACACTTTAATCTAATATATGTCATCTAACAACTCATCATCCTTGGTCACATAACAACTTATCATTATCTTGGTCATCTAACAACTCATTACAAGTTAACCAGCACTACATAATGTCATAAACTAGAAAAAGGTCCTCTCTCTTACCTAGCACATATTATTCTCTCTGGCGTAGAAATTACTATTCTCTACTAGGTAAAATAGTATAAAACAGGTAAGCTTCTCTCTCTCCATTGTGATGAATAGAGATCCACCTATCTCCGACATGTGGCATGCGCAAATCCTTCGCGTCTCTGCCAAGTGGTTGTCTACATTGTTTCACTAGGTCATTCATTGCACGCGTTGCTGCGCCCGTCTATTTTGAATGTTGTATCATAGTGTTAGAAATGAATGTAAACCTGGAGTCCAATTTTAAGAATGAAGTGAAAAGAATCATGGAAGAATGAACTAAAAAGAGCAAAGTAAAACATGTCTTCCAAATTTGTGTAGAAACTTTGTACGGCTATTGAGGAAGAACGAAGTGAAAAACAATAATCAATGGACCAATGTAATGATATAGAAAAATGCACAAAAAGTACAACAAATAATGATCTAAGATAGGACACCTATTTATTGAAGTCCAAATCTGAAATGTAATGCAAGATAAAAACAAACAAAGACTAGACAAAGAATGTGATATATAAAATGCACAAAAAGTACCAGAAATAACGATCTAAGATGCGGGTAGCAAATGTACAGAAGTTCAAATCTGAAATGCAGTGCAAGAGAAGAAGAAACAAAGACTTGACAAAGAATGGCCAAAGGAACTTCTTAAGTGTAAAGTCCAGATCTGAAATCTGAAGGTGTAAGTATTTCTCCATGCACCATACGGAAGTACCAAATACGAAGAAACAAAGGCGTAAGTATTTCTCCATGTCTCAAATTATGATCTAGTACACTTCCAGAATTCTTATCTGGAATTTAGAAACTAAATGAAAACGACAAAAATAGTTGAATGCCAATAAATGGAAGCATGTACCAGAAGCAAAGGTTGCTATTCTCATTCTGAATCAATTGCAGTTTGTGTCTCTTGAGAAACATGCATTTTTCTAATAAAAGGACACACCAGCAAGAAACGTTTTAGCATAACAATATTCAATTCTTGATCCCGCTTTCCACTGCATCAACAAAAAATGGAATCAAAAAATATACATCGTTGTAGTGGCCAAAAACATTGTGTTATAGCATCTCAAGGAAAAATAAGCATCATTTAAGGATGCATGCAAATATGCGAGAGCAGAAAGAATATAAGGAATCAGTTGATACAATTCAGGAAACAAAGGCTATAAGAATCAACTGTCATCAAGCTTCAAGATTGTAAGACTATTTACATCCTAAGTCACATGAACGTGCTATGTCCAGATGTACAGAGTCTTGTCTTGAACAACATTGTACAGACTATGCAGTTTATAATTCTTATGGACTATAAAAATTAATTAAATTTGAATCAGCAAGTCACAATCAAATTCCAAATTAACTACTTGATCAACTATAACAGTATAAGACTGAACTATTTGTCTTTGTGACACTTCCATAAACACAAGTCAAACCTCTTCACTTTGTTTTTGTACAAACTAGGAACTGCCATTTTGTACTGTTCTTTTATTAACATCAGTGCATGTGCATCTATTATTTTTCACTTCACTCTCCCTAGATGCCCACTTCTTGCAGATTACCATGTCCATTGGTAGAAAGAAATTAATGTAAGATCAGAGATTGCAAATAACAAGAGAAAAATAGCATGGGAGAAGACAGTGAGAGGACGATCGTTAACCAGAGAGGGCATACATGTAGACTTGCAATATATTTGGTGATACACGGTGGCAAACCAGGACAAGGTGCACCTTACGGAGGTGTCACCTCACATCTGGTGCACCCTATGCCGCTGCTTGGGTCGTAAAAAATATGCACCAACGCCTAAGATTACTTCATGCACCATCCTCTCCCTCCAGCACTCACCAGCGCCACTGCGAAGGGCAAAGGCCAGTCCGACGGGTGAGGAGGTGCCAGCATCGCCTGGCGTCTTTGCTTGCTTTTGTGAATTAGGGGAGGCAAGGCTGGAGGAGCAGCACAATAGAGCACCAAGGTAATCGCCACTTTCTCCAGCAATGTGGCTATGGTTTCTCGTGGAGCTGAGACAGCGATAGGGAGGGGATGGGAAGGGAGACGAGGAGAACAAGAGACAGACTCACCCTCTAGGCCGGGCAACGAAAATGGGGCGGACAACCCAATTAACTGGGGTGCTCCAAAGAAATCTAAAGGAGTAGCCATCCATAGAACATTTAGCCCATCTCATGAAAAAATTAGAACTGAATGAAGATCACATGAATAGAAGCATCCAGAACATGAAATCCAATGTCCAAAAATGCTCCAACAGCCAAAAATGCTGAGGGCATGAGTTGATTGGAAAATGGCTCCACCATCTCAGCGTTGTTTAGATAACATTCAAATAGATTAAATTAAATAGGTAATATAAAGGACAAAACATGTATAATCAAATGAAATACGCAATAATACATAGGCTTTATGGTAATCTGCATAGAGTGGGCATCTAGGATGAGTAAATCATTAGAGACCATGATTTTTTGGCTGAATGAATGCATTCAGGGAGTTGCCCACCTCACGTGTTCAATTAAATCAAGGTCATGTTCTCAAAACCATTGATTTCATTTACATATGAAAACCTATATAAGTTAGCATTTACATGAACAAACTTGCTAAACGAAATCAAGAAGAAGAAAATCTAATACCAATCCTCAAAAAACGTCAAAACAAAATCTAATACCGCTGCTGGACTTATAGCCATTGTCTGTTAGTTTCTTGTTTGCATGGCCAAACTGTCGGATCGAGAATGGCATCTGCAATTGCATGCGGGGTGGATCACGAGATGATGGGCAAACTATACATGCAGGGGAAGGAATGGACGTGGAGGGAAGGCAGAAGCGCACCAACCATCTTTGGCAACTGCTTGCCTTGCGACGCTGATTACACTGCCTCTACGCTAGGAGAGATGGCAATTCATAGTGGGCTCTGTTGTTCGATGTCAAGGTGAGGGGAGGGCGTGGGTGTCGACAAGGTGCTGATCCCCCTCACCTAAGTCATTTGACCCCTTTGTAAGCCTCTTCTACTACTTTCGACAGGAACTTGTGATCCCTATCTTGTACAGCTGTTAATGGTAGCAAAACATAAGCATAAATAAGAAACCCTTTTTGAACTGTCCTCAAAACAAATGTTGTATTCAGTCCTGCGGCCCTCAGATATGTCATGTTTTGAATTGCAGCAAGAAGGGCGGAGGGAAATGCAGAAGCTACTGAAATAGTACCATCTTTGGACTGAACAACCGCAAAAGATCAAAAAGGATAATCACAGAGGCACGCAGGTTACTTCATAATTTGCACATCATTTATCCAAAATCTAGCGCCTAGGTAAAACAAGCTGAAATATATAAAAGGGTGATCACATAAACAAACAAACAAGATCCCCATGAGCCTGGAAGGTTGTAGAAAGTAGCACCATGCCGAACAGAAGTTGGAAGGCTGCAGCATGTAATCGGAGCAGAAAAGAAAAAAGAATGGTGGACACAGAATTTAGTACAGAACTAGAAACTCTACGGTAGAAGCATGCCACTTTACATATCCAAACAATTATTACGTTGCCAAAAACAGCAGAATTCAAATTTGTGGCAAAAGCAGAGCCGTGCATTTGCCCTTTTTATCGACACCATTGCTCTGCTTTGCTTCTGGGTAGGTGAGTGCAGAGCAAAGTACCACGAGGTTACCATCAGTCGATTGCAGGCCCTACATCACGGAACCCCAGAGCCGACGGGAGATCTGCCTCCCCCAAGAATTTGGGGAAGCAGAGAGAGTGGCGTGATAGATCTGCCGCAGAATTGTCTGTCGCCGGATGTGATCCGCGGTTGGGCAGATGGATCGAGGGCAATGCGCACTATGGGCGGGTTGGCGGAGGTTCAAAGCAACGAGATGCGGACAGGACTGCCTGTCCGCCCATGGTAATGGTTGGCCTTCATCGCCGCCATTCACTTGACCGTCATCGGTGCAGCTAAGTTAGGTTTGGAGAACTTTTGACGGCCCTAAGAAAAAATATGCCCCCTGTTGCGCCTTTGTAGGAGAAGGAGGACATCGACGGCTAGACGGAGACAGAGGCGAAATTACGACGGGAAGGTCGAGGATCGCGGCACTATGAGGCGAACAAACAACGGTGGCCGCGTAACCTGTGTCGTGTGGAGAGAGAGAGGACAGATCGGGGATCGGAATTGGACAAGAGAGACGAGAGATCAGTGTGGAATTGAAGGGAATAATGTTTGATGACCGCACATCTGAGATCGAGCGTTTCATCGTACAGGGGAACGAGAAGGCCTCGATTCGGCTTCGGGAGTAGCTGCCCATAGACAGTTTGGCCCAAGAGCAGCTCATGCACGAGAGGAGGCCTATCGAACGGTCAGAAAGCGACTAGCTACGAAATCTAATGGCCAAAATCAGTGAAGTCGTGAGAGTGCTCGAAAATGGTTCAGTTTTACTGTCTTTAATAATGTTTGATGATCGCACATCTGAGATCGAGCATTTCATCGTACAGGGGACCGAGAAAGCCTCGATTCGGCTTCGGGAGTAGCTGCCCACAAACAGTTTGGCCCAGGAGCAGCTCACGCACGAGAGGAGGCCTATCGAACGGTCAGAAAACGACGAGCTACAAAATCTTATGGCCAAAATCAGTGAAGTCGTGAGAATGCTCGGAAATGGTTCAGTTTTACTGTCTTTAATTACCTTGCGGAATCCTTTGAGTTCCAGGCTTCCATCCCTTCTAGAAATTGAGTATGCTTTGCGGAGACATGTAGGCCATCGTGGCAATAAGTTGATAACATTCAAATAATGACCTTCTATAATCATCAGTTCATGCACAATCTCTGGTGGGAATTTTTGTTGAATAACATAATAATAACATAGTTAGCAATCTAATTTAGCTTAAGAAAAAAATTGTATGAAAAAGATGGACTAATTAGTGAGAAAATAGTAAAAGTAATCTTACCATGCTATCTACATGGAATTTATTAGGGTTCAACTCGTGCAATAGTGGCACGTATTCAGAATAAGTTTCACCAATATCTTCATGATTAATCTTAAAATTTTCAATATCATTGATAAATGAGATGATATGATTTTCTCCAACCAAGTTAGATCGGAGCAAGGACTGCAGTAGGTCATGTCTACTATCTTTTGAGTTTTTTTAAGAAGAGAAATAAGTTGTCAACAAAAATAACCAAGTTAAGTAGGGATGAACACCAACTATTTTTAAATGAACAATGCAAATTACTTAACAAATTCACATAGAAGTAAAACTAGAAGCATATCGACATACACCAAAATGTCGATATTACCTTTAATATCATCTTCAAGACCAATATCGATGGTTATTTCCATATCCTCCTAAAATCCATATGCCTTGCCTAGAGCTTCCCAATTTGAGAAACCAAAATGCAAGTGATTAACTGCATTGTATAGTTTATCTAGAAATGTGAAACCGTGTTTAGTCCTCATGTGAGCTCTCCTAGTCTCCATATTCTCCATTTCCTCGAAACCGAGCTTCTCCAAGGCATACCATCTTGCATGACATGGATGCATTAGTCAAATTGTAAAAAACAAAAATTACACTATGAAGCAAAGAAGCAAAAATAGTTGTCATCATTGCATGTCGTAAAAACAACAAAGGTCTCATCAAGCTTGATGGTGAAGAACCTGCCATTTCACAAGTGAGGACTGTCGTACAGACCCCGATCTTCGCCCCAAATTCACGCTCAGGGACCCCTCGTCGTGAGACGACATTTTCGATGTTCATGATTCAAAGATTAAAAAATGACGACAACTATTGGTGTATATGAAAAATCAGCATGGGTTGAGTTTCAGTATGTCGAGGCTTTCCTTGAAAAACTCTCATATCCCATGGTGTATATGATCCAAACTCTCTCGCATTGATATTTTGGTGTATGTTGGTGGACACACCCTCCTCCTTCTATTTCGACTGTCGGTGATGGTCGCACCTCTTCTTCTCACCTCACGCATTAAGCCAAGGTATACATCGGGATAAGAGAAGAAGAGGAAGCGACCCCCATGACAACAGTCGATATTCCTCCATCAAGAACATACTAAAAGTCGCACAAGGAGCTCCGACAGATTGAAAGTCAACCCTATAATCATTAGTCAATTAACATTACATTTATGGAGCAACGACATAAAAATGACCTATGTTTTGCCAGAATGTCATATAATTCCTATTCTGACAAAATTTTGGCATAACCTTTTCTAAAAAAAAGACATATCGAGCGGCTAAAATTGGCCGGACCGGACACGAATCAACATTCCGGCAAAACTTAGGCAAGTCGGAGGTTTCATTTTCACATTTTCATTTTCATTTACATTTTCATTTTCAATTCACATTTTCATTTTCATTTTCATTTCTTCAAATTTTCAAACATTTTCATTTAAAAAAGAACCTTATTCACATTTTCATTTCAAAAAAATATAAGACTATCCTAGTTCTAACCCTAACATCTATCCATTTCAAAAGAAAAATCCTTACAACTAACCCTAACATCTATCCATACTAAGGTCAGAGGGAGAGGCTGGGAGGGAGGGAGGGAGGGATGGAGGGAGAGAGTAGGAGGGACGGAGGGCAAATGGAGGGGTATGATGGACGGACTGGTGGAGGGAGAAGGGAGGGAGGGAGACATATTTGGGGGCGATGGTGGCATCGCACGACGGTGGCGGTAGCAGGCGGTGGTTGCGCCCAGGGGAGATGGAGAGGGAGAGTGAGGTCGTGCACGCATGCGGCTGGAGATAAGGTGGGTTAGGAGTAGCGTGGGTCAGCGGCCCATGATACTCGTGGTCTGCGTTGGGTTTTCCGTGAACGGGTGATCACAGCACAAAGTGGGTAAGAATTTCCCTCAGTGATGAAACAAAGTTTTATCGAACCAATAGGAATATCAACCACAACTGTCTTCAGTGGCTGCATACAAAAGAACAAATAGCTTGCACCCGACGAGGGCAACAGGGTTGTCAATCCCCTTGGTCTCTTTATTTGCAACCTAATGAGGTGTGTAGATAATTGTAAAATGCAAATAAATGACAGCAAGGTATTGGAGGTTTCAGCAATAAGTTGTGAATAGACCCAGGGGACCATAGCTTTCCAAAATGGCATCTGTCATAGAAATAGCACATGGTGGGTAAACAAATTATTTTTGGGCAATTGATAGAAGAACGGATAGTTATGTGATTTTCACGGCAATGATTATGTAAATATAGCCATCACATCCATAAACAAATAGGCCGACTCCTTCCTGCACCTACTACTATTACTTCACTTCAAGAGCGCGTCTATGCTTGCCTCTCTACGTATTAAGTTCATGACAAAGGAAATAATTCTTGGAGTAAGATGACATGTTGTAGACAAAGTAAACTCAACCAATATGAATAAACCCCATGGTTTTGCCCTTAGTAGCGCCAACATAAAGACACAACTTGTCCCCTTGTCTCACTGGGATATAGAAACTCGCTAGGTTTAACCTACTACAATGCACCTCTCTCATTAAAGAAATATCAATCTAGTTGGCCAAACTATTTAAATAGATCAGAGAGAATTATAAAGCTATCATAATCTTGCACATAAGAATCATATTATATGTCAGAGGAGACTCAAATATTTCTCATTAATAATCAAAACATAAACCCACAATTCATCGGATCCCGACAAACGCATCGTACAGAAGAGTTACATCATATGGATCAAAGTGAAGATGCGATGATCATTGTATTGAAAATCAAAGAGAGAGAGAGAGAGAGAGAGAGAGAGAGAGAGAGATTCCATGTAGGTACTACTATGGACCCATAGGTCTATGTGAACTACTCACACATCATCCCGAGGGCAGCAAGGTTGATGAAGAATCCCTTCGTGATCGATCCCCCCTCCGGTAGAGTGCCGGAACAAAGCTCTAGAATTCCTCCCGTCGGAACAGAGACTTGCGGCAGCGTAAAAAGTGTTTCGGGACCTCCTCTAAAGGTTTTAGGATAAATAGTAATTTATAAGCGAGAGAACAGGGTCAGGAGAGCTACGAAGCCGCCATAAGGCATGAGGTCGCGCCCCCAAGCGACACCGTGATGGCTTGTGGGGGGCCCGTGCGCCTCTGATACGTCCATTTTGCATCATGTTTTGTTATTGTTATTAATAGTATTTTTATGCATTGTACCTCTTGGTGGAGTAATTCTAATGCATTTTCTCTCATAATATGCAAGGTTTACATCAAGAGGGAGAATGTCGGCAGATGGAACTCTAGACCTGAAAAAGCTACGTCATAGATACCTATTCAGCACATCTCCAAATGGGGTGAAAGTTTACGGAGACTTATTTTGGAATAAATGAAAAATACTGGAGGAAAGAAGTACCAAAGGGGGCCACCAGGCGGCTACTAGGCACCAGGGCGCGCCAGCCCCCCTAGCGCGCCCTGTTGGGTAGTGGGCCCTGTGGCCCACCTTTGGCGACCATCTTCTTGTATATATTGTCTTTTGACCTGAAAAAAATTAGGAGAGGACTTTCGGGACGAAGCACCGCTCTCTCGAGGTGGAACATAGGTGGGAGCACTTTTCCCTTCGGCAGAGCGATTCCACAGGAGGAACTTCCCTCCCGGAGGGGGAAATGGAAGCCATCGTCATCACCAACAACCCTCTCATTTTGGGGATGCCAATCTTCATCAACATCTTCATCAGCACCATCTCCTCTCAAAACCCTAGTATATCTCTTGTGCGCAATCTTTTACCGGAACCTTAGATTGGTACCTCGGGTGTGACTAGTAGTGTTGATTACATTTTGTAGTTGATGCTTCATGGTTTATTTGGTGGAACATCATATGATTAGATCCAATATGCAATTTAATACGTCTCTGATCATGATCATGTTTATCACTTGTGACTAATTACTTTTGTTCTCCAGTCCATGAGAGAAGTCATGTTGCAAGTACTCATGTGAAGTTGATATTCGTTTGATATTTTGATGATATGAATGTTGTGATTCCCTTAGTGGTGTTATGTAAACATCAACTAAGGGAATGCATTGTGGAGTAGTAATTAAATGGTGGGTTGCGAGGATGATAGAAACTTAAACCCTAGTTTAAGCGCTCTTTTGTAAGGGGCTGATTTGGATCCCTATTATTAATGCTATCGTTATAATTTATTCTTAATACTTTTCTCATAGTTGTGGATGCTTGCGAGGGGGGGGTTAATCATAAGTGGGAGTCTTGTTCCAGTAAGAACTGCACCCAAGCACTGGTCCACCCACATATCAAATTATCAAAGTACCAAACGCGAATTAACCCAACATGACAAAATTGACTAGATGGAATTCCCGTGTGCCCTCAAGAACGCTTTGCCTATTATAAGAAATTGTCCCAGCTTGTCCTTTGCCACAAAAGGATTGGACTACCTTGTTGCACCTATTGTTACTATTGATACTTGTCACTTGTTAAAATTATCTTGCTATCAAACAACTTGTTACCGCTATTTCAGTGCTTGCAGAAATTATCATGCTGAAAACCGCTTGTCATTTCATTCTGCTCCTCATTGGGTTCGACACTCTTACTTATCAAAATGACTATGATTCATCCCCTATAATTGTGGGTCAGACTATTTTCTCGCACCTTGCCAGGGAGTGAAGCGCCTTTGGTAAGCGGAATTTGGTAAGGGAAATTTATATTAGATGTTGAAACTTATTTTTACTTGTCATTATGGAAAGTAATCCTTTGAGGGGTTCGTTCGGGGTATCTTCACCTCGACCGGAAACACCAAGAGTAGTCCCTCAACCTGCTGAACCTACTGAAAATGTTTATTATGAAATTCCTTTGGGTATGATAGAGAAACTTGTAGCTAATCCTTATGGAGGAGATGGAACAAAATATACTAATATGCACCTAATCTACGTGGATGAAGTTTGTGGATTATTTAAGCTTGCAAGTTTATCTGGGGATGAAGTCAAGAAGAAGGTTTTTCCTTTATCTTTTGGGAGAAAAGCATTGACATGGTATAGGCTATGTGATGATACACGATCTTGGAACTGGAATCGATTGCAATTAGATTTTCACCAAAAGTTTTACCATATGCATCTTGTTCATCATGATTGAAATTTTATCTATAATTTTTAGCCTCGTGAAGGAGAAAATATCACTCTATCCTATGGCGGAGTCTGAATTCAATGTTATATGCATGCCCCAATCATGAGCTCCCGAGGGAAATTATTATTCAAAAAAATTATGCTCAGCTTTCTCGTGATAATCAAACCATGCTCGATACTTCCTGTCCTGGTTCTTTTATGAAGAAGACTATTGAATTCAGGTGGAATCTTTTGGAAAGAATTAAACACAACTCTGAAGATTGGAACTCGGTGAAGGTAAAGAGTCAGGTATAAAACTTAAGTTTGATTGTGTTAACTCTTTTATGAACACCGATTGTAGCACTAAATATGGACTTGACTCTGAGATAGTAGCCTCATTCTGTGAAACCTTTGCTTATCATGTTGATCTCCCTAAAGAGAAATGGTTTAAATATCATCCACCTATTAAACAAAAAGTTGAAGAACCAATTAAAGTTGAGGATAAAACTATCATTTACAATGTTGACCCAGTTGTGCCTACTTCTTATATTGAGAAACCACCTTTCCTTGTTAGGATAAAGGAACATGCTAAAGCTTCAACCATGGTTAACAAAAGTTATGTTAGAACAACCAAACCCTCTGAACAAATCAAGGTAGAACCTAGTACTTCTATGGTCAAAGATCTCTTGGTCGATAATATTGATGGGCATGTTATTTGATACGTCTCCAACATATCTATAATTTTTTATTGTTCCATGCTATTGTATTATCTGTTTTGGATGTTTTATATGCATTAATATGATATTTTATATTATTTTTGGGGCTAACCTATTAATCTAGAGCCTATTGCCAGTTTCTGTTTTTTCATGTTTTTGAGTATTGCAGATAAGGAATATTAAACGGAGTCCAAACGGAATAAAAATCTCCGGAATTATTTTTTTTGGACCAGAAGAAACCTGCTAGACTTGGAGAAGGGGGCAGGACACCAGCCGGGAGACGACAAGCCTGTAGGGTGCACCCTATGGGGGTGCCCCTGGCTTGTGGGCCCCCTGCAGGTCTCCTAACCCTAATCTTCGTCCTATAAATTCCCAAATATTCCCCCATTGCCAAAAAGAGACAAGAAAAATACTTTTCCGCCGTCGAGAGTCTTTGTTCCCGTGAGATCCAATCTGGGAGCCTTTTCCGGTAATCTGCCGGGGAGGGAATTGATCATGGAGGGCATCTACATCAACTATATTGCCCCTCCGATGATGCGTGAGTAGTTCACAATAGACCTACTGGTCCATAGCTAATAGCTAGATGGCTTCTTCCCTCTCTTTTTACTTCAATACCATGTTCTTCATGATCTTCATGGAGATATATCCGATGTAATACTCTTTTGTGGTGTGTTTGTCGAGATCCGATGAATTTTGGGTTTATATTCAGATTATCTATGAATATTATTTAAATCTTCTCTGAATTCTTATATGCATGATTTCATAACTTAGCAAGTCCCTTCGAGTTATTCGTTTGGTTTGGCCAACTCGATTGGTAATTCTTGCAATGGGAGAAGGCTTAGTTTTGGGTTCAATATTGTGGTGTCCTCACCAGTGACGAATTAGGGGTAGCGAGGAACGTATTGCATTGTTGCCATCGAGGATAAAGCAATGGGGTTTTCATCATATTTCTTTAGTTTATCCCTCTACATCATGTCATCTTACTTAATGTGTTACTCTGTTCTTCATGAACTTAATACTCTATATGCACGCAGGAGTCGGTCGATGTGTGGAGTATTAGTAGTAGATGCGGAATCGTTTCGGTCTACTTGACACGGACATGATGCCTATATGCATAATCATTGCCTTGGATATCTTCATAATTATTCGCTTTTGTATCAATTGCTCGACAGTAATTTGTTCACCCATCGTATTATTTTCCTTTATGGGAGAAGCCTCTAGTGAAACCTATGGCTTCCGGGTCTATTTTCCATATTATACTTTCAGATCTATAAACCAAAAATACCAAAAATATAATGCTGCTATTTATTTACTTTTGTTTTACTTTTAGATCTAGCAATCTTTTATATCTATCTCTATTAGATCTCATCCTTGCAAATACCTGTGAAGGGATTGACAACCCCTTTTTAGCGTTGGGTGCAAGTGTTTGATTGTTTGTGTAGGTACTACAATTGGGGCCTTGCTTGTTCATCCTACTGGATTGATATCTTGGTTCTCAACAAACTGAGGAAAATACTTATCTACTTTGTTGCATCACCCTTTCCTCTTCAAGGGAAAACCAACGCAAGCTCAAGAAGTAGCAAGAAGGATTTCTGGCACCATTGTCGGGGAGGATACATAGCAAAATCAAGCTTACCAAGTACCCATCACAAACTCATCTCTTGCATTTACTTTATTTTCTATTTGCCTCTCGTTTTCCTCTCCCCCACTTCTAAAATAATTTTCCGAAAATACCAAAAAGATTTGTCTTCTTATTCGCCCTTTTCCATTCGTCTTTTTGTTCGATTGCTTGTGTGCTAGATTGCTTGTTTTGTCACAATGACTCAAGAGAATACCAAGCTATGTGATTTTTACACTACTAATAATAATGATTTTATTAGTACTCCGATCTATCCCACCACTAGTGAAAAATCTTATGAAATTAATGCCGCTTTGATCAATCTTGTTATGAAAGAACAATTTTCTGGCCTTCCTAGTGAAGATGTCGCATCCCATCCAAATATTTTCGTTGAGTTATATGATATGCAAAGTAAGAAAGATGTGGATAATTAAATTGTTAAATTGAAGCTATTTCCTTTCTCACTACGAGATTGTGCTAAAACTTGGTTTTCATCTTTACCTAAAAATAGTATTGATTTGTGGAATAAGTGTAAAGATGCTTTTATTTCCATGTACTTTCCGCCCGCTAAGATTATCTCCCTTAGAAATGATATAATGACTTTTAAGCAACTTTATCATGAGCATTTTGTACAATGTTGGGAGAGGATAAAACTAATGATTAGGAATTGCCCCGCGCATGGTTTGAGTTTATGGATGATTATATAAAAGAAATATGCGGGATTGAATTTTCATTCTAGAGATCTTTTAGATTCCGCCGTGGGTGGTACTTTTATGTAAATCACATTAGGAGAAGCTACTAAACTCCTAGATAATATTATGGCAAATTAATCTCATTGGCATACCGAAAGATCTCCTACTAGTAAAAAAGTGCACGCTATTGTACAAATAAATACTTTGAGTGGAAAGATGGATGAATTGATGAAATTGTTTGCTAGTAAGAGTGCTCCTATTGATCCTAGTAATATGCCTTTGTCTTCTTTGATTGGTAGGAATAATTTTGGCAATAATGTGTATAGAGATAATTTCAATCCTAGGCCGTTTACTAGTAATTGCTCTAACAATTATGGTAATTACTACAACAATTCTTATGGAAATTATAATAATATGCCCTCAAGAATTCATTATCTCTCAAAAAGGTTTCAATGTTATGACTCAAGAAAAATTGCTCAAGATTGATGATTTGGCTAGAAACGTTGATAGAATTTCTTTTGAGATTGATTTTTGAAAATTAGATCTATTCCATCCAAGCATGGTATTAATGAGTATTCAAAAGCTATGATATTTTTTATTAATGAGTGTAAGCAAAGAATCGCTAGAATACGTGCTAAGCGTGAATGGCTTGAAAAGGTGTTTTCTAGTGATTGATGTGACTCCTATTGAATCTTTGTTTTCTAGTATAAATCTTGAAAAGATGGGACTGGAGATGAGTCAACCTTAGTTAAAAGGTGTCCCAATGATTCAGAGTTTATAGATCTTAATGCTAAAATTGATAAAAGTGGGATTGAAGAGGTCAAAACTTTAAATAGAAATGAACCCACTTTTTTGGATTTCAAGGACTTTAATTATGGTAGTTGTTCTTTGATCTATTGTGTTTCCTTGTTGCAATCCACATTGAATTCTCCGCATGCTTATAATCAAAATAAAGCTTTTACTAAACATATTTGTGGATGCTATGATGAAATCTTTTGAAGAAAAACTTGAGTTGGAAGTTTCCATACCTAGAAAGCTTTATGATGGGTGGGAACCTACTATTAAGATTAAAATTAAAGATTATGAGTGCTATGCTTTGTGTGATTTGAGTGCAATCGTTTCCACGATTCCAAAAGCTTTATGTGATGTGCTAGGATTCCAAGAATTTGATGATTGCTCCTTAAATTTGCATCTAGTGGATTCTGCAATTAAGAAACCTACAGGAAGGATTAATAATGTTCATATTATTGCAAATTGGAATTATGTGCCCATATATTTCATTGTTTTTGATATAGATTGCAATCCTACATGTCCTATTATTCTTGGTAGACCTTTCCTTAGAACGATTGGTGCAATTATTGATATGAAAGAAGGAAATATTAGATTCCAATTTCCATTAAGGAAAGACATGGATCACTTTCCTATAAAGAAAATAAAATTACCTTATGTATCTATTATGAGAGCTATTGAAGGATTGCATACCAAAGATGACAATACCTAGATCTATTGCATTATGCCTAGCTCGGGGCGTTAAACAATAGCACTTGTTGGGAGGCAACCCAATTTTATTTTTATGCTTTTATTATTGCTTCTGTTTTGGAGTGTTGCACACATTATTACCTCTATAATAATTGCGTTTTATTGTTTTAATTAGTGTCTGAGCCAAGTAAAACCTTTTGGGTGGTCTACGGTGTTTGCAAGTTGATTTTGCTGAAAAATAGAAACTTTCTCTCCCAGTCCAGGAATTTTGTAAATTCACTGGAACGTCTTTTTTATCTGAAT
Source organism: Hordeum vulgare subsp. vulgare (assembly GCF_904849725.1). Lineage (NCBI taxonomy): Eukaryota > Viridiplantae > Streptophyta > Magnoliopsida > Poales > Poaceae > Hordeum > Hordeum vulgare. The sequence goes on from NC_058523.1 coordinate 413,376,585, forward strand.
TTTTTACACAATATGTATTTCCAAATTTCCCTGATTTTCCTAAGTTTTTAGAATTTTTGGAGTTACATAAGTATTCGAAGTATACATATTTCTACAAATTGTTCTGTTTTTGACAGCTTATGTTTTCTTTGTGTTGTTTGCTTATTTTGATGAATCTATGGGTTGTATCGGGGGTATGAACCATGGAGAAGTTGGAATACAGTAAATATTACACCAATATAAATAAAGAACGAGTACACAACAGTACATAAGGTGGTGATGTTTTTTCTTATACTACCGGATCTCATGAGTTTTCTGTTGAGTTTTGTGTTGTGAAGTTTTCAAGATTTGGGTAAAGATTTGATGGACTATGGAATAAGGAATGTCAAGAGACTAAGGTTGGGGATTACAAAGGCACCCCAAGACATATTGAAGGATACCAAAGAGCCTAAGCTTGGGGATGCCCCGGAAGGCATCCCCTCTTTCGTCTTCAATCCATCGGTAAATTAACTTAAGACTATATTTTTATTCACAACATGATATATGTTTTGCTTGGAGCGTCTTGTATGATATGAGTCTTTACTTTTTATTTTGCCACAATCATCCTTGCTGCACACATCTTTTGAGAGAGACATGCTGAATCGTGAATTTATTAGAATACTCTATGTGCTTCACTTATATCTTTTGTTCTAGGCAATGTTGCTCTAGTGCTTCACTTATATCTTTTAGAGCATGGTGGTATTTTATTTTATAGAAATTTTTAAACTCTCGTACCTCACTAATATTATTTTGAGAGTTCTTTTAAACAGCGTGGTAATTGGTTTAGGTTACAAATTTGGTCCTAATAAAATAGGCATCCAAGAGGGATATGATAAAAACTTTCGTATTAAGTGCATTGAATTGTTGGGGAACGTAGTAATAATTCAAAAAAAAAAATCCTACGTCACACCAAGATCATCTAGGAGAGACCAGAAATGAGTGAGGTAGAGCATATTCGTACCGTTGAAGATCGCAAAGCGGAAGCGTTACTATGAACGCGATCGATGGAGTCGTACTCGTGGCGATTCAAATCGCGGAAGATCCGATCCGAACACCGAACGTACGGTGTCTCCGCGTTCAACACACCTATAGCCCAGGGACGTCTCCTCCTTATTGATACAGAAAGGAGGGAGGAGAAGTTGAGGGAGAACTCCGGCAGTACGACGGCTTCGTGCCGGTTGTGGTGGTGCTATCCCAGCAGGGCTACGCCTAGTGCTATCGAAACCGCAAACAGAGGAGAAAACGATCTAGGGAGAGAGAGAGGGGTGCCAAGGGCTTCGTGTATGCTCTTGGGGCACCCCCTCCTCTATATATATAGGTGGAGGGTTGTGGGGAACAGACCCTCCAAGCCCTAGGGCGCAGCCAAGGGGGTAGGAGGTGGAATCCTAATCCCCTTCCTTCCCTTCCATACAAAGGTGGACTTTCCACCTTTCCCAACTGCATGGGCCTTGAGGGACTTGTGTGCTTGCCCCAATAATGCCACAACACCTCCCCTCACCCCATGCACACCCTTGGGACGTGGTGGAACCCTTGGTGGACTTTCGGACTCCTTCAGAAGTTTCTAGAACCTTCTAGAAGCTTCCTGGTACAATATTGGAAAAACCCGAAACTTTTGCGGTACCAAAAACATGACTTCCCATATATAAATATTTACCTACAGACCATTCCCGAACTCCTCGTGATGTCCGAGATCTCATCCGGGACTCCGAACAACCTTCGATAACCACATATACAATTCCCATAACAACTCTAGCGTCATAGAACCTTAAGTGTGTAGACTCTACGGGTTCGGGAAACATGCAGACATGACCGAGACATCTCTCCGGCCAATAACCAACAGTGGGATCTGGATATCCATGTTGGCTCCCGCAAGTTCCTCGATGATCTCATCGGATGAACCACGATGTCAGGGATTCAATTAATCGCGTATGCAATTCCCTTTGTCTACCGGTATGGCCCTTGCCCGAGATTCGATCATCGATATCCCTATACCTTGTTCAATCTCGTTACCGGCAAGTCTCTTTACTTGTTCCGTAACACATCATCCCGTGGCTAACTCCTTAGTCACATTGAGCTCATTATGATGATGCATTACCGAGTGGGCCCAGAGATACCTCTCCGACACACGGAGTTACAAAACCCAGTCTCGATTTGTACCAAGCCAATAGACACTTTCGGAGATACCTGTAGTGCACCTTTATAATCACCCAGTTACGTTGTGATGTTTTATACACCCAAAGCACTCCTACGGTATCCGGGAGTTGAACAATCTCATGGTCTAAGGAAATGATACTTGACATTATAAAAGCTTTAGCAGACGAACTACACGATCTTGTTCTATGCCTAGGATTGGGTCTTGTCCATCACATCATTCTCCTAATGATGTGATCCCGTTATCAATGACATCCAATGTCCATGATCAGGAAACCATGACCATCTATTGATCAACGAGCTAGCCAAATAGAGGCTCACAAGGGACATGTTGTGGTCTATGTATTAACACATGTATTATGGTTTCCGGTTAATACAATTATAGCATGAACAATAGACAATTATCATGAACAAGGAAATAAAATAATAACCAATTTTATTATTGCCTCTAGGGCATATTTCCAACAGTCTCCCACTTGCACTAGAGTCAATAATCTAGTTCACATCACTATGTGATTGTAATGAATCTAACACTCATATAGTTTTGGGGTTCGATCATATCTTGCTTGAGAGAGGTTTTTAGTCAACGGGTCTGAACCCTTCAGATCCGTGTGTGCTTTACAAATCTTTATGTCATCCTATAGATGCTGCTACCACATGCCATTTGGAACCATTCCAAATGACTGCTCCACTATATGAATCCGGTTTACTACTTAGAGTCATCTCGATTAGTGACAAAGCTTTCATCGTCATAATCCTTTATGACGAACTCCTTTTACCAGCTCCATAATCGAGAAAAATTCCTTAGTCCACTATTTACTAAGGATAACTTTGACCATTGTCTGGTGATCCATTCCTGGATCAATCTTGTACCCCTTAACTGACTCATGGCGAGGCACACTCCACGTGCGGTACTCAGCATGACATACTTTAGAGCCTACAAATAAAGCATAGGGGACGACCTTTGTCCTTTCTATTTCTTCTACTGTGGTCGGGTATTGAGTCTTACTCAATATTCATACCTTACAACACAGACAAAAACCCCTTATTTGCCGACCTATTTTGAACTCCTTCAAAAACTTGTCAAGGCATGCATTTTGTTGAAAGTTCTATTAAGCAGTTTGATCTATCTCCACAGATCTTGACGCTCAATGTTCAAGTACCTTAATCCAGGTTTTCCTTTGAAAAACTCCTTTAAACAACCCTTTATGCTTTTCAGAAATTCTACATCATTTCGGATCTGAGAGAGGAGGCATTCCCAACTTTTTTGGGTGTCCTATTAAGATGCATTTATCCGCTTTGGGTTCAAGCTTATCAGGATGAAACTCTTTCACATAAGCATCGCAGCCCAAACTTGTAAGAAACAATAGCTTAGGTTTCTCTAAATCGTAGTTCATACGGTGTCATCTCAACATAATTACATTGTGCCCTCTTTAAAGTGAATGCGGTTGTCTCTAATGCCTAACCCATAAACGATAGTGGTAATTTTTAAGAGACATCATAGTTGCACCATATCTAATAGGGCACGATTATGACATATGGACACACCATCAAACCATGGTGTTCCAGGTGGCATGAGTTGTGAAACAATTTTCACGTGAAACTATTTTCACACATTGTCTTAAATGTTTACCAAACTCATAACTCAGATATATATGTTTACCTCCACGATCACATCATAGACATATTATCCTCTTGTCACTATGATCTTCAACTTCACTCTAAAACTACTTGAACCTTTCAATAATTCAGACTTGTGTTTCATCAAGTAAATACACTAGTATCTACTCAAATCATTTGTGAAGTAAAAGAACATAATGATATCCATTGCGTGCCTTTAGCACTCATTGGACTGCACACATCAAATGTATTACTTCCAACAAGTTACTTTCTTGTTCCATCTCACTGGAAAACTAGGCCTTCGGTCATCTTGCATGAGTGGTATGATTTGCATATCTCAAGTGATTCAAAATCAAGTGAATCAAAAATGATCCATCTGCATGGAGTTTCTTCATGGGTTTATACCAATAGGCATGGTTTGCATGTCTCAAACGTTTCAAAAATGAGTGAGTACAAAGATCCATCAGCATGGAGCTTCTTCATGCGCTTTATACCAATATGAATCAAATGGCAGTGCCACAAGTAAGTGGTACTATCAGTACTCCCTTTAAATCTTTTGGCATCAATATTATGAACATGTGTATCACTACGATCGAGATTCAATAAACCATTCATTTTAGGTGCAAGACCATTGCAGGTATTATTCAAGTAACCAGAATAACCATTATTCTCTTTAAATGAATAATCGTATTACAATCAACATAATCCAATCACGTTCATGCTCAACGCAAACACCAAATAAAAAATTATTTAGGTTTAACACTAATCCTGATGGTAGAGGGAGCGTGCGATGTTTGATCACATCAACCTTGGAAACACTTCCAACACACATCGTCACCTTGCCTTTAGCTAGTCTCCGTTTATTCCGTAGATTTTATTTCGAGTTACTAACACTAACTGAACCGGTATCTAATACCATGGTGCTACTAGGCATACTAGTAAAGTATACATCAATATCATGTATATCCGATATACTTTTGTCGACTTTACCAGCCTTCTCATCTACCAAGTATCTAGGGTAGCTCCTCTTGAGTGACTGTTCCCCTCATTACAGAAGCACTTAGTCTCGGGTTTGGGTTCAACCTTGGGTCTGTTCACTAGAGTAGCATCTGGTTTTCTGTTTCATGAATTATCCCTTCTTTCCCTTGCCCTTCTTGAAACTAGTGGTTTTACTAACCATCAACAATTGATGCTCCTTTTCGATTGCTACTTTTGCAGTGTCAAACATCGCTAATAGCTCAAGGATCATGATATCTATCCCTGATATGTTATTGTTGGAAATATGCCCTAGAGGCAATAATAAAATACTTATTATTATATTTCCTGTTACAGGATAATCGTTTATTATCCATGCTATAATTGTATTGAATGAAAACATAGATACATGTGTGGATACATAGACAAAACAATGTCCCTAGCAAACCTTTAGTTGGCTAGCCAATTGATCAAGGATAGTCTAGGTTTTCTGACTATGTGCAAGTGTTGTCACTTGATAACTGGATCACATCATTAGGAGAATCATGTGATGGACTAGACCCAAACTATGAACGTAGCATATTGATTGTGTCATTTCGTTGCTATTGTTTTCTGCATGTCAAGTATTTATTCATATGACCATGAGATCATATAACTCACTGGCACTGGAGGAATACCTTGTGTGTACCAAACGTCACAATATCTCCGAAGGTGTCCGTTGAGGACTATAAATGTACTCTACAAGTATCTCCGAAGGTGTCCGTTGAGTTAGTATGGATCAAGACTGGGATTTGTCACTCCGTGTGACGGAGAGTTATCTCGGGGCCCACTCGGTAATGCAACATCACACACAAGCCTTGCAAGCAATGTGACTAATTGTAAGTCACGGGATCTTGTATTACAGAACGAGTAAAGAGACTTACCGGTAACGAGGTTGAAATAGGTATGCGAATACCTACGATCGAATCTCGGGCAAGTTACATACCTAAGGGCAAAGGGAATGACATATGGGATTATATGAATCCTTGACACTGAGGTTCAATCGATAAGATCTTCAGAGAATATGTAGGATCCAATATGGGCATCCAGGTCCCGCTATTGGATATTGACCGAGGGGTGTCTCGGGTCATGTCTGCATAGTTCTCGAACCCGCGGGGTCTGCACACTTAAGGTTCGATGATGTTTTAGTATAGTTGAGTTATATGTGTGGTTAAAGAATGTTGTTCGGAGTCCCGGGTGAGATCACAGAGGTCACGAGGGTTTCCAGAATGGTCCAGAAATGAAGATTGATATATAGGATGGTTTCATTTGGTCACGGAAAGTTTCGGGCAATTCCGGCAATGTACCGGGAGTGATGAAAGGGTTCCGGGTGTTTACCGGGAGGGGCCCACCCACTCGGGAGTGATCCCATAGCCTTAGGGTGGCGCACCAAGTCCTTAGTGGGCTGGTGGAGTCATCCCAAGAGGGCTATGGCGCCACAAGTAAAAATAACAAAGAAAAAAATGAAAGAGGGAGGTGGGAAGGAAGAGGAGGACTCCTCCTTCCCAAACCGAATTGGAGGAGGAGTCCTCCTCCACCCTTCAGCCGGCGCACCCTTGGGTCCCTTGTACCCCAAGGCTAGCCCCTCCCCTCCTCCTATATATATTGGTGGTTTAGGGCTTTTGAGATACAACTTTGCCACGTGCAACTCAAGCCTATTCCACATAGTTTTACCTCGAGATCGGATTTCTGCGGAGCTCAGGCGGAGCCCTGCAGGAGTAGATCGTCACCACCACCGGAGCGCCGTCACGCTGCCGGAGAACTCATCTACTTCTCCATCTTTCTTGCAGGATCAAGAAGGCCGAGATCGTCATCGAGTTGTACTTGTACTGAACGCGGAGGTGTCGTCCGTTTGGCGCTAGACCGGGATGGATCGTGGGCCGACGGTGATTTGAATCACGAAACTGTACCTCTACATCAACCGCATTTCTTAACGCTTCCCGCTTAGCGATCTACAAGGGTACGTACATCCACTCTCCCCTCGTAGTTGGACATCACCATGATAGGTGTTCGTGTGCGTTGGAAATTTTGTGTTTCCCATGCAACGTTCCCAACAGTGGCATCATGAGCTTGGTTCATGCGTAGATGTTATCTCGAGTAGAACACAAAAGTTTTTGTGGACGGTGATCTTCGATTTGATGCCCTCCTTACTCTTTTCTTGATTCGGCGGTATTGTTGGATTGAAGCGGCCCGGACCGACATAACTCGTATGCTTACGAGACACTGGTTTCATCGACTCACATGCAACCTCGTTGCATAAAGATGACTGTTAGGTGTTGGTTTCTTCAACTTTAGTTGAATTGGTTTTGACCGCGGCGGTCCTTGGAGAGAGGTTACATATAAATTTGCACATCTCCGTTGTGGTTTTTGCGTAAGTAAGATGCGATCATACTAGATACCCATAGCAGCCACGTAAAACATGCAACAACAAATTAGAGGACGTCTAACTTGTTTTTGCAGGGTATGCTTGTGATATGATATGGCTAATGACGTGATGTGATATATTGGATGTATGAGATGATCATGTTGTAATAGTTAATATCGACTTGCACGTTGATGCTACGGCAACCGACAAGAGCCATAGGGTTGTCTTTAAACTAACGTTTGTGTTTGCAGATGTGTTTGCTATATTGCTATGTCGTAGCTTTAGTAGTAATAGCATAGATAGCACGACAACCTCGATGGCGACACGTTGATGGAGATCATGATGATGGAGATCATGGTGTGGCGCCGGTGACAAGAAGATCATGTCGGTGCTTAAGTGATGGAGATCAAGAAGCACAAGATGATGGCCATATCATGTCACTTATGAATTGCATGTGATGCTAATCCTTTTATGCACCTTATTTTGCTTAGAACGACGGTAGCATTATAAGGTGATCTCTCACTAAAATTTCAAGATGAAATTGTGTTCTCCCCGACTGTGCACCGTTGCGATAGTTCGTCGTTTCGAGACACCATGTGATGATCGGGTGTGATAGACTCAACGTTGACATACAACGGGTGCAAAACAGTTGCACACGCGGAACACTCAGGTTAAACTTGACGAGCCTAGCATGTGCAGACATGGCCTAGGAACACATGAGGCCAAAAGGTCGAGCATGAATCATATAGTTCATATGATTAGCATAGGGATGCTTACCACTGAAACTATTCTCAACTCATGTAATGATTAGACTTGAGTTAGTGAATTTGGATCATGTTCCACTCAAATGACTAGAGATATGTACTTTTTGAGTGGGAGTTTAACTCTAATTATATTAAACATAGTCTAAGTCAACTTTGCAATATTTGTGTTGTAGATCAATGGTTCACGCAGTAGCAACCCTAAATTTTAATATGTTCCTAGAGAAAGGTAAGTTGAAAGATGATGGAAGCAACTTTGTAGACTGGGCTCGTAATCTTAAGCTACTCCTGCAAGCTGGGAAGAAGGATTACGTCCTTAATGCTGCGCTAGGAGATGAACCACCCGCTACGGCTGACCAAGATTTTAAGAACGCCTTGTTAACACGGAAGGAGGACTACTCGGTAGTTCAATGTGCAGTCTTGTATGGCTTAGAGCTGGGACTTCAACGTCGCTTTGAGCATCATGGAGCATATGAGATGTTCCACGAGTTGAAGTTTATCTTTCAAGAAGAACGCCCGGATCGAGAGGTATGAGACCACCGATAAATTCTATGCTTGCAAGATGGAGGAGAATTCGTCTGTCAGTGAACATGTGCTCAAAATGTCTATGTACTCAAACCGTCTAGCTGAGCTAGGGATTGAACTCCCGCAAGAAGCTATCACTGACATAATTCTTCAATCACTGCCACCAAGCTATGAGAGCTTTGTGTTGAACTATAACATGGAAGGGATGAACAAGTCATCCGGCGAGTTATTCGCGATGCTGAAAGTCGCAGAGTCAGAACTATGAAAAGAGCATCAAGTGTTGATGGTCAATAAGACCACTCGTTTCAAGAGAAACGGAAAAGGCAAGAAGGGTAACTCGAAGAAGAGCAGCAAGCTAGTTGCCAATCCGACGAAGAAACCCAAGGCTGGACCTAAGCCTCAAACAGAGTGTTATTATTGCAAGGGACTGGGTCACTGGAAGCACAACTGCCCCAAGTATTTGGCTGATAAGAAGGCGGCCAAGGAAAAATCAGGTATATTCGATATACATGTTATTGATGTGTACTTAACCAACTCTCGTAGTAGTGCCTGGGTATTCGATACCGGTTCTGTTGCTCATATTTGCAACTCGAAGCAGGAACTGAGGAATAAACGAAGGCTGGCGAAGGATGAACTGACGATGCGCGTGGGAAATGGTTCCATGGTTGATGCAATCGCCGTCGGCACAGTTTCACTCCAGTTACCATCAGGATTAGTTATGAACTTAAATAATTGTTATTTAGTGCCTGCGTTAAGCATGAAAATTATATCTGGATCTTGTTTATTGCAAGACGGTTACTCGTTTAAGTCAGAGAATAATTGTTGTTCTATTTCTATGAGTAATATCTTTTACGGTCATTGATACGTCTCCAACGTATCTATAATTTTTGATGGTTTCATGCTATTATCTTGTCAAACTTTGGATGTTTTGCATGCCTTTTTTTTTGGGACTAACTTATTAACTCAGTGCCAAGTGCCAGTTCCTGTTTTTTCCATGTTTTTGACCCCTTCCAGAGGAGATTTTGAAACATAGTCCAAAGGGAAGAAAATCCCCGAAAAGATATTTTCCGTAACGGAAGAAGATCGGGAAGCTTGAGAGCCAAGGCAGGGGAGCCTCAGGGGCCCCACAAACCCCGACCCCGCAGCCAGGGGGGTAGGCCGCGACCCACAGGCTTGTGGGCCCCCTGCGGGTTGCGCTTATATATTCCCTAAAAATCCCAAAAAAATCAGGCGATCATCGAAAGTACTTTTCCGCCGCCGCAAGCTTTTGTCTCTGCAAGATCCCATCTGGGGCACGTTCTGGTGCCCTGTCGGAGGGGGGATTCGGATACGGAGGGCTTCTTCATCAACACAATGACCTCTCCGATGATGCGTGAGTAGTTCACCATAGACCTACGGGTCCATAGCTAGTAACTAGATGGCTTCTTCTCTCTCTTGGATCTTCAATACAAAGTTCTCCATGATCTTCATGGAGATCTATCCGATGTAATCTTCTTTTGCGGTGCATTTGTCGAGATCCAATGAATTGTGGATTTATGATCTGATTATCTATCAATCTTATTTGAGTTTCTTCTGATCTCTCTTATGCATGATTTCATATCCTTGTAATTCTCTTCGAGTTGTGGGTTTTGTCTGGCCAACTAGATCTATGATTCTTGCAATGTGAGAAGTGCTTGGTTTTGGGTTCATACCATGCGGTGACCTCACCCAGTGACAGAAGGGGTAGCGACGCACGCATTGTGTTGTTGCCATCAAGGGTAAAAAGATGGGGTTTTCATCATTGGTGTTTAGATTATCCCTCTACATCATGTCATCTTGCTTAAAGCGTTACTCTATTCGTCATGAACTCAATACACTAGAGGCATGCTGGATAGCGGTCGATGTGTGGAGTAATAGTAGTAGATGCAGAAAGTATCGGTCTACTTGTCTCGGACGTGATGCCTATATGTATGATCATTGCCTTAGATATCGTCATGACTTTGCGCGGTTCTATCAATTGCTCGACAGTAATTTGTTCACCCACCGTAATATTTGCTATTTTGAGAGAAGCCTCTAGTGAACACTGTGGCCCCCGGGTCTACTCCACACCATATTTTCAGCCTTACACTTTTTACTTCATTGCACTTTCTGCCTTCAGATCTCACTTTGCAAACAATCTTGAAGGGATTGACAACCACTTTGAAGCGTTGGGTGCAAGCTTGTTTGTGTTTGCGCAGGTACTCTGGACTTGACGAGACCCTCTTTCTGGATCGATACCTTGGTTCTCAAACTGAGGGAAATACTTACTGCTCCTGTGCTGCATCACCCTTTCCTCTTCAAGGGAAAAACCGACGCAAAACAAGAGAAGTAGCAAGAAGAATTCCTAGCGCCAAGGAAGGACTTTTGTTGCCATAGCAGTCATGCACCCAATGTGAGAGGATTGTTCATATTGAATCTTGATAGCGATGATACACATATACATAACATTGAGACCAAAATATGTAGAGTTAACAATGATAGTGCCATGTTTTTGTGGCACTGCCGGTTAGGTGATATTGGTGTAAAGCGCATGAACAAACTCCATACCGATGGACTTTTGGATTCACTTGACTTTGAATCACTTGACACGTGCGAACCATGCCTGATGGGCAAGATGACTAAGACTCCGTTCTCCGGAACAATGGAGCGTGCAAGTGACTTGTTGGAAATCATACATACCGATATGTGCGGTCCGATGAGTGTGGAGGCGTGCGGCGTATATCGTTATTTTATCACCTTCACTGACGATTTGAGTAGGTATGGATGTGATGCTTCAGTGCGGCAAAAGACCGAAGTTGTTGTTTCTTAAAGTTTGGGGATGTGATGCTCATCTCAAAAACCTTCAGCGTGAAAAGCTGGAAAACAAAGCGTAAAGGTGTGTCTTCATAGGTTACCCAAAGGAGACAGTTGGGTACACCTTCTATCTCAAATCCGAGGGCAAAGTGTTTGTTGCCAAAAACATAGCTTTTCTTGAGAAGGAGTTTGTCTCAAAAGAATTGAGTGGGAGGAAGATATAACTTGATGAGGTTGTCGAACCTCTAGTCCCTCTAGATGGTGGCGCATGGCAAGGGGAAACCCCTGTCGAAGCGACGCCGGTTGAGGAGGAAGTTAATGATGATGATCATGAAACTTCGGATCAAGTTCCTATCTGACTTTGCAGGTCAACAAGATCACGTACTACTCCTGAGTGGTACGGTAATCCTGTCTTATCAATCATGTTGTTAGACAACAATGAACCCGCGAATTATGAAGAAGCAATGGTGGGCCTGGATTCCAACAAATGGATGGAGGGCATGAAGTCCGAGATAGGATCTATGTATGACAAAAAAGTGTGGACTTTGGAAGTATTACCTGAAGGCCGCAAGGCTATTCAGAACAAATGGCTCTTTAAGAACAAGACAGACGTGAATGGTAATGTGACCGTTTATAAAGCTCGACTTGTGGCAAAGGGTTTTTCACAAGTTCAAGGAGTTGACTACGGTGAGACGTTCTCACCGGTAGAGATGCTTAAGTTCGTCTGAATCATGTTAGCAATAGCTGCATTTTTCGATTATGAAATCTGGCAGATGGATGTCAAAACGGTGTTCCTTAACGGTTTTCTAAAGGAAGAGTTGTATATGATGCAACCCGAAGGTTTTGTCGATCCAAAGAATTCTAACAAAGTATGCAAGCTCCAACGATCCATTTATGGACTGGCCCAAGAATCTCGGAGTTGGAATAAGCGCTTTGATGAGGTGATCAAAGCATTTGGGTTTATACAAGTGGTTGGAGAATCTTGTATTTACAAGAAAGTGAATGGGAGCTCTGTGGCGTTTCTAATATTATATGTGTATGACATATTGCTCATTGGAAACAACATGGAGTTTTTGGAGAGCATAAAGGATTACTTGAATAAAATTTTCCCTATGAAGGACCTAGGAGAAGCTACTTACATTCTAGGCATTAAGATCTATACACTACTGGAAATCAGTATTTTGCCATCAGCCTAGTCTTTGCCGTCTGCTAGCTGATGGCAAAGATTGTCTTTGTCATCAGCTTCAGCAAAACAGACGGCAAAGCACACGCTGATGGCATACAGTCTTTTTGCCATCTGTCACCTCTTTGCCGTCTGCTAGCGGACGGCAAATAGTCCAGAGGCAGACGACAAAGATGTAGATAGGCCCACCTGACCGCGGGGTGGCTAGGTCAAACAGGAGTCGGACCTTTGCCGTCTGCTAGCGGACGGCAAGGAGTCCGGAGGCAGACGGCAAAGAGTCTAGACTCTTTGCCGTCCGCCGGCAGACGGCAAAGCGCTAACTCCGTTAACGGCTCCTTCCCCCCCCCCCACCCCGCCCCTCTCTCTCTCTGTAACGGCTCATCCCCGCGCGCCCCTCGCTCTCTCCCCACCCCGCGCGCTCCTCTCTCTGTAACGGCCGCCAGGACCACCGTCGCTCCGCCGCCCCCGTCGCGTCGCCGCCCCTGCCGCCGCCCCTGTCGCGCCCCACTACCGCCCCTGTCGGCCCTGTCGCCCCCGCCGCCGCCCCTCTCTCTCTCCCCACCTCGCCCCCACTGCCGCTGCCGCTGCCCCACCACCGTCGCGCCGCCGCACCTGGCGCCCCCGGCGCCGCCCCGTCACCCCCGCCACCCCGGCCCCTCCACAGCCGTCCCTCTCGGTGAGCCCCCACACCCCCACCCCCACCCCCCACCCGCATTATTTTTTACTAGTTTTATTATTTTTTAGTAGTTGTTATTGTTAGTAGTTTTAGTGGTAGATTTAGTTAGGTTAGTAGTTTTAGTTAGGTTAGTAGATTTAGTAAGGTTAGTAGTTTTAGTTAGGTTAGTAGATTTAGTTAGGAGGAGGAGGAGGAGGACAAGAAGAGGAGAAGAAGAAGAGGAGTAGGAGGAGGAGGAGGAGGAGAAGAAAAAGAAGAAGAAGAGGAGAAGAAAAAATAAGAAGGAGAAGAAGAAGAAAAAGAAGAAGAAGAGAAGAAAAAAATAAGAAGGAGAAGAAGTAAAGAAGAAGAGAAGAAGAGAATAAGAAAAAAATAAGAAGGAGAAGAAGAGAAAAAAGAAGAAGAAGTTGATTTTTTATTGTTTGGTATTTAGTGGTAGCTAGATTCCTTTTTAGTTACTTAGTGGTAGATTCTGTTTTTGTTATAGTGGTAGATTCTGTTTTTGTTATTTTTTTGCTGTTTAGTGCTATCTAGGTTTAGCGATAGGTTTAGTTAGCTTGGTTAGTTAGGTTAGTTAGTTAGTTAGCTTACTAGAAAGAATAGGAAGAAGAAGAAGAGGAGGAGGAGGAGAAGAGGAGAAGAGGAGGAGGAGAAGAAGAAGAAGAAGAAGAAGAATAGGAGGAGGAGAAGACAAAAAGAAGATCACATGTTTGGTATTTAGTTTTTTGGAATTAATTAGTAGTTTTAGTGGTAGATTCTGTTAGTTAATTAGTAGATTTAGTGGTAGATTCTGTTAGTTTATTCGCCCATCATTATTGCTTAGGTTCAAGACTACTTCAAAGAAGATCACATGCTCTTTTGTTGAAATCAAGTCTGTCAAAATAATGTATCGTCTATATTTATTGGTACCGGAGCAAAACAGGACAACTTAAATAATATTGCCATCCTCAAATGTAGAAAATATCGAAAAGTTTTATATAAACTTAAAAGTAGTATAGGTAACCTGGAAAGTCCTCTGGACCAAAAGGGCAACTTTTGGACCTGCGAACTTTGCGTGGTAGGTGCAGGTCCATGCAGCAGGGTAATTTCCCCAACAATGACATAATTAGTCCATTTAGCTCCAAAATACCATAATAAGCTCAAAATGGCATAAGAACCTTGGTTAGCTCATTAATATTATATACTTAGCTTGTTTTCCTCTAAAATGGGATAATTAGCCCATTTAGCTCAAAAAAGACATAATTAGGTAATTTAGCTCCAACAAGAGGAGAAGAGGAGAAGAAATAGGCAAAATGAAAAGAAAGAAGAAGAAGAAGAAGAAGAGAAGAAGGAGAAGGAGGAGGAGGAGGAGAAGGCCAAGGACCTTCTATCCTTCTCCTCCTCCTCCTTCTCCTCCTCCTCCTCCTTCTTCTTGATTTCTTCTTCTTCTCCTCCTCCTCCTCTTTCTTCTCCTCTTTCATATTATCCTTGCTTTAATTAACCCAACAATGACATAATTAGCCCATTTAGCTCCAAAATACCATAATAAGCTCAAAATGGCACAAGAACCTTGGTTAGCTCATGAATATTATATACTTAGCTTGTTTTCCTCTAAAATGACATAATTGGAATATTTGTGTTGATCGGGTGGATTTACATGTGATAGTTATCTCGTCGCTGTGAGGTCTGTTGTGCGAAGACCTGCCCGTGCGTTGTACGAGCTCAGCCCCTGCATTCGTGGGTCAGTACAAATTTCATCTCCTCCCCGCCCCTTCATTTACTGTGGCTCGGTTTCCGGATGAAACTTCCTAGATTTAGGTAATTCAATTAATTTATCAGTATGCGTGACCAGTATGCGTCTCCCGTTCGAAAGGGCGACATCTATAAATATGCATGTCTTTGCATATTTATACCCGCCATCCTTTCGAATTGTCCAACATTATCCATGGACAGCCCGAGTATGTGTAGATTGGGTTCGTTTTCCCGTATGTTGTGCTCTGGATCCGATGCGGAATTTCGTCAGTGCCTCCCTTTGTTGTCCGGATGCACATCCTCTCTGTTTATTGCGGAGACGTGTATCAGGAGAACAGCGGGGAGGTGCTGCCGAAATTTTGCGTTGGATCCGGAGCAGAGCATGGGAAAACGAACCCAATCTACACATACTCGGGTGGGATTAGGACCTATCTTTACCTATTAGCATGTAGGTTGCCTGGACGTAATAAAAATGGCGAACCTGATTAACCGATGAATATAAATGCTAAATTATATATAAATATATTTCTTCTATCTTTAGTAGCTACGCAAGATGAGTGATCGTGTGTGGATGTATACCGGTCACCCTAGTCAGAAAGAGATGACGAAAGAATGGTTTTTAAAAACAAAGGAATTTGTGAAAGCCGCATTCGCAAATGGCCAGGAAAGAAACTATTGCCCCTGTCCTGGCTGCGACAACTATAAAAAGACGACAGAGGCTGTAATGATTAAACACCTGCAGAGGAGGGGTTTTAAGCCAAATTATACGGTGTGGACATTTCATGGTGAGTCTATACAACGCACAAGAGCTGAGGTGGTCCGTCGTCGCACGGACGAGCATGGTACTGGGATCGAAGACATGGTGCAAGACTTTGATGATGCTCGGGATTCGGAAGATGAGATGGAGGAATCTGCAAAGGCCTTTTATGAAATGTTGGAGTCTTCAAAACGTCCTCTCCATGAGCACACTGAGCTCTGTCAGCTAGATGCAATTGCACACGTAATGGCTCTGAAGGCTCAGTTCAACTTGGGAAGAGAATGCTACGACGCGATGATGACACTATTTGGACGTTTCCTACCCAAAGGCCATGTCATGCCTGCAAACCTGTACCAGTCGGACAAAATACTTCGTGTACTTATGATGCCCTATGAGAATATAGATGCATGTGAGAAAGGATGTGTCTTATTTAGGAAGGAGTATGCACACTTGGACTATTGTCCCAATTGCGAGTCTTGCGGGTATCTTCTGGTAGACAACGGTATGGGTGAGAAGAGGCAGACCAAAATCGCAGTTAGTGTTCTTCGGTATATGCCAATCGTACCAAGACTTCAACGTCTTTTCATGGTTGAAGAGACAGCCAGACAGATGACATGGCACAAATTGGGCAAAAGAACCGAACTAGATGCGGATGGGAATAAGATGATGGTACACACATCGGATGGGGAAGCGTGGAAACATTTCGATGGATTGCATCAGGATAAACCGGCAGATCCAAGGAATCCTCGAGTATGCGCCGCCACGGATGGTTTTAATCCCTTCGGCATGACCACAACCCAATACAGTTGTTGTCCTGTATTTGTCATTCCACTCAATCTCCCCCCCCCCCGGGCAGATTATGCAAAGAAAGAACATATTTCTGACGTTGATAATTCCAGGGCCCAATTATCCGGGGAAGAATATGAATGTGTACCTGCAACCGCTTAAGGATGAATTGGAAGAAGCTTGGGAAAATGGGGTCAAGACATACGATGCCGCTAGAAAAGAAAACTTCAAAATGCATGTGTGGTACATGTACTCTATGCATGACTTGCCAGCGTATGTGCTATTCTCTGGATGGTGTGTGCATGGAAGGTTCCCGTGCCCCCAATGCAAGACAGCTCTTCAGTTTCATTGGTTGCAGGAGGGTCGGAAGTATTCTTGCTTTGACTTGCATAGACAGTTCCTGGATCCTAACCATCAGTTCAGAAAAGACAAGAAGAACTTTACCAAAGGTAAAGTTGTCAAAAACTTGGCACCACATGCGTTCACAGGCCAATAGATCCTGGATTAGTTAAACGCCCTCGAGCCTGATCCAGAGCGTCCAGGGTATTTCAAGGGGTATAATTCAAAACATGCCTGGACTCACAAGCCATGCTTCTGGGATCTGCCTTACTTCAAAGACCTCCTTCTTCCACACAATATCGACATGATGCACACTGAAAAGAATATTGGAGAGGCTATTTTTGGTACATTGTTCGACATAGATGGGAAGACAAAGGATAATATTAAGGCTAGAGTCGATCAAGAGACACTATGTCATAGACCGTTACAAAACATGCGAGAAGGCAAAGGAAAGCAGAAGTGGTCGAAGCCAAAGGCCTGGTTCAATCTTGGAAGGCCAGCTATGAGGGAAATTATCTTGTGGGTCAAAATGCACTTGATGTTCCCCGATGGGTATGCAGCGAATCTAAAGAGGGGAGCGAGTCTTGAAAAATTAAAAATCTTTGGTCTCAAGAGTCATGATTGGCACATATGGCTAGAGCGGGTAATGCCGGTGATGTTACGTGGCTTTATTCCTAAGGATGAATGGCTAGTACTGGCGGAGCTGAGATATTTCTTCCATGTTCTTTGTGCGAAAGAATTGTCGCGTGGCGTGGTAGAAGACATGGAGGAGTTTGCACCGGAGTTGTTGTGCAAGTTAGAGAAGATCTTTCCATCGGGCTTCTTTAATCCAATGCAGCATTTGATTTTACATCTACCGACCGAGGCAAGATTGGGTGGGCCCGTGCAAGATCGTTGGTGCTATGCAACTGAGAGGATGCAGAAGACACTTCGAGCTAAATGTAAAAATAAGCGTAGAATTGAAGCATCGATGGCTGAGGCATTCATTACTGAGGAGGTGGCAAACTTTGTGACAGCACACTACGAAGCCAAAAATCATCATTTGTATAATCCGAAGCCTCGGCACAATGATGGAGACCCTAAAAAAGGTGGTTCCAACCTCAGCCTATTCAAAGGGAAGCTCGCACCAGCCGGTGCTTCGAAACCAATAACGTTGGATATCGAAGAATGGCGGAACATTTCGTTGTATATCTTCAACAACCTAACAGAAGTGCGGCCATACATCGAGTGAGTTCTCGGCACATTTTCCCGTAACTTCTAATTCATTTGAACTGCTCTTATTCCCGGATATTTCAAACAGCCGTTACGTCGTCAAATTCTCGGATGGAGCGGTGATCGAAAATGATTCCGTCGAAGAGTATGAGCTTCTGTCAAAGACAGGAGGCCGCTATCCCGGTTTCATCTCTTGGTTCAAACAAATGGTAATTATCAATAATGGACCATTTCATTCTTGGTCTAACTTGCGGCTAATGCAACAACCGTTTCGTATTAAACTTGTAGGCTAATTCAGAGTCTATGGACGCCGAATTGAAACAAACCGCTAATGGTTTTGACTATAAGGTCCGTTCATTTGAGAAATACAACATCAACGGGTATCTCTTTCGTACCTTTGGCAAAGAGCTATCTATGCCCGACCGGAAATCTACAAATTGTGGTGTCTCTGCTATCGGCGAAGGTGTTATCGAGTATTATGGAAGAGTTGAAGCAATTTATGAACTTCAATTCTATGGTGAAAACCCACCGAACGTCGTAGTCTTCAAATGTTATTGGTTCCAGCCGAAAAAGACTAGAAGGACTCATGAACATATAGGACTAGTCGAAATCAATCCAAACACCCATTTGGATGTTCCCGATGTCTATATTACGGCTCAACAGGCGACCCAAGTTTTCTATCTACCGTGGGCATGCCAAACGGATAAGAAGCTGGAAGGTTGGTATGTTGTTTATGAAGTGCCGCCACATGTCAGACCACCTCTCCCAAATGAACAGGATTATGAACCTCACATTAACCCAAACACATATGATGGAGAATTCTTCCAAGAAGCACATCTTTCCAAGAAACGTTTCAAGAACCGCCGTGCTTGATCCAAGAACATGGAAGTAGACAGCAACAATGAATCCGACTCCAGCCCTGAGCCGGAACTAGAAGACCTGGAACTCGTAGAGGTTACTGATGCGGATGACCTCTCAATGCTTCAACGATTAAAGGAAGGCCTTTCACAACTTCACGTCGTTGAACCCGATGAGAACGTCATTCATGAACACATGTGTGATAGTGATGATGATGATGCATTTATTGATGATGATTATTAGTTTCTAAGATTCACAACTTAAATTATATATATTTTAATCTTTATTATTCATGTACATATTATTATTCATGTCAGTCATTCAATTTTTTTATGTTGTACTAATTTCTTTTAATCTTTATCATGGCAGGTGTTGAAAGATGGTGGGCGCGGGTCCAGAGCGCTCGACGGGTTCTTCCCAGGCGCCCCGCACGAGGGGTGGTACTTCCCTTCCACCCCTATCTCTCCGTAGAGCCTTGGCAGACAGTCTTTCGACACCAGCCGGGGGTTCTTGTTCGTCGTCGGCATTGCCGACTGGGAGAGGTGCTGGTCGGGTAGGGAGGAAGGGGAAGGGTACAGGGAGAGGTGGGGGCCGCGGAAGATCCAAGAGGACGGTTGAGCCGTCCTCGCTACCACCACCAGCTCATTCACCCGAGCATAGGACTAGTATGGTCGACCCGTTTGCGGAGGAGGCTACGGGGACTCCGGTCCAGGAGCCTGGTGTTCACGGGCATTCGTCCCATGAGACTCCGGTCCAGGAGCAGCCTCGGGTCGAGGTGCATTCGGCCCAGGAGCAGCCGGAGGAGACTGCAGTTCCGGAGGCTTCACCCGACGTGGAGAGGCCCGGATGGGAGCCTTGGCTGGATCGTACCGAGTTGCCGAATTGGACCGAGGGTCCGGGTGGCTCAGGGGGTGGGGATGGCGGGGATGAGCTTACGGATAGTGAGGGCGATGTGCAGGTGGACGGGGCCACCGTGTACAAGCGTGGTAGTACACGTCTCCCGGTCGCCCCGGCTACCCGCGAGCAGAGGCCGGTGATTAAACCTGAAGGAGATAGGTAAGTACATTTACCCTTTTTTTAGCTTTTGCCTTCAAGTTTGTTCAAATATCTAATGCGCTGACCTTATCATACTGCAGGGGATGGGTACACCCTCTTGGAGTCCGCAGGCCGAACTCCGTCCTTGGTGTGCTTTGCCGGACAAATTTCCCGGGGTTTGCCACGTTGCCTGGTGAGGGTCAGGTTCCTACACTAGGATTTACCTGGGAGCACTACCAGGCTGCGCAGGCCCCGCCGGAGGAGATTATAGATGGTGTCTTGTGCCACACGAGGGCCGAGATGGTGATCAGGAGCTTTTGGGTAAATTATCCTTTTACAGAATCTAAAATTAACAGTATTAATAATTATTGTACTAATCGGTGTTTTCACGTTTCATTGCAGACCTTCTATAGGTGTGAGGATGGATATGAGGAGGAGGCGGCCAGGGTTCTCGAGGTTGAGTGTAGGCGGTTACTATAGAACTTGCGCCATGAGGCTCGGCCGCAGGCTATTCGAGATTACTACGCCACGCGTGGTATTAAGAAGGAGAAGAAGGATTGCCGCGGAAAGTTTCTGAAGAAGGAGCAATACATGAAGGTAATTACCTATTCTTAAGTCCTTCTACGTAGTTTTCTTGATTTCATTCATAGGCGTAGCGCTGAAAATTCTTTCTAATAACTTACAGGTGCCCCCGAGATGGTGTGCGGATAAGATGGATTGTTGGGAGGCGTTGGTTGATGAGTGGTGCACACGCAGCTGGCGAGCCGTCCACGAGAATGCGAAGGATCGGCGTAGCCAAATGGTTGGTGTGCCACACCATCAAGGAACTTTTCGGAACCTTCTAGAAGCTTCCCGGTACAATACTGGAAAACCCGAAACTTTTCCGGTACCCAAAATATGACTTCCCATATATAAATATTTACCTCCGGACCATTCTGTAACTCCTCGTGACGTCTAGGATCTCATCCGGGACTCTGAACAACCTTCGTTAACCGCATATACAATTCCCATAACAACTCTAGCGTCACCGAACCTTAAGTGTGTAGACCCTATGGGTTCGGGAAACATGGACACATGACCGAGACATATCTCCGGCCAATAACCAACAGTTGGGTCTGGATATCCATGTTGGCTCCCACAAGTTCTTCTATGATCTCATCGGATGAACAACGAGGTCAGCGATTCACTTATGCAATTTCCTTTGTCTACCGGTATGACACTTGCCCGAGATTCGATCGTCGGTATCCCTATACCTTGTTCAATCTCATTACCGGCAAGTCTCTTTACCCGTTCCGTAACACATCATCCCGTGGCTAACTCCTTATTCACATTGAGCTCATTATGATGTTGCATTACCGAGTGGGCCAGAGATACCTCTTCGTCACATGGAGTGACAAATCCCAGTCTCGATTCGTACCAACCCAACAGACACTTTCGGAGATACCTGTAGTACACCTTTATAATCACCCAGTTACGTTGTGATGTCTGATACACCCAAAGCACTCCTACGGTATCCGGGAGTTGCACAATCTCATGGTCTAAGGAAATGATACTTGACATTAGAAAAGCTTTAGTAGATGAACTACACGATCTTGTGCTATGCTTAGGATTGGGTCTTGTCCATCACATCATTCTCCTAATGATATGATCCCGTTATCATTGACATCCAATGTCCATGATCAGGAAACCATGACCATCTATGAAGATGGTAATATGAGACATGTTGTGGTCTATGTATTCACACATGTATTATGGTTTCCGGTTAATACAGTTATAGCATGAACAATAGGCAATTATCATGAATAAGGAAATAAAATAATAACCAATTTATTATTGCCTCTAGGGCATATTTCCAACATGAATATGATGAGAAGTTTGATTCCTTGCATATAGTTTTGAGATATGAAGATGGTAATATGAGAGTCATGCTAGTAAGTAATTGTGAATTGGAAAAAATACTTGTGTTAAAGCTTGTGATTCTCGTAGCATGCATGTATGGTGAACCGTTATGTGATGAAGTCGGAGCATGATTTGTTTTATGATTGTCAAACTTTGTGTGGAGGTCGGGATCACGCGATGGTTAACTCCTACCAATGCTTCCCCTAGAAGCATGCGTATAATACTTTGATTCGATAACTAATAGGATTTTGCAATAAGTATGTCAGTTCTTTATGACTAATGTTGAGTTCATGGATTATACGCACTCACACCCTTTCACCTTTGCTAGCCTCTCTAGTACCACACAAATTTCGCCGGTACATTAAACCCACCTTCCTCAAAACAGCCACCATATACTTTCCTCAAAACAGCCACCATATCTACCTATTATGGCATTTTCATAGCCATTCTGAGATATATTGCCATGCAACATCACCGTCCCGTTGTTTTTATGACACGCGCCATAACTTCCATATTGCTTATAGAGTCATATTTTGTTCTAGATATTGAGTTGTAATCTTTGAGTTGTAAGTAAATAAAAGTGTGATGATTCGCATTATTAGAGCACTGTCCCATGTGAGAAAAGGATGATGGAAGCTATGATTCCCTCACAAGTTGGGATGAGTCTCCGGATTTTACAAAAAATAAAAGAGGCCAGCGAAGCCCATAAAAAAATAAAAGAGGCCAAAGATGCCCACCAAAAAAAGAAAAAAAGAGAAAAAAATGAGAGAAAGATAGAAGGGGCAATGCTCTATTTTTTCCACACTAGTGCTTGAAAGTAGCACCATCTTTTTCATAGAGAGTCTCCTATTTTGTCACTTTCATATAACTAGTGGAAGTTCATCTTTTGCACAACCACTTAGTTTTGTTTTTGAGCTTTCATACACTTATAGCTCTAGTGCATTTGTTGCATGGCAATCCCTACTCACTCACATTGATATCTATTGATGGGCATCTTCATAGCCCATTGATACGCCTAGTTGATGTTAGACTATCTTCTCCTCTTTCTTTTTGCAACCTCCACCATATTCTATTTCACCTATAGTGCTATATCCATGGCTCACGCTCATGTATTGCATGAGAGTTGAAAAGGTTTGAGAACATAAAAAGTATGTAACAATTGCTTGATTTTCATTGGGGTTCTGCATGATTTAGATAGTTTGTGTGGGGAAGATGGAGCATAGCCAGATCATATGATTTTGTAGGGATAACTTTCTAAGACCATGTTATTTCGAAATGAAGCAATTGCCTTGTTAGTATGCTTGAAGTATTATTGTTTTTATGTCAATATTAGACTTTTGTTTTGAATCTTATGGATCTGAATATTCATGCCACAATAAATAATATTACATGGATAAATATGTTAGGTAGCATTCCACATCAAAAATTCTGTTCTTATCATTTACCTACTCAAGGACGAGCAGGAATTAAGCTTGGGGATGCTTGATATGTCTCCAACGTATCTATAATTTTTTATTGTTCCATTCTATTATATTATCTGTTTTGGATGTTTTATATGCATTAATATGCTATTTTATATTATTTTTGGGACTAACCTATTAATCTAGAGCATAGTGCCAGCTTCTGTTTTTTCATGTTTTTGAGTATTGCAGATAAGGAATATTAAACGGAGTCCAAACAAAATAAAATCTCCGGAATGATTTTTCTTGGAACAGAAGAAACCTGCCAGACTTGGAGAAAGGGGCAGGACACCTACCGGGAGACGACAAGCGTGCAGTAGTAGATGCAGAATCGTTTTGGTCTAGTTGACACAAACGTGATGCATATATGCATAATCATTGCCTTGGATATCTTCATAATTATTCACTTTTCTATCAATTGCTCGACAGTAATTTGTACACCCACCGTATTGTTTTCCTTTATGAGAGAAGCCTCTAGTGAAACCTATGCCCCCGGGTCTATTTTCCATATTATACTTTCAGATCTATAAATCAAAAATACCAAAAGTATATTGCTGCTAGTTATTTACTTTTGTTTTACTTTTAGATCTAGCAATATTTTATATCTATCTCTATCAGATCTCATCCTTGCAAATACCTGTGAAGGGACTGACAACCCCTTTTTAGCATTTGGTGCACGTGTTTGATTGTTTGTGTAGGTACTACGATTGGGGCCTTGCTTGTTCCTCCTACTGGATTGATACCTTGGTTCTCAAGAAACTGAGGGAAATACTTATTTGCTTTGCTACATCACCCTTTCCTCTTCGAGGGAAACCCAACGCAAGCTCAAGAAGTAGCGAGAAGGATTTCTGGCGCCGTTGCTGGGGAAGATATCAAAATATAGTAGCTATATGTTTAGCATCTTTATTTTCCTTAAGATATATAATAGCAGCATGATCAGTGTGAACAATTACTTTAGAATCAACAATGTAAGATCTCAATTTATCACGAGCAAATACAACTGCTAAGAATTCTTTTTGAGTAGTAGCATAATTTCTCTGGGCACTGTCTCTAGAGATTTACTAGCATAATGGATAACATTTTATTTCTTATCAACTCTTTGTGCTAGAACAACACCAACAGCATAATCACTAGCATCACACATAATTTCAAAAGGCAAGTTCCAATCAGGTGGTTGAACAATAGGTGCAGAAGTTCAGGCTTTCTAAAGTGTTTCAAAGGCTTCTACACAATCATTATAAAAACACAAGGAACATCTTTCTGTTAAAAATTGGTAAGATGTCTAGAAATTTTAGAGAAGTCTTCAGTAAATCTCCTATAGAAACCAGCATGACTAAGGAAACTACAGATACCTTTAATATCTTTAGTTCATGGTATCTTCTCAATTGCATCAACTTTAGCCTTATCCACCTCAATACCTCCTTCGGAAATTTATGACCCAAGACAATACCTTCATTTAACATAAAGTGTCACTTCTCTCAATACAAGAAAAGTTTAGTTTGCTCACATCTCTGCAAAACTCGATCAAGGTTGCTTAAGCAATCATCAAAAGAAGTTCCATAAATGGAAAAATCATCCTTGAAAACCTCAATAATCTTTTCACGAAAATCAGAGAATATATCAGTCATACATCTTTGAAAGGTAGCACGTGGATTGCATAATCCAAAAGGCATGCGTCTATAAGCATAGGTTCCAAAAGGACAAGTAAAGGTGATTTTCTCTTGATCCGATTGTGACACGTGTATTTGAGAAAAACCAGAATAACCATCTAGAAAGCAAAAATGTGTGTGCTTCGATAATCTTTCTAGCATTTGGTTTATTAAAGGTAAAGGATAATGATCTTTTCTAGTAGCTTTGTTTAATTTTCTAAAATCTATTACCATTCTATAGCCAGTCACAATTCTTTGTGGAGTTCATTTTTATCATTTGGAACAATAGTAATACCTCCTTTCTTAGGAACACACTTAACGGGACTTACCCATCTACTATCAGCTATGGGATAAAATATACCTGCTTCCAGAAAATGTAATATTTCATTTCATACCACTTCGTTCATCTTGGGATTCAATCTTCGTTGGTGATAAATAACGGGTTTAGCATCTGCTTCCATATTAATCTAATGCGGACAGAGAGTGGGACTAATGCCCTTAAGATCGTAGAGAGTATACCCAATAGCAACTCAATGCTTCCTTCAAGTTTTTAACAATTTTTTTCTTCATGCTCTATAAGGTTAGCACTGATAATAACATGATATATCTTCTTATCATCAAGATAAGCATATTTCAAAGTGTGTGGTAATTGCTTTAGTTCAAACACGGGATCACTCGTGGGTGGAGGAGGACCTCCTACTGTTACAACACGCAAGTTGTGTTTAAGGATAGGTTGTTGTTCAAAGACCATTTTATCTATTTCATTTCTTTCATGCATATGCATATCATTTTCATGGTCTAACAAATATTGTTCTAATGGATGAGTAGGAGGAATGGCAATAGAAGCAAGACCAATTATTTCATATTTACTAGGTAGTTATTTATCATGGGGATGCTTACTGAACTTGGAGAAATTAAACTCATGAGACATACCACCAAAATTAACACCGACGGTTTCCTTTTTGCAATATATTTGAGCATTGACAGTGTTCAAGAAGGGTCTACCAAATATTATGGGACAAAAATCATCTTGTGTTGAGCCAAGTACTAGAAAATCAGTACGATATTTTACGTTTCCACACAAGACTTCAATATTTCTAACAATCCCAAGTGTTGTGATGGTGTCTCTGTTAGCAAGTTTAGTAGTAACATCTATGTCTTCTATTTCAGCGGGTGATATCTCATGCATAATTTCTTGACACAAGGTAAAAGGAATAACACTAAAACTAGCACCCATATCACATAAACCATTAATACAATGATCTCCTATTTTCACTGAGACGACAGGCATGCCAACAATGGGTTTATTTTTATCTTTAGTATCAGGTTTGGCAGTTCTAGCAGCTTGATCACAAAAATAAATAACATGCCCATCAATATTATCGACCAAGAGATATTTAACCATAGAAATACTAGGTTCTACCTTGATTTGCTCACAGGGTTTGGTTGTTCTAACATAACTTTTGTTAACCATGGTTGAAGCTATAACATGTACCTTTATCCTAACAGGGAAAGGTGGTTTCTGAATATAAGTAGTAGGCACAACTGGTAAACATTGTAAATGATAGTTTCATCCTCAACTCTAATTGGTTCTTCAACTTTTTCTTAATAGGTGGATGCTATTTAAACCATTTCTCTTTAGGGAGATCAGCATGAGTAGCAAAGGTTTCACATAATCAAGCTACTATCTCAGAGTCAAGTCCACATTTGGTGCTAAAATATTTGAAAGTGTCGATATTCTTAAAAGATTTAACACAATCAAACTCAAGTTTTATACCTGACTCTTTACCTTCGTCGAGTTCCCAATCTTCAGAATTGCGCTTAGTTCTTTCCAAACGATCCAACCTGAACTCAATAGTCTTCTTCATAAAAGAACTAGAACAAGAAATATCAAACATGGTTTGATCATTACGTGAAAGCCAAGTATAAAATTCTGAATAATAATTTCTCTCGGGAGCTCATGATTGGGGCATGAATATAACATTGACTTAAGCATCCCCCAAGCTAGAGCGATACTTTCTCCTTCACGAGGCCAAAAAATATAGATATAATTCTGATCATGCCGAACAAGATGCATAGGATATTTTTTTGGTGAAATTCGAATTTCAATCGATTCCAGTTCCAAGATCCTGTATCATCACATGACCTATACCATGTCAATGTTTCCCCCAAAAGATAAAGGGAAAACCTTCTTATTGACTTCATCTGTGAATAAACGTGCAAGCTTAAATAATCCACAAACTTCATCCACATAGATTAGGTGCATATCGGGATGTTTTGTTCCATCTCCTGCATAAGGATTAGCTAGATGTTTTTCTGTTATACCCGAAGTAATTTCATAATAAATATTTTCAATAGGTTCAGTAGGTTGAGGGGAAACTCTTTGTGTTTCCGGTCGAGGTGAACATACCCCAAACAAACCCCTCAAAGGATTACTTTCCATAGTGACAAATGGTAGTAAATTTCAGCAAGTAATATAAATTTTCCCTTACCAAATTCCGCTGACCAAAGGCGCTTCACTCCCCGGCAACGGTGCCAGAAAATAGTCTTGATGCCCACAAGTATAGGGTATCGATCATAGTCCTTTCGATAAGTAAGAGTTTCGAACCCAACGAGGAGCATAAGGAAATGACAAGCGGTTTTCAGCAAGGTGATTTCTGCAAGCACTGAAATAGCAGTAACAAGTTGTTTGATAGCAAGATAATTGTAACAAGTAACGAGTAGCAATATTAACAATAAGTGAAGAAAGGTAGACCAATCCTTTTGTGAAAAAGGACAGGCCGGAACGGTTTCTTATAATAAGCAAAGCGTTCTTGAGGGCACACGAGAATTTCGTCTAGTCACTTTCGTCATGTCGGGTTAATTCACGTTGGGTACTTTGATAATTTGATATGTGGGTGGATCGTTGCTTGGGTACCATTCTTACTTGAACAAGCCTCCCACTACGAAAAAAGTATTAAGAATAAATTCTAACGGACATTTACATTTGTGCTCCTAATTTGCGCACACTCTCAGATTTGCCCCTAGTTTTCATCTATGCTCAAGTTTTCCCCTAGTTTTCATCTATGCTCAAATTTGCCCCTCTGCCATCAAGTCCCCTTATAGAAATGCCCTTCTGTGTCGTTACCATCCCGTCAACGGGCTTTGACCGTTTGGTGAATAGTAACTTGGTGAAAAGTAAATTTGAAAACATAGCAAACAAATTCAAAAAATTGAAATTTTCTAGGATTGAAGATACACGGGTGTGCAAGGTGCGGGCAAATTTTTGTGCTATTTGAACATTCCAGGAGATTGTACCAAAGGAAAATTTTAAAATTGTACGCGTGTGAATTTTTGGCGTCCAAGATGCTTAGGTGCGCAAGATGCGTGCAAATTTTTGTTATGTTTGGACATTGTAGGAGCCCATGGAGAAAAAAACTAAATTTGGTTCGGCAAAAAACATTGAAAAAATGCACTATTTTGTTTTTTTGCTAGAGCTCCTCGCATGGCAGGAGCATGGTATTTGATCACAGATATTTGCACGCACCTTGCACAACCAAGCAACTTGGACGCCAAAAAAATTCAGTTGTTTTTGAATTTTCTTGCTATTTTTCAAATTTACTGTTCATAGACGTACAATTTAAATTTGTTTTCCTTTGGTACGAGCTCCTGGAATGTTCAAATACCATGAAAATTTGCACGCATCTTGCGCACATGAGTATATTTGATCCCATAAAAATTTAGATTTTGTTGCTATTTTTTCGAATTTACTGTTCATTGGGTTACTGTTCACCGAGACGGTCAAAGCTCATTGACCGGACGGTAACAACAGAGAAGGGCATTTCTTTAAGGGGACTTGAGGCATGAGGTAAATTTGAGCATAGCTGAAAATTAGGGGAAATTTTGAGTAGGTAGTTCGAGTTAGGGATAGAAATGCAAATGGCCCAAATTCTAACCATAGCATTAAACATAGGGATCCAAATCATCCCGTCATGGAATAGCGCATAAACTGAGGTTTAAGTTTCTATCACTATCGCAGCCCATCATCTAATAAGTACACCACAATGAATTCCCTTAGGCCCAAAGATGGTGAAGTGTCATGTAGTCGACGTTCACATAACACCACTAAGGGAATCACAACATTCATACCATCTATCGAACGAATATCAACTTCACATGACTACTTGCAACATGACTTCTCCCGTGGCCTCAAGAACAAAAGTAACTACTCACAAGTGATGAACATGCTCATGATGAGTGGGGTATTAAATAGCATATTAGATATGAACATATGATCTTCCACCAAGTAAACCACAAAGCATTAACTACAAGATGTAATCAACACTACTAGTCACCCCCGAAGTACCAATCTGAGGTTCCGGTATAAGACTCAACACAAGAGATGAACTAGGGTTTTGAGAAGAGGTGGTGTTGTTGAAGATGCTGATGAAGATTGGCCTCCCCAAGATGAGAGGGTTGTTGGTGATAACGATGGCCTTGATTTCCCCCTCCGGGAGGGAAGTTCCCGCGACGGAATTGCTTCGCCGGAGGGCAAAAGTGCTCCTACCCAAGTTCCGCCTCGAGACGGCGGCGCTCCATCCCGAAAGTACTATCCTTATTTTTTTATAGGTCAAACGTGAATATATACCAGAAGATGGTCGCCAGAAGTGGGCGGGGTGGCCCACTACCAACCAGGGCGCGCTAGGGAGGCTGGCGTGCCCTGGTGCCTAGTGTCTACCTGAAAAGCCCCCTATGGTACTTATTTATTTCAGTATTTTTTATTTATTCCATAAGAATTCTCTGTGAAGTTTCAGCCCATTTGGAGATGTACACAATAGGTGTCTCTGACATAGCTTTTTCAGGTCCAGAATTCCATCTGCCGGCATTCTCCCTCTTGGTGTAAACCTTGCATATTATGAGAGAAAAAGCATTAGAATTACTCCATAAAGTGGTATGATGCATAAAAACACTATAAATAACAGTAGAAAATCATGACGCAAAATGGACGTATCAGAGCAAAAGATACCTCTCTAGTCAATGTCATTCAAACCACAAATAACAGTTGCATCACAAAAGTCGTCCATTTAGGCGTGACCGCAATTACCCACACTGTCATGCTCATGTGCTAGGAGTATTTCATCAAATCATCGAAGACTGCCCAAGGGAGTTGGTTGATATTTGTAATACTCGTCAACATGTTCGATATTTTATACCTTTCTTGTACCCAAGCCTCTCTGTATACAAGGTAACTCTACTCTTGATGTGGCATAGTTCCTCAAGAGAAACATATATTTGGTACTTTGAGTAACCATGAATTTTAACTTTTATTTCATCCTTCCAAAAAACAACCAAGTCCACCACTCCGACCAAAACTACTCATCGCAAAACTTCTATTACAGTCTAAAGTATCTACCAAGCTTTCTACACGTGAACCCTCTATTTGAGTCTCAAGAATAAAAACTATAGATGGGGCATATTGCTTAACTAAATCGCGAAGCTCTCACACTCTCGTTGGTTTGTGAGCCCCACGAAAGTTCTAGCAAAGTACACACATTGCGCTACGCGTGACGCCCCATGGAGGCCCACCAAACACGCATCAGAAAGTTTGTTTATTGCATCCTGCTTCACACTACCCTTCTTTGACCCCTAGTTATTCATCATCATTTTTGGATTATGCTTTGATGATGGGCTTTGAGTAACACATGGTGGCATGAGGGCAAGAGTGTTGCTCCCCCCTCTAATGTAGTTGTGGTTGTTGTAGGTATTGCATTCAGATCAACAGCCTGAGAGACACCCCTTTTCTTGCCATGATCTGTTGTTGTCATTGTAGCATCTCCCAAAGGATGTTCAAAGCCCTCCTAATCTTTTGTACATTCGTAGCCCTCATGCAATGATCCATGTCTTGAACCATGCCCAACACCTCCGCCACCTCTGACGCCTCCATCGCCTTGACTTGCACCTAGGCCTCGTCCAACCCCCTTAAGCCAATTAGCGCGCAAGTTTCTAAACACAAGGGTCAAAGGGCGGTGAATGCCCGTGCCACACTCCTTGAACAAATGCCCCAAGTGACCACACATGATGCATCAGCTCGGCAGCCGTTCGTATTTGATCCGGAAGATTTCTCTATTTTTCTTGATAACCAAAGATACTGCATTCCTCAATGGCTTTGTGATGTCAACCTTTACCCGGACTCTATAAAAATTATGAAAGCACAATTGCTCTGTAGGATGCTTTTGATAATTGATCACAACATATGCATCATTAGACTAATATGTTTTTCAAGTATATTTTAGAAAAGTACAAAATATGCTATGGCTAAAGGCTTATGTGGATATGCCTCTTGATGCAAGAAAGGAATAATATTGGCTCAAGTTTCAAGCTACAAGACTCTTCATTTTCTATTCATGAGAAATCACATTTGAGTCCATAGGAAAGCCAATACTATTAAAAGGGGGTGAGGTAGTAAAATGAACTGATTGCTCAAAGTGCTCTAAGTTAGCCACCAAAATACTTAGTCATTTTTCCCACATAACCATTCTGTCAAATTCCACATACACAAATTTGCTATCACCAACTTCCATATTTTGGACCAATCAAGTTTGATCTGACATATAAACCCTAGCCACTCCCACCAAATCAGTGAAACTGAATCCATATTGGTGCTGTCGAGTTTGGGTGACCAACTTTCGGGTGCCTCGATACACAAAAATCAGAATTTTCAAGTTTAAGTATCGGTGCCACCGAGTTTGGCCATCTGACCGTTAGCCACCTTTTCGGTGCCACCGAGTGCCATATATCGGTCTCACCGAGATTCAAAAGTTCACACCTTTTGTGCATATCGGTACCACCGAGTTTTCAACTTCGGTGTCACCGAGTTTGCCACTTTGTGTGTAATGGCTAGATTTGTTGGGGAACGTTGCATGGGAAACAAAAAAATTCCTACGCACACGAAGACCTATCATGGTGATGTTAATCTACGAGAGGGAGATCGAATCCACATACCCTTGTAGATCGCTAAGCGGGAAGCATTAAGATCCGTTCTGATCCAGCACCGAACGACGACACCTCCGCGTTCAGCACACGTACTGCTCGATGACGATCTCTGCCTTCTTGATCCAGCAAGAGAGACGGGAAAGTAGATGAGTTCTCCGATAGGGTGACGGCGTGCCGGTTATGGTGATTATCTATTCGTGTAGGGCTCCGCCCGAGCTCTGCACAAAACTGATCTAGAGGAAGAACTACGAAGTAGAGGCTTAGGGTTGCACGTGGCAAAAGTTGTTTTTCAAAAACCCTAAAAACTCTAGTATATATAGGAGGAGGGGAGGGGCTAGCCTTGGGGCTCAAGAGAGCCCCAAGGGCGTCGGCCGAGAGAGGAGGAGGAGGACTCCAACTCCAATTCGGTTTGGGGAGGAGGAGTCCCCTCCTTCCTTCACACCTCCCTCTTTTTTTCCTTTGGTTTTCTTATCCTAGCCGACATAGCCCACTTGGGCTGGAATCACAAGCCCACTAAGGGCTGGTGCGCCACCCTTGGGCTATTAAGCTCACTCCCGAGTGGATGGGCCCCTCCCGGTAAAAACTCGGAACCCATTCATCACTCCCGGTACTTTCCCCGTAATGCCCAAATTCTTTCCGGAGACCAAATGAAACAATCCTATATATCAACCTGCATTTCTGGACCATTCTCGAAACCCTCATGACATACGTGATCTCATCCGGGACACCGAACAACCTTCGGTCACCAACAACTATAACTCAACTATACTGAAACGTCACTGAACCTTAAGTGTGCAGACCCTGCAGGTTCGAGAACTATGCAGACATGACCTGAGACACTCCCCGGTCAATATCCAACAGCGGGACCTGGATGTCCATATTGGATCCTACATATTCTACCAAGATCCTATCATTTGAACCTCTGTGCCAAGGATTCATATAATCCCGTATATCACTCCCTTTGTTCTTTGGTATGTTACTTGCCCGAGATTTGATCGTCGTTATCCCTATACCTTTTTCAATCTCGTTACTGGCAAGTCTCTTTACTCGTTCTGTAATACAAGATCCCGTGACCAACACTTGAGTCACATTGCTTGCAAGGCTTATATGTGATGTTGTATTACCGAGTGGGCCCCGAGATACTTCTCTGTCACATGGAGTGACAAATCCCAGTGTTAATACATGCTAACTCAACGGACACCTTCGGAGATACGTGTAGAGCACCTTTATAGTCAACCAGTAACGTTGCGACGTTTGATACACACAAGGCATTCCTCCGGTGTCAGTGAGTGTAACGCCTAAGATGCGCCCTTTCCTTATTTGGGGGTGAGGCCTCATAAGGGGAAAGGGGCGCATCTATGCGTTTCACAAACGGGATAATCATCAAATACATAACTAAAAGAGTAACAAGTAGGGCATACACTTGCCATCTGTTAAGAATATAGCATATAGCTTACAGACACACATTATTCAGAGTAGCAGAAGGTCCAGCTACAGACTCAAACGGAAAACAGATGAACTAAACCATCCCGTATGCTGGCCCACGATCACGACCACGGCCTCAGTCCTCCAGTTAGTTCACATACAGACGGCCAGAGTCCTCATCGAACTCCCACTTCAGCTGGTTCTCATCAGGATCTCCTACGTCGGGCGTACCTCTACCTGTTGGGGTTTGTAGTAAACTGTGAGCCACGGGGACTCAGCAATCGGATGACCTTGGTATCGAATCTAGCCAAGTTATTAGGTGAGGAAGGTTTAGTGTATGGGTTTGCAGCATCCTAAGCATACATATATATGGTAACTAACTTACGACGATCAGAGTAATCATATGGTGGTCTACGCGAGCGATCGAAG
This sequence comes from Hordeum vulgare subsp. vulgare, assembly GCF_904849725.1. Taxonomy (NCBI): domain Eukaryota; kingdom Viridiplantae; phylum Streptophyta; class Magnoliopsida; order Poales; family Poaceae; genus Hordeum; species Hordeum vulgare. Next base: position 413,410,261 of record NC_058523.1, read on the forward strand.
ACTAGATGAGCACTAAGTGATCTTGAACACCTACTTACGTCAAACGTAACCCCACTGTGTTCCCAATCGGAGAACGATCTCCGAAGGAGACAGTCACGGTTACACACGCAGTTGGCAGTTTTATTAGAGTTACTTCAAGTTGTCTAGAACCGGGTGTTAACAAAATATCCACATTTGCCACATAACCGCGGGCACGGCTTTCCGAAAGATTAAACCCTGCATGGGTCTTCCAACTAGTCCATCACAAACTGCCACGGGCCGCAAAGTAATCCTCTATCACGAAACTCGTCATCTCGTCGGATTCTTTAGAGGAAAACCTCAACTTTGAGGAGACCCAAAGTTTCACCGGAATCCCTATACGCAAGATATATCGCTAAGGTAAGACAAATATGGCAAGACCTCCCAACGTGTCGACGATCCCGATAGGAGCCGCGTATCTCGTTCTCAGGACACGACAGATAAGCGACGCGTATAGTGGGCTGATAGAAATCACTCAAGTTGCCCTGAGTTGGCCCCGCACAGTGCTCTAGTTTGGACCAAGACTCATGAGGAGCACTAGCCCGGGTTGTTGATTAAATCCTCAGGGTAGCTATCCCCTATGCAAATTATTATTAGGTGATTAGCAGATTAAAACCAATGTTGGGTCCTGCTAGACAAGCCTTAACACTACACGATTTATCAAGGGGGTCCCCATAACAACCCCGAACGTGTTAGGAGCAATCAGTTACGGAATCAAACACCGGTAACCGAAACTAAGGCGGCAACAACGGAACAAATCACCCGGCAAAAGGCTAGGCCTTTAGTTATTTACCAAGTATATAGGTGCATTAATTAAATACCAGTTTAAAACATAATGATATCAAGATACTCATGTTATCACATGAGACAGCTGGCACCTGCAACTAGCAAAGCTACTCATTAGAGGGTGAGCAAGCCTACTTAGCCAAACAACATTTGCTAGGAGAGGGAGGTGTTTGGGGTTCATGGAAAAGACAGGTGGCATTTATATCAAGTGGTAGGCAGCGAGCATGTAACGGCGGAAACGTGAATCTAAGCATAACAAAGCTAGATACGGTGTCAAGGTCACGGTCATCTTGCATGTGATGTCTTCAGCTTGGAACTGCTCTTGATCTTCCTGCACGTACTCTCCAGAATCCACGTACTCGCTCTCCATTCCAGATGCTACCCAAGATAAGATAACAGCCAATGAACACCGGCAAGACATAATGCAACAATCAATATGATGCATGTGTGAAGAAGGAAGCATGCATCACTATTCTAGTCACTTCCATATGCATTAGTTGAGTTAATTGAATTCTGGATAGAACCTCATGTTAAGTTATCTTGACATTCATGAATATGGCATGAGCATGTGCATCACGAGAAAACGATGCAAAAACATACAAAGAACATAGAGAACGGAGTCATGGATCAACCGGAAACTACAAAACAAGTTTCAAAGGCCTACGGTTTAAAACAACCACAAACACAGTCTAATGGGCACTCACTGGTGTTACTAGGTTGCCACATGATCAAGCAACAAAATATAAGTGGGGTGGTGCATGGGAACACACCACACCATCAACAATGTCCACACAAGCTTCAAATCAACACAAACATACAATATGTTTTCAACAGCAACATAGCAGTTTGTCTACAATATTTAAAGTAGCTTCAACCATCTAAATGAGTCAAACAAGATATGAGACAAAAGCCATCCAAAATCTCTGCAACCCTATACAAGAAGCTAATGCAAAGGAATCACTCATGAGCAGATCTATAGACACTAACTTGGACAAAATATCACAGATTCTGGGACTTAATGAAAATCACAGATTTTCACCAACTGCTTATGCTCTGAAGCATTTTGGCAGCCTCCAAAATGATATCTACAGGAAGTGCATAAGCATGAAAGTTAACAAGGAGCTAAACAAACATAAAAGCTCACAAACTTTAGTTTGTTGCATGGGCTGATTCCCAACACAGGAGCTAATTCACACAAGACAACAGGGGAAGAAAATAACATCAGATTCCCAGACTTAGTGAAAATCACAAGGTTTCACAAATCTGTCAGTTTCAGCCAAGTGTCCACTTTGACAGGGCACAATAGGTGCATACAAATTCCTAAGAGCAAAACAAAGACCCCATGTTGTAGAGGGATTTACCCACTACCATTCCACCAAGGAATCATCCACAAAGGGCCATAGCACCACCTAATGTGAAGCTCTAAACATGGCATCATATCAGAAAATAACAGTTTTATGAAGTTGCTCTAAAGTAAAATCTGATTGCACCAATGTATTCCTAGGATGATTCTACCCCAAAATCATATATCATACATGGGTACTTGCATGCAACAACATTGCACAAAGCTAGCTCGAAAATATCACATAGAATCCTACAAACTACCAATGACTATCATCACATGTGAAAACTAGCACATATTGCATCACCTACACATGCACATCACTAGGGAAAGAAGAACCTAACTAGGCATAGCATGGATTCACTAACATGTCACACCATCATATAGAAATGTGGTTGTCCACACACACACATACATGTGCACTCACATACACATGCACATGTGTATATGGACTCACACCACCCCATCTACACCTACACATGCACACACATAAGCACTACCACACAACACCACATGACTAGGTGCAACATGAGGGGTTAGACCCTCTTGCACAAGTGTATGTGCACCCTCATGCACACACACACACACACATGTCTACACACATACACTCATGTGCACACACACACTCATGTGCACACACACACATACACTCTACACTACCTCTAGTGCACATGGGACAAAACAAATGAAAGAAACATCACACAAGCTCTAGTGCAACACATACATACACATAGCAGCAAAAGAAGAAAAAGAAATCAACAAAAAAATAAGGGGGAGGGTGTGGGTTCGAACCCACATCCCCCTGGTTACCACACCATAGGCACACCACTAGGCTACGACAACGGCGCTTGCCAGAGGGAAGGACTTAAGCATGCTAAGCTCTCTGGAGCTTCCCTGCTACTAGCAATACAGAGAAAAAGAAAAAGAGCGCCCGCGTGGGATCAAACCCACGCCGCCCTGCATTGGCGTACGCTCGGTTGCCACTACACTGAGGTAAGATATCTTACCAGAGAGGGGGAGCGTGCTCTTTTGAGCAGCCCCTTTGCAGCTACTCACTACCACGGCGGAGATCGAAACAGGGGAGGACGACGGCATCGCTACACACTACAATCGACGCGGAGGCTACTGGCGAAGGGACGCGGAGACATAGGGGACTCCATTCCAGTGGCTAATCCACGCGGAAGAGCTCTACGGCGGCGGCGCTACGGGGCGGCGCAACCGGACACACAAGCCATCGACGCCGGTGCAATTCCGGCGACAGAGGGGACGCTGCATCGGGAAAAGAAGGGGAGGAGGAGGTGCTCACCCTAGGGTGCTTAGAGATGAGCTCGCTACTGAGAAGAGGAAGAAGGGGAGGGACGTCTGCGACGACCCAATGCTCTGCTCCGGCGATGTCGTCGTGGAGGAGACGCCAGGGAGGGGGAACAGCCCCGCTAGCGACGGAAATGGAACGGGGGAAGGTCCCCCATTCTCGCGGACGCCTCGAACTTGACGGAGACGCGCCGGCGACGAGGGGAGGGACGACGGCGAGGCGCGGCTCCCTCTGAACCTCTCTCTCTCTCTCTCTCTCTCTCTCTCTCTCTCTCTCTCTCTCTCTCTCTCTCTCTCTTTGAATCCTACCTGCAGAGAGGGGGGAAGAAGAGGGAGAAGGAGGTGGCGGCGTGTAACGCCCAAGATGTGATTCTATCCTCAATTTGGCACGAGGGCCTCGTCAAGTATAGAAGCGCATCTCGTTGTTTCGCAAGAATGGATATCGTTACAAGTACATGTACTAAAAATAAGAGATATATATATATAATTGGATTACACTCGCCACAAGCTACATCAGAGTCACATCAGTACAATACATAATAACACGAAGAAGAGCAGGGTCCGACTACGGACGAAAACAAACGAGAAAAGAAGAAAGACGTCCATCCTTGCTATCCCAGGCTGCCGGCCTGGAACCCATCCTAGATCGATGAAGAAGAAGAATAAGAGGCAACTCCAAATGAACAATCAACACGCTCGCATCAAGTAACCTTTAACTATACCTGCAACTGGTGTTGTAGTAACCTGTGAGCCACAGGGGACTCAGCAATCTCATTTCCAAAGTTTGTCTACAATATTTAAAGTAGCTTCAGCCATCTAAATGAGTCAAACAAGATATGAGACAAAAGCCATCCAAAATGTGAAGCTCTAAACATGGCATCATATCAGAAAATAACAGTTTTATGAAGTTGCTCTAAAGTGAAATCTGATTGCACCAATGTATTCCTGGGATGATTCTACCCCAAAATCATATATCATACATGGGTACTTGCATGCAACAACATTGCACAAAGCTAGCTCGAAAATATCACATAGAATCCTACAAACTACCAATGACTATCATCACATGTGAAAACTAGCACATATTGCATCACCTACACATGCACATCACTAGGGAAAGAAGAACCTAACTAGGCATAGCATGGATTCACTAACATGTCACACCATCATATAGAAATGTGGTTGTCCACACACACACATACATGTGCACTCACATACACATGCACATGTGTATATGGACTCACACCACCCCATCTACACCTACACATGCACACGCATAAGCACTACCACACAACACCACATGACTAGGTGCAACATGAGGGGTTAGACCCTCTTGCACAAGTGTATGTGTAGCCTCATGCACACACACACACACACTCACATGTCTACACACATACACTCATGTGCACACACACACACATACAGTCTACACTACCTCTAGTGCACATGGGACAAAACAAATGAAAGAAACATAACACAAGATCTAGTGCAACACATACATACACATAGCAGCAAAGGAATAAAAAAATCATCAAAAAAAATAAGGGGGAGGGTGTGGGGTTCGAACCCACATCCCCCTGGTTACCACACCAGAGGCACATCACTAGGCTACGGCAACAACGCTTGCCCGAGGGAGGGACTTAAGCAAGCTAAGCTCTCTAGCGCTGCCCTGCTACTAGAAATACAGAGAAAAAGAAAAAGGGCGCCCGCGTGGGATCAAACCCACGGCGCCCTGCACTGGCGTATGCTCGGTTTCCACTGCGCGGAGGTAAGGATCTTACCAAAGAGGGGGAGCGTGCTCTTTTGAGCAGCCCCTTTGCAGCTACTCACTACCACGACGGCGGCCGGAACAGGGGAGTACGACGGTGTCGCTACAGAATACAATCGATGTAGAGGCTACTGGCGAAGGGACACGGAGACATAGGGGACTCCATTCCCGTGGCTAATCCACGCGGAGGAGCTCTACGCCACCGGCGCTACGGGGCAGCGCAACCGGACACACAGGCCATCGACGTCGGTGCAATTTCGGCGACAGAGGGGATGCTACATCGAGAAAAGAAGGGGAGGATGAGGCGCTCACCCTGGGGTGCTCGGAGATGAGCTTGCTACCGAGAAGAGGAAGAAGAGTAGGGACGCATGCGACGACCCGATGCTCTACTCTGGCGATGTCATCGTGGAGGAGACGCCAGGGAGGGGGAACAGACCCGCTAGCGACGGAAATGGAACGGGGGAAGGTCCCCCATCCTAGCGGACGCCTCGGACTTGATGGAGACGCGCGGGCGACGAGCGGAGGGACGACGGCGAGGCGCGGCTCCCTCTGAACTTCTCTCTCTCTCTCTCTGAATACTACCTGCAGAGAGGGGGGAAGAAGAGGGAGAAGGAGGTGGCAGCGGGGGAAGAGGAACCCTAGACGAGTCCCGCACGTGAGGGGAATTAATAGGCGACGAGGGGACGGCCTCGATGTCCGTGAAGCCACAGCGTCGACCCCTCTCTCTCACATCTCGCTCTGTGTCTCTGACCGAAAGGAGGGGAAAAGCAACGGCGTCAGGAGGAAGAAGAGGGACGCCGAGCGGGCTGCGCTAGCGAGGGGGAGAGGCGAGGCCCAGCTCAGCTTCTCTCTGGAGCCGGCTAAACAGAAAGAAGGAAAAAAGGTTTTGCTTTTTTTAAATAACCACAACAGCACATGAAATACCCAGAGCAACACAGGTTTTTTAAAATAAAGTAAAAAACATCTAGGGCATGAGGGATTTATGCCCTATTTAAATAAAATGCAAACCTGATTTTTGGAGCAATTAAATTATACCTAAAAACAGGAATTAATATAGTGTTTTATTAAAAACCCCAGTTGACTTAAAGCTTCAAAACAACAAGTCAATCACCCCCTCAACCACAAGTTAATTCTCTGGAAGTATAACATTTTTAAAACAGGCTATAACAAGGTTTAACAAGCAAGTTTAAAATAACAAAAGGGGGGAGGGCTCTGCATTGTTGTGAAAAGCATAGTAGGCAAACTTTGTTTGAAAACATCACCTCACTCCACACCACACAAGGCAAGCTATCACAAACATCATGGATCAACTAGTATTCTAGAATGAAAGCAATGCATTTGATGAGGATGCCATGATGCAAAAATGATGACATGAAATGAGCCACATGAAATGATAACTTATATAACAACCACAACAATGTTCCACAAAATAGGAAAGGATCCAAATATGGAAAGGATTACATCTGGGGTGTTACAAACTCTCCCACACTACAAGAAGATCTCGACCCGAGATCTAGGACTGAAAGAACTCTGGAAATTCGGAACGGAGATGATCCTCACGCTCCCAAGTGGCCTCTTTATCGGAATGATGTGGCCAGTGCACCTTGAGAAACTTGATTGACTTATTGCAAGTCTTGCGCTCAGTCGTCTCAAGAACTTCAACTGGATGCTCACGGTACGATAGGTCGGGTTGAAGGTCGATATCCTAAAGATCAACTGTTCGCTCGGGAGTCTTGAAGCATCTCCGGAGCTGAGAGACATGAAACACGTCATGCACATTTGCGAAGATTGAAGAGAGCTCTAATTGATATGCAAGGTAGCCTCTCTTGCCAACAATTCTGAAAGGCCCAACAAAACGAGGAGCGAGTTTCCCTTTGATGCCAAAACGTTGAGTGCCCTTCATAGGAGACACTTTGAGATAGACGAAGTCATCGAGCTGATAAACCATGTCACGATGCTTGCTATCGTAGTAGCTCTTCTGACGGGACTGCGCTGCTTTGAGATTATCTCGAATTACACGACACATTTCTTCTGCTTCAACAATCATGTCATTCCCAAGAATCTGACGCTCACTGGTGTCTGTCCAATTGAGCGGGGTACGGCACTTCCTGCCATAAAGAATCTCGAACGGAGCTTTTCCTGAACTTGCCTTATAGCTGTTGTTATATGAAAACTCAACAAAAGGTAGGCAGTCTTCCCACTTCATGCCAAAGGAAATGACACAGGCTCTTAGCATATCCTCGAGGACCTGATTGACTCTCTCAACTTACCCACTAGTCTCAGGATGGAAGGTTGTACTGAATCGAATCTTAGTACCCATCACAGACTGAAATGAATCCCAGAACTTGGAAGTAAAGATGCTTCCTCGATCCGAAGAAATCAGCATTGGAACACCATGCAATGGGACTACCCTTGACGTATACAGCTCTGCAAGCTGAGCTGCTGAGATAGACTCCTTGACTGCAAGGAAATGAGCGACTTTGCTCAACTTGTCGATGACGACAAAGATGGCATCGTTACCTTTCTTGGACTTCGGAAACCCGGTGACGAAATCCATCTCAACATGGTCGAACTTCCACTCGGGAATGGGCAATGGATGCAAAAGACTTGCTTGACGTTGATGCTCTGCTTTCACCCTTCGACATACATCACATTCATTTATGAACTGAGCAACCTCACACTTCATGCGAGTCCACCAGAAGGTCTGTTTCAGATCCTGACACATCTTGGAACTTCCTGGATGTATCAAGAGAAGAAATTTATGAGCTTCTTCCATGATAACCTTTCTGAGATCCCCTTTCGGAACGACAAGGCGATCCTCAAAGAACAATGTATCTCTGGCATCAACACAGAAGCACTTATATTTGGGAACTCCCTTTGCCAAGCCAATCTTAACTTTCTTCACCATTGCATCAAGAAGTTTAGCTTTTCGGACTTGGTCTTCCAAGGTAGGAGAAATCTGAAGATTAGCAAGAAATCCCTGAGGTACTAACTGAAGGTTTTAGCTTTCTGAAAGATTCACAAAGGTCAGACTGGAGAGGCTTCAGAATGAGACTGTTGCAGTAAGCCTTCCTACTCAAAGCATCTGCAATGACATTAGCTTTACCTGGAGTGTACTCAACGCATGGATTAAAATCTTGGAGCATTTCCACCCAACGAGTTTGCCGAAGATTGAGGTTAGGCTAGGTGAAGATGTACTTGAGACTCTTGTGATCGGTGAACACTTCAACCTTTCTCTCCAACAAGAGGTGTCTCTAAGTCATCAGAGCATGTACCACTGCCGCCAACTCAAGATCATGAGTGGGGTAATTCTTCTCACTTGGCTTCAACTGCCTCGAGGTATAAGCTACCACTTTCTTGTCTTGCATCAGAACTGCACCACGACCTTGAAGAGAGGCATCGCAGAACACTTGATAAGGTTTGGAGTCATCAGGAGGAACCAAGACTGGAGTAGAAGTGAGATTCTCTTTGAGTGTGTCGAAAGCCAACTGACAGTCTAGAGACCAGACATATTTCACACCCTTCTGAAGAAGACTTGAGAGAGGCTTAGCAATCTTGGAGAAATTCTCAACGAATCTTCTACAATAGCTTGCAAGCCGAGAAAGCTTCGAAGCTGCTTCACATTTTGTGGAGGTTCCCACTCAACAATGGCCTGCACCTTCGATGGATCAACTTTGATGCCCTCGGCAGAGATGATGTGCCCAACGTAGACAACTTCCTTCAACCAGAACTCACATTTGGAAAACTTGGCATAGAAGTTATGCTCTCTTAGCTTATCAAGCACAAGCCTGAGATGTTCTTCATGCTCTTCCTCAGTTTCCGAAAAGACCAAAATAGCATCAAGATACAACAAGATGAATTCATTCTTGAATGGGGAGAAGATATAATTCATCATCTGACTGAAGGTCGGTGGAGCATTGGCCAGACTAAAAGACATCACCGCGTACTCATACGAGCCAAAGCTTGTTCTGAAAGCAGTCTTTGGAATGTCCTCTTCGCGAATGCGAATCTGATGATTACCCATCATGATATCAAGCTTCGAGAAGAACTTAGCCCCTTTCAATTGCTCAAACAGCTCATTGATGTTAGGAAGTGGATACTTGTTTTTTATCGTCTTCTAATTCATTGGACGGTAATCGACATAGAGTCGTTTTGTGCCATCCTTCTTCTTGACGAAAAGCACTCCACAACCCCAGGGAGATGAGCTTGGTCTGATCAGACCCAGACGCTCTTGCTCATCAAGTTGTTTCTTTAGCTCCTTCAGCTCTTCTGGACCCAGTTTGTACGGTCGTTTACACACAGGCTCAGTACCCGGTTCAAGCTCAATTACGAACTCAACTGCTCGGTGCAGAGGCATTCCTAGCAGTTCTTCCGGGAAAACATCTTCATACTCGCAGACCACTAGGACTTGCGAAATTGGAGAGATCTCCCCCTTCTCATTCAAGGAAAACAGACGGACCGTGTCATCATGTGCTGCGAAGATAATCACGTCCTCCAAAGAATGAGTTAGCTTCACTTATTTAGCTTCACAATCAATAGACGCCTTGTTCATAGCCAACCTGTTAGAGCATATATCTCCATATGTGGTTTTGGTAATTGATGACAATTCCTATGGACTAATGGTTGCCTTAAGTTATATTTATAGGATTTGTCCATAGGCACTTCTTGAAGTCCATCTGTTGGGTTCAAGGAGTTTATATGATGACCAAGGTGGTATTCAAGGTATTATCCAAAGAATGGTCATAGAGACACAAGGTTGATCAAGATCGTCACACAAAGAGTAAATCAAGATGATCAACACACAAAGCGTACAAGATGTACCGAGAGGGATCAAGTGATCCCATGGTATGGTAAGCATTGTCCAGTACGTATTTGTGTACTAACCCGTGGTCTTCTTGAGAGTTCTGTGTGGGGTTAGGTATGTTTCCATGGGCTTGCGTCAAGAGTATTATCTCATACTACCCATGGAGGATGACATCAAGTGATGGAGGATGGTGGCAATGGACTTGTGAAGATATGATGAAGAGCGGCTCACCCATAGTGTGTATGGGGGAGCAATCAACTAGTCTTAATCAAGCCAACACAAGCAAGAGGAATATCTCATACAACCCATGGAGGATGACGTCAAGTGATGGAGGATGGTGGCAATGGACTTGTGAAGATATGCTGAAGAGCGGCTCACCCATAGTGTGTATGGGGGAGCAATCAACTAGTCTTCATCAAGCCAACGCAAGCAAGAAAGGTGATCCATCTTGAGGAATCCAAGATCATCGTCATCTAGCTCAAGAGGACGAGGTGCAAGGTATAGGTTTGCCCTTGATTGGTTTTTTGTTTTAGGATAGATTGTCGTACTGTCAAGGGGGGCTCTCAAGTGAGTAGCTTGATCGTATCGTTCATTGAGAGCTCAAACCATTTGCATCCTTGAATCATACTTCTTGGTTCTTGTTTGGTATTTCTCTTTGTGAGTTTTATAGCTTATGGTCATCTTCATGACACGCTCGAGTTCATCGAAAACGGAGTCCATATGCATCTTCTATGATGTTTTCGATGTTGGGAGTTTTTACCGGTCTTATTCGAAGAAAGGTTCTCCCCATTCTCTTATGGGACTTTTATCACTTGCTTATTACTGATATTTCTACCAAGATTGTGTTATCCCATGTCGTTAGCTTTCCAACAAACTTGGTTTCGTTGAATTTGGAGTCAGTATGCGAAAGTTACAGCAGTTTCAGTATCGAGCGGTAGTACCGCTCCTCGTGCCAGCGGTAGTACCGCTCGTGTAGCGGTAGTACCGCCCCCGGAGAGGTAGTACCTCCCCCGGAGCGTTAGTAATTTTTTACTACCGCTCCTTAGCGGTAGTACCGCTCCAGGAGCGGTAGTACCACTCCGTCAGACTGTTTTTTGCATCCTTTTTTGCCTCAGCATGGTTGGTGAACCTACCGAGCGGTAGTACCGCTCCCATGAGCAGTAGTACCGCTCTGTGCGGGCTGTGAGGCTTAAAGGTTGGACTTTTTCCCAACTATAAAAGGGGGTCTTCCTCCCCATTGAACCTTATCTCTTTAGCTCGTGTTCTTCCTCCATTGTTGACCTTCTTCGAGCTTGCTAACTCTCAATCCCTCCAATGATTCTTGCTGGTTCTTGAAGGAAAAGAGAGAGGAGATCTAGATCCACATTTCCACCAATCACTTTCTCCTCTAAGTGAGGGGAACCCCTTGGGTCTAGATCTTGGAGTTCTTCATGTTCTTCTTCGTTCTTCCTCTCATTTTCCTCCCTAGCATTAGTTGCTTTGGTGGGATTTGGGAGAGAAGTACTTCGGCACTCCGTGTGCCCTTGCCATTGCATTAGTTGCATCGTTTGAGTTCTCCACGGTGATACGTGGAAGTGAAGTTTGAGAAGCTTATTACCTTTGGTACTTAGTACCCTAGATATGGTTCTTCATGGATGCTTTGGCGTCCTAGAAGCTTGGTGGTGTCTCGGAGCTCAATCATTGTGGTGTAAAGCTCCGGGCAAGTGTCGGGGTCTCCAATTAGGTTGTGGAGATTGCCCCGAGCAGTTTGTACGGGTATCAGGGACTGTCCCCAAGGTGTACCATTTGTACGGGTTCGGTGACCGCCCTCAAGGGTCCCTTAGTGGAATCAGGGCATCTTGCATTGTGCAAGAGAGTGAGGATATTACGGTGGCCTTAGTGGCATCTTGGGGACCATTGTGCCTCCACACCGCTCCAACAGCGATTAGCATCCACAAGGGTGTGAACTTCGGGATACATCATCGTCTCTGCGTGCCTCGGTTATCTCTTACCCTAACCCTTTACTTATGCACTTTACTTTGTGATAGCCATATTGTTTATTGTCATATATATTGCTATCACTTAGTTGTTTATCTTGCTTAGCATAAGTTGTTGGTGCACATAGGTGAGCCTAGTTGTTGTAGGTTTTGTGCTTACCAAATTAAACGTTAGTTTTATTTCGCATTTGTTCAAGCCTAAACCGTAATTATTTTAAAGCGCCTATTCACCCCCCCCCCCTCTAGGCGACATCCACGTCCTTTCACAACCAATCCATCCCAAGGATCAAATCGATATCAGAGTTGCCAAGGACAATAGGAAAAGCCAGAAAAGCATAATCACCCATTTTGACAGTGACATCCCGAACCACTTTGTTGACGCTCATAAGAGTGTTGGGTGAAACCACATGCAAAGCCTTGCTCAAATACTCAAAATCAAAATCATGCTCGGAAAAGAACAATCTAGACATGAATGAATGAGAAGCACCAGAATCAAACAGAACCTTTGCAGGAATATCATTAACGAGGAGATTACCCATAATCACGTCTGAGGAGTTGTCTGCTTCAGCTGCATTCACCATATTGACTCTCGTAGGCCTCGGGTTGAACTTCACTATAGCATTGCTTGGAGGCTTCCCTGGAGGAGGGGGCGAAAGACGCAGCTGAGGGGTGCACTTGTTGGAGTAGTGACCCTTCTGCCCACACTTGTGACAAGTAACATCTGACAGCGGACGGAACTGCACGTGAGGATTCCCTTGCTTCTGCTGCTAAAACCTCTGCTGGAAAGCTGGGTTGGGTGGGTGGGAAGAACCAAGACCACCTGACTGCTTGAACTGTTGAGTCTGCCTAGGAAGAGGAGGAGACACCCAGTATTTCTACTGCTTCTGGACCACTTGAGTTGAGGGCGACGAACTGGACTCTCTGAAACGCTTCCTCGAATTCTCCACCCTGAGCAAAGCTGCCTCAGCCCTGAGAGCCAAGTTATAGAACTTATCAAACTCATCGGGATCATGCAAGGCAAGGGCCAGCTGCAGGTCCTCTCTCAGACCACCTCTGAACTGATAGATCTTGCTCTTCTGATCTGCAATGTCCTGCAAAGCATATCGAGCCAGCTCATGGTACTCGACGTTGTACTTGTACACCAAGGAACCACCTTGCTTCAAGCGTCTGAACTTCTCATGCATCTCTTCCACAAAGCTAGACGGGATATAGTGAGACCTGAAATCTCTGCAGAACTCATCCCAACTGATCATTCTGCCACCCCTGGATTCCTTCAGCTACTGCCACCAAACTGCTGCTTGCCCCTTGAGCTGAAACGTTGTAAACTTGACGAAGTCCTCTGGACGGACATTGCTGCACTCAAAGTGTTTGATCATGTCACGAATCCAGTCCTCAGCATCGAACGGCTGGTTGCAAGACGTGAAAGACTTCGGCTGGTTCGCCAGGAATTGATTCAGAGATGCAAACTGATTACCACCATGGTTGAAATTGCCCTACTGCTGATTGGTCCTCTCTTGAAACAACTGGATTAACATCTGGGTGTTAGTATTTGTTGCAGCCATCACCGCTTGCCAGGCCTCTGCAGGAGGAGGCGGCGGCGGAGGAGGAGGCGGAGGAGGTGGTGGCGGAGCATCAACACCCTCGCGACCCGGATTCTGGCGAGTTGGTGGAGCCATCCTAAAGACGGACAACACATTATCCCAAAGAATAACATTCAAGGAAAAGCTGAATCAATAGGCAGAAATATCTGAACAAGAATATTTAGCAATTGCACTCGAACAAAATAGTAAGAATGCTTTCTCAAAGTGACTGCCGACAACATATGATTAAAGACCACTTGCAAACCAAGTATGAGCTAGAACTGCTCAGAACAAACGTATGACAGAGATTCCATCTGATATCTTCGTGGATATGATCCCACGGGCTCGAATTTACAGTAGCCATCCTGTGCAAGGCAGTGCACACGACTTATGAAGCGTCCTCGAGTCGTAGCAAGCTACAAGGACTCTTTAAGACACAAAGAGAACCGCTGTAAGACGACCATGAACAAACGTACCCACTGAATGTCGAATCCCAACCTCACATCATGCATTTGTAGAAAGATTGTCCTATAAGTCACTACCTGATATCCCACCTATGAATTCCTGAAATATCTGGTCATGCAATCTGGTACACGGATACAAGGAGTAATATATCACACAATTCCTATACTAACCCGTCCAGTGTATCACATATGTCAACACATAACCAGAAACTCGGACCTTCATCTACTACAGACCCTCGTAATCACAACGATACAAAGTGTGGTGATACATCCGGAACTCTCTACACCAGTACTGGGGAAGCCGGACTCCTCTCCTCACAACTAATATTGAAGCAATTACGAACATCCTCCGTCCTGAGATACTAAGAAATCTGAATGATGGCGATGTGCACAAGAATCCCCTGGAGCTCAACTCCCCAGAAGAAATCAAGTCAGACAGGAGACACCAAGACAGAACTCCTTCACATCGATATCATATACATTTCAAAATACCCGCGTGATCCTAAAAAACTTTTGAGCGAGAAGAGGAGTAGAATTAATATTTCTTAAGTTGAGAACCTCACCAGAGCATAGAAGAGGAGAAAAATAAAACTACTCTCCGATATAACTACGACTCAAAATATTTTACTAGACTCGACTCGGCCAAGTTCGATCACACAAAGGCTCCTATGGTCGTAAGGCTCTGATACCAACTTGTAACGCCTAAGATGCAGCCCTTTCCTTATTTGGGGGCGAGGCCTCAAAAGGGGAAAGGGGCGCATCTATGTGTTTCGCAAACGGGATAATCATCACAATACATAATTAAAAGAGTAACAAGTAGGGCATACACTTGCCATTTGTTAAGAATATAGCATATAGCTTACACACATAGTATTCAGAGTACCAAAAGGTCTAGCTCCAGCCTCAAACAGAAAACAGATGAACTAAAACACCTCGTATGCTCGCCCACGATCACGACCACGGCCTCAGTCCTCCGGATAGTTCACATACAGACGGCCAGAGTCCTTATCGAACTCCCACTTCAGTTGGTTCTCATCAAGATCTCCTGCGTCGGGCGTACCTGGACCTATTGGGGTTTGTAGTAAACTGTGAGCCACAGGGACTCAGCAATCGGATGACCTTGGTATCGAATCTAGCTAATTTATTAGGTGAGGGAGGTTTAGTGTATGGATTTGCACCATCCTAAGCACACACACACACATATATATATATATATATATATATATATATATATATATATATATATATATATATATATATATGCTGGCCAACTTACGACGATCAGAGTAATCATATGGTGGTCTACGCGAGCGATCGAAGACTAGATAACCACTAAGTGATCCTGAACACCTACTTACGTCAAACATAACCCCACCATGTTCCCAATCGGAGAACGATCTCCAAAGAAGACAGTCACGGTTAAGCACGAGTTGGCAGTTTTATTAGAGTTACGTCAAGTTGTCTAGAACCGGATAACCGCATTTGCCACATAACCGCGGGCACGTCTTTTCGAAAGATTAAACCCTGCAGGGGTGCTCCAACTAGTCCATCACAAACTGCCATGGGCCGCAAAGTAATTCTCTATCACGAAACTCGTGATCTCGTTGGATTCCTTAGAGGAAAACCTCAACTTCGAGGAGACCCAAAGTTTCACCGGAATCCCTATACGCAAGATATATCGCTAAGGTAAGACAAATCTGGCAAGACCTCCCGAAGTGTCGACGATCCCGATGGGAGCCTCGTATCTCGTTCTCAGGACACGACGGATAAGCGACGCGTACAGTGGCCTGATAGAAATCACTCAAGTTGCCCTGAGTTGGCCCCGCACAGTGCTCTACTTTGGACCAACACTCACCAGGATCACTGGCCAGGGTTGTTGATTAAATCCTTGGGGTAGCTATTCCCTATGCAAATTATTATTAGGTGATTAGCAGATTAAAACCAATGTTGGGTCCTGCCAGACGAACCTTAACACTACGAAATTTATCAAGGGGGTCCCCATAACAACCCCGAACGTGTTAGGAGCGATCAATTATGGAATCAAACGCCGGTAACCGAAACTAAGGCGGCAACAACGGAACAAATCACCTGGCAAAAGGCTAGGCCTTCAGTTATTTACCAAGTATATAGGTGCATTAATTAAATAGCAGTTTAAAACTTAATGATATCAAGATACTCACGTTATCACATGAGACAACTGGCACCTGCAACTAGCAAAGCTACTCATTAGAGGGTGAGCAAGCCTACTTAGCAAAACAACATTTGCTAGGAGAGGGAGGTGTTTGGGGTTCATGGAAAAGACAGGTGGCATTTATATCAAGTGGTAGGCAGCGAGCATGTAACGGAGGAAACGTGAATCTAAGCATAACAAAGCTAGATACAGTGTCAAGGTCACGGTCATCTTGCATGTGATGTCTTCAGCTTGGCACTGCTCTTGATCTTCCTGCACATACTCTCCAGAATCCATGTACACGCTCTCCATTCCTGATGCTACCCAAGATAAGATAATAGCCAATGAACATCGGCAAGACATAATGCAACAATCAATATGACACATGTGTGAAGAAGGAAGCATGCATCACTATTCTAGTCACTTTCATATGCATTAGTTGAGTTAATTGAATTCTGGACAGAACCTCATGTTAAGTTATCTTGACATTCATGAATATGGGATGAGCATGTGCATCACGAGAAAACGATGCAAAAGCATACAAAGAACATAGAGAACGGAGTCACGGATCAACCAGAAACTACAAAACAAGTTTCAAAGGCATACGGTTTAAAACATCCACAAACACACTATAATGGGCACTCCCTGGTGTTACCAAGTTTCCACATGATCAAGCAACAAAATGTAAGTGGGGTGGTGCATGGGAACACACCACACCATCAACAATGCCCACACAAGCTTCAAATCAACACAAACATACAATCTGTTTTCAACAGCAACATAGCAGTTTGTCTACAATATTTAAAGTAGCTTCAGCCATCTAAATGAGTCAAACAAGATATGAGACAAAAACCATCCAAAATGTGAAGCTCTAAACATGGCATCATATCAGAAAATAACAGTTTTATGAAGTTTCTCTAAAGTGAAATCTGATTGCACCAATGTATTCCTAGGATGATTCTACCCCAAAATCATATATCATACATGGGTACTTGCATGCAACAACATTGCACAAAGCTAGCTTGAAAATATCACATAGAATCCTACAAACTACCAATGACTATCATCACATGTGAAAACTAGCACATATTGCATCACCTACACATGCACATCACTAGGGAAAGAAGAACCTAACTAGGCATAGCATGGATTCTCTAACATGTCACACCATCATATAGAAATGTGGTTGTCCACACACACACATACATGTGCACTCACATACACATGCACATGTGTATATGGACTCACACCACCCCATCTACACCTACACATGCACACACATCAGCACTACCACACAACACCACATGACTAGGTGCAACATGAGGGGTTAGACCCTCTTGCACAAGTGTATGTGCACCCTCATGCACACACACACACGCACATGTCTACACACATACACTCATGTGCACACACACACTCATCTACACACACACATACACTCTACACTACCTCTAGTGCACATGGGACAAAACAAATGAAAGAAACATCACACAAGCTCTAGTGCAACACATACATACACATAGCAGCAAAAGAAGAAAAAGAAATCAACAAAAAAATAAGGGGGAGGGTGTGGGGTTCGAACCCACATCCCCCTGGTTACCACACCATAGGCACACCACTAGGCTACGACAACGGTGCTTGCCAGAGGGAAGGACTTAAGCATGCTAAGCTCTCT
The DNA here is from genome assembly GCF_904849725.1 of Hordeum vulgare subsp. vulgare. Taxonomy (NCBI): domain Eukaryota; kingdom Viridiplantae; phylum Streptophyta; class Magnoliopsida; order Poales; family Poaceae; genus Hordeum; species Hordeum vulgare. The sequence goes on from NC_058523.1 coordinate 413,428,155, forward strand.
GGAGCTTCCTTGCTACTAGCAATACAGAGAAAAAGAAAAAGAGCGCCCGCGTGGGATCAAACCCACGACGCCCTGCATTGGCGTACGCTCGGTTGCCACTGCACTGAGGTAAGATATCTTACCAGAGAGGGGGAGCATGCTCTTTTGAGCAGCCCCTTTGCAGCTACTCACTACCACGGCGGAGATCGAAACAGGGGAGGACGACGGCATCGCTACACACTACAATCGACGCGGAGGCTACTGGCGAAGGGACGCGGAGACATAGGGGACTCCATTCCAGTGGCTAATCCACGCGGAAGAGCTCTACGGCGGCGGCGCTACGGGGCGGCGCAACCGGACACACAGGCCATCGACGTGGGTGCAATTCCGGCGAGAGAGGGGACGCTGCATCGGGAAAAGAAGGGGAGGAGGAGGTGCTCACCCTAGGGTGCTTAGAGATGAGCTCGCTACTGAGAAGAGGAAGAAGGGGAGGGACGTCTGCGACGACCCGATGCTCTGCTCCGGCGATGTCGTCGTGGAGGAGACGCCAGGGAGGGGGAACAGCCCCGCTAGCGACGGAAATGGAACGGGGGAAGGTCCCCCATTCTCGCGGACGCCTCGAACTTGACGGAGACGCGCCGGTGACGAGGGGAGGGACGACGGCAAGGCGCGGCTCCCTCTGAACTTCTCTCTCTATCTCTCTCTCTCTCTCTCTCTCTTTGAATCCTACCTGCAGAGAGGGGGGAAGAAGAGGGAGAAGGAGGTGGCGGCGTGTAACGCCCAAGATGTGATTCTATCCTCAATTTGGCACGAGGTCCTCGTCAAGTATAGAAGCGCATCTCGTTGTTTCGCAAGAATGGATATCGTTACAAGTACATGTACTGAAAAGAAGAGATATATATAGAATTGGATTACACTCGCCACAAGCTACATCAGAGTCACATCAGTAGAATACATAATAACACGAAGAAGAGCAGGGTCCGACTACGGACGAAAACAAACGAGAAAAGAAGAAAGACGTCCATCCTTGCTATCCCAGCCTGCCGGCCTGGAACCCATCCTAGATCGATGAAGAAGAAGAATAAGAGGCAACTCCAAATGAACAATCAACACGCTCGCGTCAAGTAACCTTTAACTATACCTGCAAGTGGTGTTGTAGTAACCTGTGAGCCATAGGGGACTCAGCAATCTCATTTCCAAAGGTATCAAGACTAGCAAAGCTTAATAGGCGAGATATGGTTAAGTAGTGAGGTTGCATCAAGCGACTAAGCATATATGAGGTGGCTAACTTACGAGTACAAGAATAAGAGGGGGATGATCTACGCATAGCGGACGTGATCTACTGATGATCAAATGAATGATCCTGAACACCTACTTACGTCAAACATAACCCCACTGTGTCCTCGATCGGAGAAGGAACTCACGAAAGAGACAGTTATGGTTACGCACTCAGTTGACATATTTTAATTAAGTTGACTTCAAGTTATCTAGAACAAGTGTTAAACAAAGTTACCACGTTGCCACATAACCGCGGGCGCGGCTTTCCGAAAGATTTAACCCTGCAGGGGTGAACCAACTAATCCATCACAAATTACCACAAGCCACATAGAAATCCTCGATCACAAAGCTCGCGATCTCGTCGGACTCCTTAGTGGAAAACCTCAACTCTGGGATTACCCAAAGCATCACCGGAATCCCGATGCACAAGACATTCGTCAAAGGTAAAACTACTCCAGCAAGGCTGCCCGGGTAGCGTTAGTAAGCTGCTCTGTTTTGGACGAGCACCATCAGCACTGGCCCTCCCTGTATTATGTAAAATTACTCCTTGGGTTCATGATGCCCTATGCTTTCAGTATTATCAAAATTATTATGTTGGGCAAATGTAGTACCAATGTTGGGCCTTGTCAGACCAGCTTTAATCTAAAACGAATTCTCAAGTGGGTCCCCATAACAACCCCGATCGTGTTAGGAGCGCTCAATTATGGAACATAACACCGGTAGCCGAAACTAAGGGGGCAAAGGTGGAACAAAACACCAGGCTAGAAATGCCAAGCCTTCCACCTTTTACCAAGTATATAGGTGCATTATATTAGGTAGCATTTAATAGGGTGATATAACAAGGAACCCATGTTTTCACATGGAAGCAACTGCACCTGCAACTAGCAACGCTAACGCATGGTTAAGCAAGGAGTAACATAGCCAATCAGTGGTTTGCTAGGTTGTGAACAGGTTGAAGGTTTTCATGGCAATGTTGGGAGGCTGATATTTAACATGTGGTAGGCAACGATACATAATCCATAGAAACGGTAATACTAGCATGGCAATGATAGTAATGGTATCTGGGGAAATGGTCATCTTGCCTGAGATCCCGCTTGGAATAAGAATGACTCCGTGAAGGAGACGAACTGATGTAGTCGAACGGGTCCTCACTTCCGACACGCTTGCGGAACTCTATCAAGACGGAGGAAACCGGAAACAAGCATCAACACACGATGTTCACCACGGCATATGCACGACAAGATGCAATCCACATATGATGCATGATCAGCTGAATACATGCAAGTCAAGGCATGTCAATTCACAACAACCAAATACTACACATTAAATGAAGTTCAATATGCAACGAGTTGCATATTGATGAAACTCCACTTACGAGTTATTTAGTTCTATCCTGATTAGGTACACGGCAATATTAAATGTGGTCACACATGGCAAGAGGTGAAGCGTAATTAAACTACCTATCTAGGCATTTTAAATGAGGTCGGAAATGACATATAGCATCTCTGAAACGACCTCACATGTTAATTTACAATTCTGTCCAGATCTGAACTAACACGTTTAAATAGTTGTTAACTAGCAAAATAAATGGGTTCACATGCTTCTACGCGTCATTACAAGGAATTTACACATAGAGAACTTCCCCAATGGAGTTACGGTTCAAAAGATACGGACACCGCAAGATATGATGACATGAATGCAATATGAGTGCAACGACAATCACAAGCATTTCAAAACACACAACCAGCAAGAAAATATGAAACTACACGAGATTCTAAGCAAGTTCCATATAGGACACGATCAAAACGGAGCAATGGTTCAACAACTACGAGCTAAACAAGAAATCACTACAATTTGCCAAAATCAGCCACATAGCATTTTCTACACACCACAACTACGAGCTATACAAAACCAATATGCTCAACCAAGGCATGAGACGATAGAGGGCAAGAAGGACTACCACATACAACTAATAACACCTAGCATGGAAGCATGGAACACTAGGAAAAGAACTCACAAAAGGGCATCTCACACACAGTTTCAGACTTAGTGAAAATAATAGTTTATGAAACTGCAGTTTTCGATCTGAAGGCATATTGACAGCAGCAAAACCACAAACTACAGGACTCCAAATGGCATGAAAATTCACAGCATGCTAGAGAATCCCAAAGTCGACAACTAACTCCATTGCACCAACCTCAAAAGAGCTATAGATCACCAGATAAACTCAAGACAAGACAGCAACAAAATATAATAGATTCAGACTTAGATATATTTCAGCATCTCTAAAACAACACTATTTCCTAGCAAGTAAAGAACAAACAAACCACACCTAAACATGGATTTCTATTGCAACCAACATTACCAGGGACTAGACTAAACATCCAAGAGCAACTCTCTAGTTGACAACTTAATCATATCAAGCACGGAATAAATCCCACAAAATAAACAAAAGGGCAACATGGCAAAATATCACGCGAACTAACTTGCTCAAAATCTAAAACTAAATGCACAGTTAAATCCTATGGATTTTTCTACCCCGAAAACATCTATAACATGAGGGGTTGCAACACAAGAATATCGCCACTCGTATATGTGAGATAATGTCCTAAACACGATATAGCGAACTAGCTACGGAATCCTACATGCAAAAATACCAACGACTACTCTAAAATACATGGCAAAAGGGTTCCTAAAACATGAGAATTTTATCTACGGAGTTTGAGCAATCCGTACACGCACGGAAAATAAATACGGGCAATTATCCTATTGAGACAACATGCCAAACTAGGCATTTGGAGGGTCAAATTACGTCAAACATGCATGCAAGTTACAAATTCGTAATCTACACGAAAATCTACACAAGATCCATATACAACTCGCTCCGATCCTACATACGGATTAAAAACTATGGACGATTGAATATCTAGCATTAATCTGGAATTAATTATATCGCGGAAAAATAGAAAAAAAAAAAAAGGCTAACGGGCCGAACTAACTAGGTGCAGCATAGCTAACATTCTCCTGGGGCGAGGAATAGTTCCCGGTGCTCACCTCGGGCCGGATCTGGAGGAGAGGAGTGGGCCGAGGCTTGGGGCGGAGCTGGAGCTGGTCGGGCACTGCTGGTGGGCCTCGGGTCGGGGTGCTCCTGGCCTGGGCGAGGGCAGCACGAGCTGGGCCGGGGCGGGTGTGGACCTAGGCCGGCGGCTCGGGGCGGTGGGCCGCTGCGTGACGAGGCTGGCGAGGCCCAGGAGCAGGGTCGGGCACTGCTCGTCTCGTCTTTGTGCTGGTGGCCGAGCAGAGGATAGCGGCGGCGGCTCCTGGCTTTAGGATCGGCGGCGGCTCTCGGCTGGCACGAGCTCGGGCAGCGGATCTGGCCGCCGGCGGGGCTGCGGAGCGGGATCCATGGCGGCGGGGCCAAGTAACCGGGCGACGGGAGCTCACCATGGCGGGGTTGCGGCCAGGAGTTGCGCGGCTGGGCACAGCGGCGGTGGCGGGGCTGCCTGCTCCGGCGAGCTGCTACCAGCGGCGGGGCACGGGTGGAGCTCGGGCGGCGCGGGTCCGGCGAAGCGCTACAGGAGGAGGTCGCGACGGGAGCAGGGAGGCGCCCGCGAGCGGAGGCGGCAGATGGGCTCAATCGGGCCCGATCTAGGCCTGGCAGGCCCGCAGGAGGAGAGAGGAGGTGGGAGTGGCTGCTCCTGGGTAGGTGGCGCGGATCTCCACGTGGACTAGGGTTTGCTGTCTAAAATGCCTCGGGAGGTCTATTTATAGACAAAGGGGGGCTAGGTTTAGCGGAATTTCGCCACGGTTTCAACCGCGCGGTCGGAATCAAACAATTCCGAACGCGGGACGGGCTAAGTGGTCGTGTAGATTAGGCTAGCTGGGGAAGAGAGGGAACCGGTGCGGCGCGGCAACACGATTTTAAAACACCGAAAAACGTCCAACGGTAGACCGACGACGGTGCTGCTACGGTCGACCGTTCGGGTACCAAACGGACTCCGATTGCGACGAAATTTGACAGGCGGCCTACCTATATCTAAATAAGACCGCGCGTCAAATTCCAACCCAATCAGAGAAAGTTTTACATGCACTTTTAAAAACAAGATTTAAACGATGCCACGGGCGCGTGCGTGTGTGGTCGGCTCAGAACGGACAACGACGAGAACCGACAACTAACAACGGATGCAACTTTTGAAAACTGGCGGCAACAGGGTGCCGATGGAATGCTGATGATGCGCATGATGCGAAAAATAAAAATAATCACACGACGGAAACGGAATAGAAGGGGAATGTTCTGGAACGTCGGTCTCGGGCTGTCACAACTCTCCTACACTACAAGAGGATCTCGACCCGAGATCCAAGAATGAAAGGGGGAGAGGATGAGAAAGCAAGAGGTAAAACTTAATCGCTTCTTTGACAAATGAGTGAAACCAACGATCCTTGAAGGTTGCACAGCGATGGGAATGATATGAGAAACAAGCAAGAATTCACGGAAAATTTCGGCAGCACTTCGGTAGGAAAAGGGGACAAAAATTTGATAAGATGGGAGAATTAGACAAGATTCATAACAAACAACTAAATAGAACAAGAGAACACCATGATCTTGACAGAACAACATGATTGACCCAAATGAGCAACATCACCACAACTCTGGAACAAGAGAATATGAACTAGATCTTGGAAGAAATGAACGAAGAAGAAATTGAGAACTACTACCACAAAATCTTCAAGAACACCTGAGAAAAAGAATTGAAACCTTGATGCAGCACCATGACGAACCTCTTGGGGAACACAGGAATGAAATGATGAAAGAATAAGATTAAAGGCCTTGCAATGATTTAGATGAAGCTACTCAAAGAGATACTTGATAGAACTTGGAACTTCGTAAAAGAAAGATAAGCACTTGAGAAAAGAATTGGTATCATGAGCCACTCCGGAAGAAGAATTGGGATCACTTTGATGCAACAAGAATAAGAATTATGTTATGCTCATCCTTCATCAAATTAAATTGATGACAAGCAACGGATTTAGCATACAACTTATTCCTCTTGAAAGAATCTTGAAGAGACAGAGAGATAAGCACCACTTGAAGCATAATTGAAGGAAGCGCCGGTAAGAATTCACAATTTAATGGGAACACCACGAATTAATGGAGATACATGAGAATGAAGAGATCATGAGCCACCTGGGAGAAAACTTTGAACAAGGCGCCGGAATAACCGAGAGACGAACGAAGAGGCAACAATTGAGAAGATTTTGAGAACGAAAGCTGAAAGCTGAGAACGAAGAAGTCTTCTGAAATGATGGCCTTCGGAGGATCAAGAATGAAAACAACTCAAAATGCACCGAATAGCAAGAAATGAATCACTCGTGATTGGGAACAATTCAAGATGATGCCACAAAGATGAAATGATGAATCTTCAAGAGAATGGACCAAGATTTATGAGGAAAACTCCTTCGAATTTGCAAGCTCAGAATGATGACGAGAAACAACACCAAGAATAATGAGACACTCCGGAATAACAAAGAATGTAAGGTTGAGCCAAATATGAGAACTAATTCGAATGGATCTTGAAGAAAGAATATGACTGGTGAAATTCATACTTACGTCATAGTTGAAAAGAACAAGATAACTCCGGAAGAACTATAGGAGTCAGATAAGATCCTGGAACAAACCTGTGGGTTATGGGCCCACTCAAAGAAGCCACCGTTGAAAAGATTGAAAAAAAGAATTGAATGCACCTTTACACCTTTATAATGAAAACTTGATGAGGTTAGCAGCTCGAAATAATTAAAAGAATTGAACACAAGAGACTCTGAGACATCTTCAGCACTCCGGATAGAAAGAGAGAGGAATGAATAAACACGATGGCTGATAAGAATTTTCAACATGGGAACGAATTACAAGGATGAAAAGGATATGATGAACACGGACAACTAAATTGAATTCACCGGAAAAAACCATAAGAATAAATAAAGATGAACATGAAGCTCATGAGAATCTTCAGAACGAACCACCGGATAGGACACGGAATAAAAGATAGCGGAAGTAACAATGAAATGGAATGCACTTGCATGAAAACCAAACACTTAAGAAAAGGGCGGGAGGGCGGGAAAAACAAAGACAACTTGGGATAGATGAGACAACTCCGGAAAGATTAGAGAGATCGATCTTGCAAAATTGGAGAGGATAGAATTACTTGAAGAGAAACACACCGGTTGGAAAGAATTGACACGACAACTCCGGTTGACAAGAACTGATAAGACACCTGATTGAGCAAAAGAATCAGCATTCCCATAAAACATGAGAACACCTCTTGGAAGGATACGAATTCACCGTTTGACATCGAAGCAACTCGAATTACCATATTCTAACAAAACAAAGGGTGAGACTTATGAAACAAGCCAGAACAAACTCATGAGAGAGATTTCCGTTCGATGTTTTCGTGGACAGGATCACACGGGCTCGATCCTTATAGTAGCCATCCTGTGCAAGGCAGTGCACACGACATACGAAGCGTCCCCGAGTCGTAGCAAGCTACAAGGAATCTTTAAGACACAACGAGAACTGCTGTAAGACGACCGTGAACAAACGAATCAACTAGATGTCGAACCCCAACCTAACATCATGCATTTGTTGGAAGATTTTCATATAAGCAACTACTTGAATTCCCACCTAAGAACTCCTGAAATTTCTGGTCATGCAATCTGGTACACGGATACAAGGAGTAATATATCACACAACTCCTATACTAACCCGTCCAATATATCACATCCGTCAACACATAACGAGAATATCGGACCTTCATCTACTACAGACCCTCGTGATCACAATGATACAAAGTATGGCAGTACTCCCGAACAATCTGCACCAGTACTAGGGACATCGGGGTTATCTCGCCACTACTAGTATTGAAGCAATTACGAACATCCTTCGTTCTGAGATACTAAGAAATCTGAATGATAATGATGTGCTCGAGAATCCCCTGGAGCTCAACTCCCTAGAAGCAATCAAGTCAGATAGGAGGCACCAAGAAAGAACTTCGTCACATTGACATCATATAGATTCCAAAAATATCCGCGTGATCCTAAAAAAATGAGTGAGAAGAGGAGTAGAATTAAATTATTACGTCAAGATTCCTCACCAGAGCATAGAAGAGGAGAAAAAAGAATCCTACTCTCCGTTATATAACTAGACTCAAATAGTTTTTCACTAGACTCGATGATGTCAGCTGTGCTTCCCTCGCAATGGCTCCAGAAAAGGGTTGATCCTGCAATCTCTAGTGTTAGCTAGACGAATTCTTATAAACAACTAACCTTCTCCTGCAACGGCACCAGAAGAATGCTGATAGCACTCCCCGGCAATGAAACTGGAAGAATGTTGTTGATGGCCCACCAGCGCGTGGGTTCGAAGCAGTTTTTGAGGGTAGAGTATTCGACCCAATTTGTAGGTACGCCAGATAGGAGGTGAGAGTATACTCTCAAGTATTAGCAGCTGAATTTGTCAAATTCAACCACACCTGAAAGATTAGTATCTGCAAGCACAATAGTAATAGCGAAGTAGTAACAGCGGAGTAACGGGTATTGGCAGTGGAACGAGCAATAGCAGCGGCAAGGAACAGCAGTAGTGACAACAGCAGTAGCAAGTAGCAACAGTAGCAATCGACAGTAGTAGCAACAGTAGCAGCAGAGCAAAACAAGTAACAGCAGTAGCAACAGTAGTAGCAGCAGAGCAAGACAAGTAACGGCAGTAGCAACACTAGGACAAACTCGTAGGCATTGGGTCGGTGATTTGTTTGGATGATATTCATCATGTAACAGCTATAACACGGAGAGATAAGTGGCTAGGTCCCGTTCGTCAATGTGATGTAGGCATGCATTTTGTGTGTCGTCATACGTGCTTAGGGAAAAGAACTTGCATGACATCTATTGTCCATCCCTCCCGTGGCAGCGGGGTCCAAAAGGAAACTACGGGATATTAAGGTTCTCCTTTTAATAAAGAACCGGACCAACGCATTAGCACTTGGTGAACACATGAACTCCTCAAACTATGGTCATCACCGGGAGTGGTTCCGGTTATTGTCACTCCGGGGTTGCCGGATCATAACACATAGTAGGTAACTACAACTTGCAAGATCGGATCTAAAACACACATATATTGGTGACAACATAATAATTTCAGATCTGAAACCATGGCACTCGGGTCCTAGTGACAAGCATTAAGCATGGCAAAGTAGTAGCAACATCAATCTCAGAACATAGTGGATACTAGGGATCAATCCCCATCAAAACTAACTCGATTACATGATAGATCTCATCCTACTCATCGCCGCCCAGCGAGCCTACGAATAGATTACTCACGGACGACGAAGAGCTTCATGGAATTGGAGAGGGAAGAAGGTTGATGATGACGATGGCGACGATTTCCCCTCTCCGGAGCCCAAGACGGACTCCAGATCTGCCCTCCACATGAACACGTGGTGGCGGCGCCTCCGTATCAAAAACGTGACGAAAACTTCTCTTTTTATTTTTTCTGGGACGAAAGACAACTTATAGAGCTGGAGTTGGGGGCGGCAGAGGCCTGTGGGCCCCACAAGCCTGCCCACCACCACCAGGGGGGTGGTTGCGGAGCAGGGGCTTGTGGCCCACTGGCCCACCCCCTCAGGTGGATTCTGGCGCAGGTATTTTTGATATTTTCCAAAATTGCTTCCCGTAAATTTTCAGGACGTTTGGAGAACTTTGATTTCTGCACCAAAATAACACTAAGGCAATTCTGCTAAAAACTGCGTCAGTCCAGGTTAGTTCCATTCAAATCATGCAAATTATAGTCCAAGACAAGGGCAAAAGAGTTTGGAAAAGTAGATACGTTGGAGACGTATCAACTCCCCCAAGCTTAAAACCTTGCTTGTCCTCAAGCAACTCAGTTGACAAACTGAGAGAGAAAGAAAAACTTTGACAAACTATGTTTGATCTTGTTGTTGCAACTATGTCCAACTCATAACCAGAATTTCAGCAAGATCACAAGTTAACCACATAAGCAAATGACACAAAGGTCTCACGGTAAACTAATATCAATGGCATAATCAGCTAACGAGCAAATAATAATGAGTTTCAAATACCAACACTTCAATCAAAACAAGCATGAAGCAATATGAATAGGTGGTATCTCGCTAGCTCTTTCTGAGACCGCAAAACATAAATGCAGAGCACTTTCAAAGATCAAGGGCTGACTAAACATTGTAATTCATAGCAACGAAGATCCAGTCATAGTCATACTCAATATCAATCAAAAGCAAAGCATAAAAATGACACATGTGCTCTCTAATTGGTGCTTATATAAGAGGAGGATGACTCGACAGGAAAATAAATAGACAGGCCCTTCGCAGAGGGAAGCATTGATTTGCAGAGGTGCCAAAGCTCAAGCTTTGAAAACAGAGATAATAATTTTGGGTGGCATGCTTTCATTGTCAACGCAATGACCAAGAGTTCTCAATATCTCCCATGCTACTCATGCTATAGGCGGTTCCCAAACAGAAAAGTAAAGTTTTAACTCCCCCACCACCAATCAATCACACTCCACGGCTAGACGAATCCTCGCGTACCGTCCATACTAACATCAATCCAAGGAGGAGTCTTGTTTTACAGTTATGTTTTCGATTTAAGCATGGAACTGGGCATCCCAAGTACCGACCCCTTTCTCTTGAATGACTGTGAATAAACACATGTCGAGGATAACACTCCTAGCATGGAAGATACCAATAGCCCTCTGTCACCACATGAGCGGTTCGGGCATGCAAAACAGATTTATTTCTTGAAGGTTTAGAGAATAGCACTTGCAGATTTACTTGGAACGGCAGGTAGATACCGCAAATAGGTAGGTATGGTGGACTCTCATGGAAAAACTTTTGGGTTTATGGAGGTGGATGCACAAGCAGTATTCCCGCTTAGTACAAGTGAAGGCTAGCAAAAGACTGGGAAGCGACCAACTAGAGAGCGACAACAGTCATCAAGATGCAATGGGTTTGACTAACATTGAATGCAAGCATGAACAGGATATAAATCACTATGAACACGAACATCATAGAGGCTATGTTGATTTTGTTTCAACTACATGCATGAACATGCGCCAAGTCAAGCCACTTGAAACATTCAAAGGAGAATACCATCCTATCATACTACATCATAGTCATCTCAAAATCTATGTTGGCATTCAAGACAAACCATTATAAGCTCTCAACTAAATAAGCATGGCATCAGAAACTATGATCTCTAAGTTGTCATTGCAAACATGGTTCTCTCACAACAAAGCTAAATCTGGGTCGACAAGCTAGTCATATTCACAAAAACAAAATAGATAGAGTTCATACCAGCTTTTCAGTCTCAGTCACTTCATCATATATCATCATTGTTGCCTTTTATTTGCACGATCGAACAATGAAAACGATAATAAGTGCATTGGACTAAGCTGAATCTGCAAGCAAACACAAAGGAGAAGACAAAATAATATAGCTCTTTGAAAGCTAAACAGGTAAGCATGTAAGAACCACTAAGCATTGTAACCAATATCTGCTACCTTGACACAAAGAAAAAGAAAACTATTTACACGGGAAAGCTCCCAACAAGCAAAAGAAGAAAGAAAATCTTTTTGGGTTTTCTCAAAAGGACACAAAACAAGAAAACAAGAAAACAAAAAGAAACTAGCATGGATAATACATTGGCAAAATGTAAACACCGGCTAACAAAGTGAAAGCATAAGCATGAATGTAAAGTCGGTGAGAACACGTACTCCCCCAAGCTTAGGCTTTTGGCCTAGCTTGGTCTACTCCCAAGGTGGGAAATAACCAGCTCCAGGATACTCTGGAGCAGACTGTGGATGCCACTGCTGTGTGAGCTCCTGTGGCTCCCACTGATAAACTAGCGTCTGGTACTCGACTGGCGGCTCGGGCGCGGGCGCCTGTGGTTGGGCCAAGCCCCAATATGCGTAGATGTCCGTGGGCATAATAGTGTACCTGCCTGCATGAAGATCAAACAAAGAAGGAGCAGGCAAAGTAATAGTCTCCCGAGTACCTTGACTAAACACCAGGTTATAAATCATCCGTCTACTAGCAGCTCTATCCAGAAAATCATGGGAACCATGCTGTCATAATCCAGATATCTCTCAGGAAGAAGAATCTCTCCTTCCTCTCCCAGTCTAATGGGTATCTCAAAGTGTCTGGCAAGACGGGTAGCGTAGATACCTCCATAGACAATACCTTTAGAACGGTTCAGGTTCAACCGTTGAGCTACTATAGCGCCCAAGCTATAAGTCTTATCGTTATAAAGGCCTTCGCGTAAAACCGCAAGGTCTGGAGAACTGAGTGATCCAGCCTCCCCACGGCCAATCAAACATTTTCCCACAAATAGTGAGAAGTACCGAAGCACAGGAAAATGTATGCTAGCAATTCTAGCGCGAGACACTCCTCTCTCCTCTCCAATAGCAATAGAACCAATGAAATCCTCCAAGTCCCGTGGACGAGGGTCACGGATATCCCCAACATAAGGTAATTTGCATACATTGCAAAAATCCTACAGCGTCATGTACTGGGGACATCGTATATCATGAACTCAACCATGGGAGGATTCTTCCTCAGATAAAAGTTGAAGCTTTGAACGAAAATGTTGGTGAGGAGGAGATATTGTGGGCACTTATCTTCAACGAACGCAGTAAGACCTGCATTCTCCACCAAGTAATAAAAGTCTTCATAAAGTCCGGCGGCCCGCAAAAATTCATCACTTGGCCACTCGCATGCTCGAACTTCTGTGACTCGAGGGACTGCGTACTTGGGGTGGTTCTTCTCATCCTTCTTGGGGTTACGGCTTGAAGAGTCTCTCAAGAACCTCCTCATCTTTTCCTTTTTCTAGCTCTAAAAAATTCTGAAATTTTTAGAGACTTCGAAAGAAAAGTGAACAAGGATCAACCCAACTTGTAGCAACTACTCCTACTAGTGCCTAGAGACCATATCACGCGCTAAAACTACTTGGGACCAGCTAAAATCAACCTTTTAAGCTCCAGAACAGGGTCACCAAGGTTGCAAGAATTCGCGAAGGATAAAGCACTAGAGCAAAAACTAATTGAACCAATGGAGGAGTCACTTACCAAGGAGTAATTTCCCCAAAACAGTTCGGAGAATGGTGCTTTGAGCAAGGAGATCGAAAATCACAGCCAAATGAGCAAGAACACGGGTTTGAGCTGCGAAACATTTTTTCTGGAGGTGGAAGAAGAGGCTGAGAGCTGCAATGAGAGGAGGGGGTGCCTGTGGGCCCCACAAGCTTGCACCCTGCCACTAGGGGGTAGGTGGCGGTGGGGGGGGGGGCTTGTGGCCCACTGGTCAGGCCCCCTGACCAGCTCTTAGGCTCAGAAATCTTCATAAATTCCAGAAAAATCATACTAAATTTTCAGGACCATCGGAGAACTTTTATTTTCGAGGTATTTTTCTCCGGGACGCTAAAACATGAAACAGGAAAAACTAAACTAATTCTATCATTTTTCTTCTAACCAACAGAAAATGAAGACTCAAAACTGAGGTATGTGACTCTCTGATTCATCCGTTTCTTGGTCATCGAAAGAAATCCGTCAATGGGATTGATCAAGTCCTTATGACAAAACCTTCTCGGATCGCAAGAGAGAACGGAGAATTTTCGGATAGCCACTAACTCACCTCAATGGGGATATGTATCTCCCCGACAAGCAAATCATACTTCATCTTGACATGAGGAATAGGGCATTCAAAGCTCCCAATGAGAATCGATGAAGTCTTTTCGATAGCATTGATGCAATGTACTAGATATCGTTTCTTCGAAAAGTGCACTGTGTGCTCATTACCGTTGACATGGAAAGTGACATTGCCTTTGTTGCAATCTATAACAGCCCCTGCAGTGTTTAAAAAGGGTCTTCCGAGGATGATAGCCATGGCATCATCCTCAGGAACATCCAAGATAACAAAGTCTGTTAAGATAGTGGTATTAGCAACCACAACAGGCACATCCTCGCAAACGCCGATAGGGAAAGCAGTTGATTTGTCGGCCATTTGCAGAGAACTTTCAGTGGGTGTCAACTTATCCAATTCAAGTCTACAATAAAGAGAGAGTGGCATAACACTAACACCGGCTCCAAGGTCACATAAGGCAGTTCTTACGTAGTTTCCTTTAATGGAGCAAGGTATAGTGGGCACTCCGGGATCACCAAGTTTCTTAGGAGTTCCACCCTTGAAAGTGTAATTGGCAAGCACGGTGGAGATCTCAAGATCTGGTATCTTCCATTTATTAGTCACGATATCTTTCATGTACTTGGCATACGGAGACATCTTGAGCATATCAGTTAACCGCATCTGCAGAAAGACGGGTCTTATCATCTCAACGAAGCGCTCAAAATCCTCATCATCTTTTTTCTTGGATGGCTTAGGAGGAAAGGGCATAGGCCTCTGAACCCATGGCTCTCTATCTTTACCATGCTTACTAGCAGTAAAGTCATTCTTGTCGTATCTCTTAGGTTGTGGGTTATCAGGATTAACCGTAGGTTCAATCTCCACATACTCATCATTGCTAGGCTGAGCATTATTATGAACATCGTTGTCCACATTGTCACCAGGTTCATGTTCATCACCAGATTGTGTTTCTGCATCAGACGCAGAAATATCATTAGGTTCTTCTGGTGTGACAGTATTTGGTGAACTGGCGTGCAGGTTTCTATCATCCTTCTTCTTCTCTTTAGGATGACTAGGTGTATCAGCATTGATTCCTTGAGAATCTTGATCAATTCTCTTAGGATGACCTTCAGGATACAAAGGTTCCTCAGTCATTTTGCCTCCTCTAGTAATGACTTTGACAAAGTTGTCATTTAATTCATTAAGAAGGTCATTCTGAGCTTTAAGTACTTGTTCTACCTGAGTAGTAATCATAGAGGCATGTTTACTCAGAAGCTTCAGAGCATTGATATTTCTGTCTACACAAGCACTTAGACGGCTAAGCATACGAGCACTTTGTTCCAAATGTCTGCTAACATAATCATTGAAACTCTATTGTTTGGCAACAAAGTTGTCAAATTCATCAAAGCATAGGCTAGCAAGTTTATCAAAAGGAATATCACTCTCGTCAAACCTACGCAAAGAATTCACTTCTACTACCTGTATTGGGTTATCGAGACCGTGGATCTCTTCGATAGGTGGTAGATTTTTTACATCTTCAGATCTAATGCCTTTCTCTGGCATAGATTTCTTGGCTTCTTGCATATCTTCGGGACTGGGGAATAGAATACCTCTTTTCTTAGGAGGTGGTTCGGGAATAGCCCAAGCATTATCGTTGATCAAGAGGTTATTCACCAAGGTCTCAGCTTGTTCTACAGTTCGTTCCCTAAAAACACAACCGGCACAACTATCTAGGTGGTCTCTAGAGGCATCAGTAAGTCCCTTATAGAGTATATCAAGTATATCGTTCTTCTTGAGAGGGTGATCAGGCAAATCATTCTGTAGCTGGACGAGCCTCCCCCAAGCTTGTGGAAGACTCTCTTCTTGGAGTTGAGAAAAGTTGTATATTTCCTGCAAGGCAGCTTGCTTCTTATGGGCAGGGAAATATTTCTCACAGAAGTAATAGACCATCTCCTGGGGACTACACACACATCCAGGAGCAAGAGAGGTGAACCAGGCTTTAGCATTATCCTTTAGAGAGAAAGGAAACAGCTTAAGGATATAGTAGTGGCGGATCTTCTCCTCATTAGTGAAAAGGTTGGCTATTTCGGATAGTATGGCAAGATGGGCTATGACCGTCTCAGACTCATAACCGTGAAAAGGATCAGATTCGACTAGAGAGATTATCTCAGGGTCGACAGAGAATTCATAATCCTTATTGGTGACCAAGATAGGCGAAGTGGCAAACTTCGGACCATTTTTCATCCTAACTTCCCGAGATTTTTCCTTCCACTTGAGAACTAATTTCTCAGCATCATAGGCATCCTTACACGCAAGAAAATCCTCAGCTATCTCTCCCTCCATAACGTAACCCTCAGGTATATCAGGCAATTCATATCTAGGAGAGCTAGATCTAGCAGGAGCAAAAGCAGGTTCTATCTCAATAGCATCGGCAGTATCAGAAGCATCACGAGCATTGGCAGTAACTCTAGCAATATGAGCATCAAGGAACGCTCCCAGTGGAACATCAGGCAAAGGAGTATCTCTAGCAGTATCAAGCATAGCGTCATCAGGCAAAATAGCATCTCTAACATCATCAGGAAAAGCAGTATCAAGCATAGCATCAAGCATAGTATCAGGCATAGCATCATCAGACATAGCATCATTAGGCATAGTATCAGGCATAGTATCAAGCATAGCATCTCTAGCAGTAGTATCACAAGCATCATCAAGCACAGGCGACATATCAAGATTTCTAGCAGGAGGTGATGTCGCAAACTTACTCATAATTGAAGGTGAATCAAGTGCAGAGCTAGATGGCAATTCCTTACCTCCCCTCATAGTTGAGGGCAAGACTTTGGTCTTCGGATCCTTCAGATTCTTCATAGTGATCACCAGATATAAATCCCAAGTAACTCAGAGAATATAGCAATATCTCCCCGGCAACAGCGCCAGAAAAATGCCGACGTCAGCTGTGCTTCCCTAGCAATGGCTCCAGAAAAGGGCCGATCCTGCAATCTCTAGTGTTAGCTATACGAATGCTTATAAACAACTAACCTTCTCCTGCAACGGCACCAGAAGAATGCTGATAGCACTCCCCGACAATGAAAATGGAAGAATGTTGTTGATGGCCCACCAGCGCGTGGGTTCGCAGCAGTTTTCGAGGGTAGAGTATTCGACCCAATTTGTAGGTACGCCACACAGGAGGTGAGAGTATACTCTCAAGTATTAGCAGCTGAATTTGTCAGATTCAACCACAGCTGAAAGATTAGTATCTGCAAGCACAATAGTAACAGCGAAGTAGTAACAGCGGAGTAACGGGTATCGGCAGTGGAACGAGCAATAGCAGTGGCAAGGAACAGCAGTAGTGACAGCGGTAGCAAGTAGCAACAGTAGCAAGCGACAGTAGTAGCAACAGTAGCAGCAGAGCAAAACAAGTAACAGCAGTAGCAACAGTAGTAGCAGCAGAGCAAGACAAGTAACGGCAGTAGCAACAGTAGGACAAACTCATATGCATTGGGTCGGTGATTTGTTTGGATGATATTCATCATGCAACAGCTCTAACACGGAGAGATAAGTGGCTAGGTCCCGTTCGTCAATGTGATGTAGGCATGCATTCCGTGTGTCGTCATACATGCTTAGGGAAAATACTTGCATGACATCTATTGTCCATCCCTCCCGTGGCAGCGGTGTCCAAAAGGAAACTACGGGATATTAAGGTTCTCCTTTTAATAAAGAACCGGACCAACGCATTAGCACTTGGTGAACACATGAACTCCTCAAACTATGGTCATCACCGGGAGTGGTTCCGGTTATTGTCACTCCGGGGTTGCCGGATCATAACACATAGTAGGTAACCACAACTTGCAAGATCGGATCTAAAACACACATATATTGGTGACAACATAATAATTTCAGATCTGCAATCATGGCACTCGGGCCCTAGTGACAAGCATTAAGCATGGCAAAGTAGTAGCAACATCAATCTCAGAACATAGTGGATACTAGGGATCAATCCCCATCAAAACTAACTCGATTACATGATAGATCTCATCCTACTCATCACCGCCCAGCGAGCCTACGAATAGATTACTCACGAACGACGAAGAGCTTCACGGAATTGGAGAAGGAAGAAGGTTGATGATGACGATGGCGACGATTTCCCCTCTCTGGAGCCCAAGACGGACTCCAGATCTGCCCTCCAGATGAAGAACACGTGGTGGCGGCGCCTCCGTATCAAAAATGCGACGAAAACTTCTCTTTTTATTTTTGCTAGGACGAAATACAACTTATAGAGCTGGAGTTGGGGGCAGCACAGGCCTGTGGGCCCCACAAGCCTGTCCACTGCCACCAGGGGGTGGTGGCGGAGCAGGGGCTTGTGGCCCACTGGCCCACCCCCTCAGGTGGATTCTGGCGCAGGTATTTTTGATATTTTCCAAAATTCCTCCCCGTAAATTTTCAGGACGTTTGGAGAACTTTGATTTCTGCACAAAAATAACACCAAGGCAATTCTGCTGAAAACAGCGTCAGTCCAGGTTAGTTCCATCCAAATCATGCAAATTATAGTCCAAAACAAGGGCAAAAGAGTTTGGAAAAGTAGATACGTTGGAGACGTATCACTCGACTCATCCAAGTTCAATCAATCAAGGGGGCTCCTAGGTCGGTAGTTCTGTGATACCAACTTGTAACGCCCAAGATGCGATCCTATCCTCAATTTGGCACGAGGGCCTCGTCAGGGATACAAGCGCATCTCGTCGTTTCGCAAGAATGGATATCGTTACAAGTACACGTACTGAAAAGAAGAGATATATATAGAATTGGCTTACACTCACCATAAGCTACATCAGAGTAACAGCAGTACAATACATAATAACACGAAGAAGAGCAGGGTCCGACTACGGACGAAAACAAATGAGAAAAGAAGAACGACGTACATCCTTGCTATCCCAGGCCGCCGGCCTGGAACCCATCCTAGATCGATGAAGAAGAAGAAGAGGCAACTCCAAATGAACAATCAACGCGCTCGCGTCAAGTAACCTTTACCTGTACCTGCAACTGGTGTTGTAGTAATCTGTGAGCCACAGGGGACTGAACAATCTCATTTCCAAAGGTATCAAGACTAGCAAAGCTTAATAGGTGAGGTATGGTTAATTAGTGAGGATGCAGCAAGTGACTAAGCATATATGAGGTGGCTAACTTACGAGTACAAGAATAAGAGGGGGGTGATCTACGCATAGCGGACGTGATCTACTGATGATCAAATGAATGATCCTGAACACCTACTTACGTCAAACATAACCGCACCGTGTCCTCAATCGGAGAAGGAACTCGCAAAAGAGACAGTCACGATTACGCACTCAGTTGGCATATTTTAATTAAGTTGACTTCAAGTTATCTAGAACCAGTGTTAAACAAAGTTTCCACGTTGCCACATAACCGCGGGCACGGCTTTCCGAAAGATTTAACCCTGCAGGGGTGCTCCAACTAATCCATCACAAATTACCACAAGCCGCATAGAAATCCTTGATCACGAAGCTCGCGATCTCGTCGGACTCCTTAGTGGGAAACCTCAACTCTGAGATTACCCAAAGCATCACCGGAATCCCGATGCACAAGACATTCGTCAAAGGTAAAACTACTCCAGCAAGGCCGCCCGGTGTGTCGATGATCCCGATAGGAGCCGCGTGTCTTGTTCTCACAACACGACGAATGAGCGATGGTTACCACGCCAGACGCCGATTTGCCCCGGGTAGCGTTAGTAAGCTGCTCTATTTTGGACCAGCACCATCAGCACTGGCCCTCCCTGTATTATGTAAAATTACTCCTCGGGTTCATGACGCCCTATGCTTTCAGTATTATCAAAATTATTATGTTGGGCAAATGTAGTACCAATGTTGGGCCTTGCCAGACCAGCTTTAATCTAAAACGAATTATCAAGGGGGTCCCCATAGCAACCCCGATCGTGTTAGGAGCGCTCAATTATGCAACATAACACCAGTAGCCGAAACTAAGGGGGCAAAGGTGGAACAAAACACCAAGCTAGAAAGGCCAATCCTTCCACCTTTTACCAAGTATATAGGTGCATTAAATTAGATAGCATTTAATAGGGTGATATAACAAGGAACCCATGTTTTCACATGGAAGCAACTGCACCTGCAACTAGCAACGCTAACACATGGTTAAGCAAGCGATAACATAGTCAATCAGTGGTTTGCTAGGTTGTGAACAGGTTGAAGGTTTTCATGGTAATGTTGGGAGGCTGATATTTAACATGTGGTAGGCAACAAGACATAATCGATAGAAACGGTAATACTAGCATGGAAATGATAGTACTGGTATCTGGGGAAATGGTCATCTTGCCTAAGATCCTGCTTGGAAGAAGAATGATTCCGTGAAGCAAACGAACCGATGTAGTCGAACGGGTCCTCACTTCCAACACGCTTGCGGAACTCTATCGAGACGGAGGAAACCGGAAATAAGCATCAACACACGATGTTCACCACGGCATATGCACAACAAGATGCAATCCACATATAATGCATGATCATCTGAATACATGCAAGTCACGGCATGTCAATTCACAACAACCAAATACTACACATTAAATGAAGTTCAATATGCAAAAACTCCACATACGAGTTATTTAGTTCTATCCCGATTAGGTACACGGCAATATTAAATGTGGTTACACATGGTAAGAGGTGAAGCGTAATTAAACTACCTATCTACACATTTTAAATGAGGTCGGAAATGACATATAGCATCTCCGAAACGACCTCACATGTTAATTTACAATTCTGTCCAGATCTGAACTAACACATTTAAATAGTTGTTAACCAGCAAAATAAATGGGTTCACATGATTCTACGCGTCGTTACAAGCAATTTACACATAGAGAACGTCCCCAACGGAGCTACGGTTCAAAAGATACGGACACCGCAAGATATGATGATATGAATGCAATATGTGTGCAACGATAGTCACAAGCATTTCAAAACACACAACCAGCAAGAAAATATGAAACTACACGAGATTCTAAGCAAGTTTCATATAGAACACGATCAAAACGGAGCAACGGTTCAACAACTACGAGCTAAACAAGAAATCACTACAATCTGCCAAAATCAGCCACATAGCATTTTCTACACACCACAACTACGAGCTACACAAAACCAATATGCTCAACCAAGGCACGAGACGATAGAGGACAAGAAGCACTACCACATACAACTAATAACACCTAGCATGGAAGCATGGAACGCTAGGAAAAGAACTCACAAAAGGGCATCTCACACACAATTTCAGACTTAGTGAAAATAATAGTTTATGAAACTGCAGTTTTCGATCTGAAGGCATATTGACAGCAGCAAAACCACAAACTATAGGACTCTGAATGGCATGAAAATTCACGGCATGCTAGAGAATCCTAAAGTCTACAACTAACTCCATTGCACCAACCTCAAAAGAGCTATAGATCACCAGATAAACTCAAGACAAGACAGCAACAAAATATAACAGATTCAGACTTAGAAATATTTCAGCATCTCTAAAACAACATTATTTCCTAGCAAGTAAAGAACAAACAAACCACACCTAAACATGGATTTCTATGCAACCAACATTACCACGGGCTAGACTAAACATCCAAGAGCAACTCTCTAGTTGACAACTTAATCATATCAAGCACGGAATAAATCCCACAAAATAAACAAAAGGGCAACATTGCAAAATATCACGCGAACTAACTTGCTCAAAAGCTAAAACTAAATTCATAGTTTAATCCTATGGATTTTTCTACCCCGAAAACATCTATAACATGTTGGGTTGCAACACAAGAATATCGCCACACGTATATGTGAGATAATGTCCTAAACACGGTATAGCGAACTAGCTACGGAATCCTACATGCAAAAATACCAACGACTACTCTAAAATACATGGCAAAAGGGTTCCTAAAACATGAGCATTTTATCTACGGAGTTCGGGCAATCCGTACACGCACGGAAAATAAATACGGGCAATTATCCTATTGACACAGCACGCCAAACTAGGCAGTTGGAGGGTCAAACTACGTCAAACATGCATGCAAGTTACAAATTCGTAATCTACACGAAAACCTACACAAGATCTATATACAACTCGCTCTGATCCGACATACGTATTAAAAACTACGGACGATTGAATATCTAGCATTAATCTGGAATTAATTGTATCGTGGAAAAATAGAAAAAAGGCTAACGGGCCGAACTAACTAGGCGCAGCATAGCTAACATTCGCCTGGGGCGAGGAATAGTTCTCGGTTCTCACCTCGGGCCGGATCTGGAGGAGAGGAGTGGGCCGAGGCTTGGGGCGAAGCTGGAGCTGGTCGGGCGCTGTTGGTGGGCCTCGGGTCGGGGTGCTCCTGGCCTGGGCGAGGGCAGCACGAGCTGGGCTGAGGCGGGTGTGCATCTAGGCCGGCGGCTCGGGGCGGTGGGCCGCTGCGGGACGAGGCTGGCGAGGCCTAGGAGCGGGGTCGGGCACTGCTCGTCTCGTCCTCGTGCTCGTGGACGACCAGAGGACAGCGGCGGCGGCGGCTCCTAGGTTCGGGATCGGCGGCGGCTCGCGGCTGGCAGGAGCTCGAGCAGCGGATCCGGCCAGGATCCATCGGATCTAGCCGCCGGCGGGGCTGCGGAGCGGGATCCATGGCGGCGGGGCGAAGTAACCGGGCGATGGGAGCTCTCCATGGCGGGGCTGCGGCCAGGAGCTGCTCGTTTGGGCACAGCGGCGGTGGCGCTCCGGCGTGGAGGTTGGCGGTGGCGGGGCTGCCTACTCCGGTGAGCTGCTGCCGGCGGCGGGGCACGGGTGGAGCTCGGGGCGGCGCGGGTCTGGCGACGCGCTAGAGGAGGAGGTCGCGACGGGAGTAGGGAGGCGCCCGCAAGTGGCGGCCGCGGATGGGCTCAGCCGGGCCCGATCTGGGACTGGCGGGCACGCGGGAGGAGAGAGGATGTGGGAGTGGCTGCTGGGGGGTAGGTGGCGCAGATCCCGAGGTGGACTAGGGTTTGTTGTCTAAAATGCCTCAGGAGGTCTATTTATAGACAAAGGGGGGTTAGGTTTAGTGGAATTTTGCACCGGTTTCAACCGCGCGGTTGGAATTGAACAATTCCGAACGTGAGACGGGCTAAGTGGCCGGTAGAGTAGGCTAGCTGGGGAAGAGAGGGAACCGGTGCGGCGCAGCAACGCGATTTTAAAACACCGAAAAATGTCTCAAGGTAGACCGACGACGGTGCCGCTACGGTCGACCGTTCGGGTACCAGACGGACTCCGATTGTGATGAAATTTGACAGGCGGCCTACCTATATCTAAATAAGACCGCACGTCAAATTCCAACCCAATCAGAGAAAGTTTTACATGCACTTTTAAAAACAAGATTTAAACGATGCCACGGGCGCGTGCGTGTGTGGTCGGCTCAGAACGGACAACGACGAGAACCGGCAACTAACAACGGATGCAACTTTTGAAAACTGGCTGCAACGGGGTGCCATTGCAATGCTGATGATGCGCATGATGCAACAAATAAAAATAATCACACGACGAAAATTAAATAGAAGGGGAATCTTATGGAACGTCGGTCTCGGGCTGTCACACGGCGGGGGAAGAGGAACCCTAGACGAGGCCCGCACGTCGAGGGGAATTAATAGGCGACGAGGGGATGGCCTCGGCGTCCGTGAAGCCATGGCGTCGTCCCCTCTCTTTCACATCTCGCTCTCTTTCTCTGACGAAAAGGAGGAGAAAGCAACGGTGTCAGGAGGAAGAAGAGGGACGCCGAGCGGGCTGCGCTAGCGAGGGGGAGAGGCGAGGCCCAGCTGGGCTTCTCTCTGGAGCCGGCTAAACACAAAGAAAAAAGGTTTTGCTTTTTTGAAATAACCACGACAGCACATGAAATACCCAGAGCAACACAGGGTTTTTGAAAATAAAATAAAAACACCTAGGGCATGAGGGATTTATGCCCTATTTAAATAAAATGCAAACCTGATTTTTGGAGCAATTAAATTATACCTAAAAACAGGAATTATTTATACTGTTTTATTAAAAAACCCAATTGACTTAAAACTTCAAAACAACAAGTCAATCACCCCCTCAACCACAAGTTAATTCTCTGAAAGTGTAACATTTTTAAAACAGGTTATAACAAGGTTTAACAAGCAAGTTTAAAATAACAAAGGGGGGGAGGGCTTTGCATTGTTGTGAAAAGCATAGTAGGCAAACTTTGTTTGAAAACATCACCTCACTCCACACCACACAAGGCAAGCTATCACAAACATCATGCATCAACTAGCATTCTAGAATGAAAGCAATGCATTTGATCAGGATGCCATGATGCAAAAATGATGACATGAAATGAGCCACATGAAATGATAACTTATATAACAACCACAACAAGGTTCCACAAAATAGGAAAGGATCCAAATATGGAAAGGATTACATGTGGGGTGTTACAGTGAGTTACATGATCTTATGGTCATAGGAATGAATACTTGACACGCAGAAAACAATAGCAACAAAATGACACGATCACATGCTACGTTTATAGTTTGGGTATTGTCCATCACATCATTCTCCTAATGATGTGATCCAGTCATCAAGTGACAACACTTGTATATGGTCAGAAAACCTTAACCATCCTTGATCAACTGGCTAGTCAACTAGAGGCTTACTAGGGACATTGTTTTGTCTATATATCCACACCTGTATCTATGCTTTCATTCAATAAAATTATAGAATGGATAACAAACGACTATCTTGAAACAGGAAATATAATAATAACTATTTTATCATTGCCTCTAGGGCATATTTCCAACAGGATTTTGTGTGCTGCCTATATATACCCTTTCACCCACCTCTCATTCGTGGGAGAAGCACTGAGAACACACACTTCATATCCAGATCCATTTTTTGAGAGAAAATCACCTACTCATGTGTTGAGACCAAGATATTCCACTCAATTCATTTGAATCTTGATCTCTAGCCTCCCCAAACTGCTTTCCACCAAATCGACCTCTCCTACCCATGCATATTGTGTGAGAGAGTGATTTTGTGTTGAGTAGACTATCTTTAGAAGCACAAGAGCAAGGAGTTCATTGATCTACCACATCTATTACCTTTTGGAGGGTGGTGCCTCCTAGATTGGTTAGGTGTCACTTGTGAGCCTCCTACTTCGTGTTGTGGAGTTGAACCAAGATGTTTGTAAGGGCAAGGAGATCACCTACTTCGTGAAGATCTACCGTGAGTAAGGCTAGTCCTCCGTGGACGGAAGCCATGGTGGAATAGACAAGGCCGCTTCTTTGTGGACCCTTCGTGGGTGGATCCCTTCGTGGACTCTCGCAGCTGTTACCCTCCGTGGGTTGAAGACTCCACTAACATGGACGTATGATAGCGCCACCTATCGAAACTATGCCAAAACTCGCCTTGTCAACCTCATGCGTTCGATTTCCCTACCTTACTCCTTTACTTTACACTTGCATGTGTTTACTTTCCGCTGCTACACTCTTAGAACTACATGTGTAGGATGTACTTGACTTGCTATAACTGCCATAGCCGCCTCTCAACTAAAATTGGGAAAAGGTAACAAATTTATCTTGTCAAGTAGTCTAATAAACCCCCTTAGACATACTTTCGATCCTACAAATTGCCTTCAAAGCGAGAGGATTTTAGTTCAGCAAAGACAAACTCTCTCATTGTGGATGCAAGCGATTTGATCAGATGAAAAAAGAGATCACACAAGTCATGGATTTGGATCCACAGCTCAATCTTGCTCACGGAAATTGATGATGGTCTGATGAGTCCATCATATGGTTCGATGACCACCGCCTTACCCTTAAAAGTCCATGGACCCTCATCCATTACAGTTTCCCAATCTCCGAGGCATGAAAATTGCAGAGTACAAAGGTTTCGAGAGAGAGGTCGAAACTTGACTTCCTGCGCTAGATCCCATGTGACTCGCATATTCCTCTAGAACTAGTAGGTGCTATAGGGTTTTGTGATGTGAACTCGGGCGATCGCCAACCAACGAACCGCTTCCTCCAACAGACCGGCCTCATCAACCACCATGTCCAGCAAGTCATCCTCCTTCAGCCCTAACTCAACCATCATCGCCTCCATGTCACTCATCGCCTGGTCCGAGTCAGGCTCCACCGACATGTTGTCTATCACCTCTCTTGCCCGAACAAGTGGTGTTCTGCGGGCGGGAAGACCCTAGCTGCTCCTCCCGTGAACCACCAGTTCCTCGAGTCCAGGACCTGAGGCTACCGGCGGTGACGAGGGAGGGAGGGGATCACAATCTCCAGAGTGATGATGAGGTTCCGTTGGGAGGAGAAAACCCTAGCGAGAGGGGAACTTGAGCAACATTTAAACGTAGATAGATAGAAACAGTTAGATAGAGAGCTCCTTTTTGCCGTCCACGGGCGGCAAATTGTTGAGCCTTCGCTGAAGACATGCACTGATGAGCCGACCATTTCGAGCTATTGAACTACATGCGCGAAATCCCCCTAAGAAGTGTTGCAAGAGACTCAAACTCGCGACCTTCTCCTCGTTAGCTTGTGCTACTAGCCAACCAAACTAGGGAGTTCAAGTGATATATTCACGGCGTGAAGCATTAAATAACAAATATTAGTTTAAAAAAACAGGCATTGACCATTTTGTAATATTTGTTGAATATTTCCTTAATATACGATGACAATTTTAAATTATAAATGATGAACAATTTTTAATATATGATGAACATTTTAAAAAATATATATAAATATATGCGTTGAATAATTTTTAAATATGCATTGAACATTTGTAATATATGTTGAACAATTTTCAAATACATGTTGAACATTTGTGTAATATACCATTGAACAAATTTAAAAGCATAGGGAATACTTCATATTCATTGAACAATTTCTGATATACGATGAACATATTAATGTATGATGAACTTTTTTTAATATACCATGAACATTTCTTAAATATATAATGAACAATTTGATAACATGGAATAAGCTTTGTATAATATAGAAAAAGTAAAACAGTAAAAAGAAGAAAAATAAATCATAAAAAGTAAAAAAGAATAAAAGAACATAAATATAAAAAGAAACAGAAAAGAAAAATGAAAAACGAAAAAAAGAAGAAAAAACGACCAAAAATCTGAGGCAGAAACGTGCAGCATACCCTGCTGTGAACAGGGCCGGCCCACCCGCCGACGTTGCGAGCGTTTCCTCGTTGATTGGCCGCCCGCGGACGGTAAATACAGATGAAATTAACAGTACATCTTCTAAAGATCACATTTATCATTCCAGATTACGAGAAGTGATATATTGTATGTGTGTCATTTATCGCAACTTGAAAGTATTTTCTTTTAGATATGTATTTTTAAAATATTTTATCTCCTAAACCGCGTGTCTAAATCTCGAACTGTTTTCTCCGTTGGGTTTCTCGCATCAAGATCTTTAAACTACTTCTTCAGTTTTTAAATATAAGTTTTTTTAAAAATTTCATTAGAGAACTATATACGGACATACTTTAGAGTATAGATTAATTCATTTTATTTCGTATGTAGTCACTTAGTGAAATCTTTTAAAAGACTTATATTTAAGAAGGGAGGGAGTAGATCTTATGTTAATAGGTTTTGACGAACTTTTTTTTCAAAAAAAATCAAATAAAAAAATGTACTTTTCGTGGTAGAAAAAACGTAAACACGTTATTTTTCCGTGCCTCTTACGGAAGTAAAATCGTGTCACTCATGAAAAAAATAGAAAACATATTTTTCTTTTTTTCTAGAGGCATGGACGTGTCTCTCGTAAAAAAAAGAATTTTCATAAGACATGGCCGTGTCTCTCACAAAATTAAAACCGTGCGTTTTACAAAAGCAAAACCATGTCTTTCACAAAAAATCAAAAACATATTTTTTTCTTCTTTTACAGAAGCAAAACAATGCCTCTCACGAAAAAACAGAACCATATTTTTTCATGTTTTTTAACTTTCGTCGAAAGCTAAGAAAAGCCGATGAAAACTGAAATATCATTTTTTTTAATTATTCTAAAAAGCCAAAAACATATATGAAAAACCGTTTTAAAACTTTCCACCTGACTGAAAACGTATCAGGTGACGACGCATGAGAATGATCTTTTAGGAGGCTTTTGAATCACTGAAAAGTCTGAAATTGCTCCTTTGTTGCCGATAAAGACTATGGCTGTGCCTCGTAGCTAAACCGGAATAATGGGCCGGCCAGTTACGCGCTCCCTTGTGCCGTCTTGACCCTCCAAAGCCCGACGCCGGAGTCGTCCGCCCGTAGCAGGGCAAAGGAGATGTCGTCGGCGGCGCAGCAGCTGCCGCGGACGGAATCGCGGACGCTGTCGGGGCACGAGGGCGCGGTGCTCGCCGTTCGCTTCAACCACGACGGCAAATACTGCCTGAGCTGCGGCAAGGACCGCACCCTCCGCCTCTGGAACCCCCACACCGGCGCCCACGTCAAGACCTATAAATCCCACGGTCGCGAGGTTCGCGATGTGAACGCGTCCTCGTGCGTACCATCGCTCGCAACCCTTCTTCCTATCTGATTTGGATTTGGAGGCGCACGGCTGCGGAATTTAACGGGTGCTTCTCGCCGACTCCGTTCTCAGGGACAACGCGAAGCTGGTGTCGTGCGGCGGGGACAAGCAGATATTCTACTGGGATGTCGCCTCCGGCAAAGTCATCCGCAAGTTCCGCGGCCACAACAGCGAGGTAATGCATCAGCCATCGATTGATTGGGATATTGTGATGTGGTGCTGATGCCCTCGCTAGCGATGCTATTGAGGGCTTGTTGTTTTCAGTTTTCACTTATAAATTAAGCAAATTCTGTGTCATAGGAGCAAGCTACTGGACAGCATTATAATTAGTTCTATGCCAGTGTTACTCTAATGGTTTTAGCTCCGTATTTTGTGTAAAGTAGTACTGGTAGCAATGCCATAGTGAAAACTACTGTATTTGGTTGTTTGTGATTGTAATGGAAACAGAGTAATGCAGACCACTGTAATGCAACAATGTGAATCCCGTAGTTTCACTATGATGTTGGGAACTTTTCTTTGAACCCTGGAGGGTGTCTTCACCTCTCTTCGTTTTATGATTGCTACTGTAACGGAGAACCTCATAAGGCAAGTACTCTACAAGCAATCTGTATATAAAACACTGAATTCTGCACATCGCCGTATTACTACCATTTTTGGAACTCAAATACTGTGTCCAAAGCAGTCCACTGATACCATACTTCTGTAATGGCACTAAGGTGTTATGATGTTGTTCAATTACCATACATTGACAGTGTGATTATTATTAGGCCTATCAGTGTTACCCTAAACCTGATAAAAGAGCAGGTTTATGACAGATGTTTGATTCTTGATGATTCTACATGTTTGAGATTTTCCATTCTGCTTCCTTAGGTCAATTCAGTGAAGTTTAATGAGCACAACACGGTTGTACTGTCCGCTGGTTATGACCGTAGTGTGCGTGCATTTGACTGCAGGTCACAGAGCAGTGATCCAATTCAGGTATTTTTTTTCTACTTGTTAAAAAACATATGGATCCGTCAATCATAGTCATAGATTCTTTTCTCATACACTTGGTTATGTCATGAATTCTATCTCCTAGTGCAGACAATTGATACTTTTCAAGACAGTGTA
Organism: Hordeum vulgare subsp. vulgare; assembly: GCF_904849725.1. Taxonomy (NCBI): domain Eukaryota; kingdom Viridiplantae; phylum Streptophyta; class Magnoliopsida; order Poales; family Poaceae; genus Hordeum; species Hordeum vulgare. The sequence goes on from NC_058523.1 coordinate 413,457,754, forward strand.
ATGTCAGTTAATGTAACCAACACCGAAATAATTGCTGGCAGTGTTGATGGTACCGTCCGAACATTTGACATTCGCATGGGTAGGTAAGTGCATACCTTGTTCCGTACTCAAGTCTCAACTAATTTGATATATTTTTATTTTCTAAATGAAAATTTTTGTCTTCTCTTTTACTCCCTCCGTCCAGAATTACTTGTCATAGAAATGTATAAAAGTGGATGTATCTAGAACTAAAATGCATCTAGATACATTCATTTCTCTGACAAGTATTTCCAGACGGAGGGAATATTAAACAAGGAAGTGTTGATGGGATCCTAATCCATTCCTTGACTGGTTCTAAATTGTTTAATGATATATTTCTCTCATTCTTAACAGGGAGACTGTTGATAACCTGGGTCATCCTGTCAACTGTATATCTTTGTCGAATGACCGCAATTGCATCTTGGCTAACTGTTTGGATTCTACCGTGAGGCTTCTTGACAAGTAAGTACTCTTCATAAGCCGACAATCTGAACTTGACAAGGTTGATAGGGAGGCCCCTCTATTTAGCGATCTGGAGCAATTAAGCGCTATTTGAAATTTGAAGCAGTTAGACCCCCTATACTTTGTAGAATGATGAATTTTTCCTTGGAATTATGACATGGCCAGTAGTTATGTAACATGTACTTTCAGTTCCTCATCATAGGAACTTATGTCACACATGGACTAGAAACAGAGTCTGCTCCTTCGCTTCACGTTACTTGACTGGACATAGCTACCAATCTATTTTCTGTATCGAGTTGGATGACCATGGGATCTTCTTTATCTTGCCATCAGACCTCTCGCTGTCTAAATCTGTCCAACCAAAGAGTTTGGCAGCTGCGGTGAACTTTTTTTGGTGTTTTGCAGATTCTTTGGATTTGAACCTGCTGTTTCATCATGAAATGTCTGAAGCAATAGTTTGATAAATTACAGTGTCTTCTTGGTAGTTAGCCAGTCAAATGGCCATTTTTTCCTTGTTCATGGAGACAGATGTCCTAATTGAACTTACTTCCTGTGTTCCAAATTAATTGAAGTTCCACATGAAAAATGTATCAACATCTACAACATCTAATTAGTTTCCTTAGATTCAACATAAAATATATTTTTTCATACTACATTTATTTTACGTTGTAGATATTATCACATTTTTCTGTGGACTTGATCAAATATTGAAAAGTTTGAAATAGGACAAAGCTAGAACTTCAATTCATTTGGAATGGACGAATTAATGATGTATAGTTGTGCATGAGCATTTTTTTGGGGGTAAATCCTTGCACATCACAGTTTATGAGCCATAGTTTGAACCTTGAAGTAGTGTCCGAATCTCTACATGGAATGACTTTCTTGTGCTTTTGGTATCTGCATTATTTCTGTTTTTGGAAGAAACGGCAAGCGACGAGGTTAGGGTCATATATAGAGTGTTTGTTTTGTTTCCTAGCAAGTCTTGTGATTGACGAGGGATCACAAATCTCTGTTGTACAGGGAAGTACATGTTTGCATGAATTACTGCCACTTCATCTTTCCACATAAAATATAACGAAATGTAGCACCATTTTGTTGTGGAGGGGGTCTCATTGACTAAGTTCCATATAGAGGGACCTCACTGCGCTGTTGCCTTAAGCATGCATGACTTTTGGTAGTAATCGAATCTACTGGCTTTTGTTATTTATTAGGAACTCTGGGGAAATGTTACAAGAGTATAAGGGCCATATATGCAAGGTATCACCTGAACAAGTTGTGATTGCATTGGTTACTTCAATATTGCAGAAAAGAAACACTGTCTCACTTTTTTCATCTGTACAATTTCTACAGTCCTTCAAGATGGATTGCTGCCTGACCAATGATGATGCATTTGTTGTCGGTGGATCCGAGGACGGCTTCGTTTTCTTCTGGGAGTTGGTGGATGCACCTATTGTTGCGACTTTCCGAGCACATAGCTCTGTGGTATTATTTTCTTCTCAGAATTACGTCTTATGCTTCTTTGTTTTGTTATTGTTGGTTAACTATTGTTTCCTACTTTAGTTTAAAATTTTCTTCTTCATAATTTTCTTATGCTTCTCGTTCTTTTGGCAGGTGACCAGCGTCAGTTATCACCCAACAAAGACCTGCATGTTGACATCATCTGTCGATGGCACCATTCGTGTTTGGACCTGAAGATAGGAATTGCTGATGTGTGTTATTCCCTACAGATGCGCCCATGACAATATTCTCCCTATGACCCATCTATAAAGTTCCAAGTATTCAGAAGCATAATGTGTACTATTGCACGTGATACGTTGACATGTGAACACTGAACAGACTCGAGGATTCAGATGCACAAGACAATCCCTTTTTGAGAACCGTTGTTGCTACTATGTAAGAAGACCTGGAAAGGCTGGCTATGATGGGTGGTCTTTAATCTTCGACTGATGGTTTTTTTTTTAAGATCCAGCAAATTGCTGGCTTTGTTGATGTTTAGCAGGAAGCGACAGAAGATAACATGGTGTGATCCTAAGGTCAAGGACAAAAAGGAAAGGAACTGAAAATGAAGAAAACTGCATCCCCATTGGCTGCAAGAGAAATAACAATTTCTCACGGCGGATCCCAAAAGCGAGCTCAATGTGTTTTGCTCAGCTAGGCGCCAAAGCTCAGTTGGTCGTCTGATTGCCGCGACAATCTCTTGTGCGGAGGCTATCTTACCCTTGAAAGTGCACTTGTTCCTTTCGTGCAAAATCTTGTGCGGAGGCTATCTTACCCTTGAAAGTGCACTTGTTCCTTTCGTGCAAATTCTTGTGCGGAGGCTATCTTATCCTTGAAAGTGAGGCCGGTAGCTATAGCTCCGTCTCGCTCCTTCCAAAACAGCTAGGAGCATCATTTGTATTGCGATTCTTATATAGTCATATAGGCATGACTAGAGGTTTTACCTCATCGAAGGGCCGGGAACCTGGATACATCGGAGTCATGTGCGTACGCCTATACCCGCTTCCAGACTCCGTTGACGCCCATCGGTCCCAAACCACGAGTTAAATCATCCCTTAGCATTTGTCTCAAAAATACCACGACAGTTGACGTCCGCAATGCGTCCTCACCAGGATGCGACCTACGTCATCTTCACAGCAAGCAAGACGTCATCTTCACAGCAAGCAAGACGACAAGCATAGCCAACGCAAACGTGCGCTGGAGGTCAATGCCATCGTCCCGCCGGTCCCCCACTAGATGCACTGGTCGGACAAGCCCATCACCTGGGGCCGCGAGGATCATCCGGCTGTGATGCTGACACTAGGTGGCTACGCGCTGGTTCTGGATCCCACATTCGTCTCCGATGGAGCACGTGCGCTGGAGGTCAATGCCATCGTCCCGCCGGTCCCCCACTAGATGCACTGGTCGGACAAGCCCATCACCTGGGGCCGCGAGGATCATCCGGCTGTGATGCTGACACTAGGTGGCTACGCGCTGGTTCTGGATCCCACATTCGTCTCCGATGGAGCACGTGCCGCTTCACGCGGGTGCTCGTCGACGGCGGTAGCAACATCAACATCCTCTGCCGCAACACAATGGAGAAGCTCAGCATTCTGGAATCCGAGCTCCAGTCGACTCGGAGGGTGTTCCACGGCATCGTCCCCGGCCATTCTTGCTCGCCGATTGGCAAGGTCCGGCTGGATGTGTTGTTCGGCTCGCCGAAGAACTTCCGCCGCAAGCCAATCTGGTTCGAGGTTGTCAACCTCACCAGCTCCTACCAGGCCTGGCCAAATTCATGGCGATCCCACATTACACCTACCTGAAGATGAAGCTGCCTCACCCGCACGGAATCATCACCGTCGCGGGCAACTACAAGAAGTCGATCGAGTGTGCTCTGGCCGGCTCCAAGCTGGCCGAGTCGCTCGTCATCGCCGAGGAGCGGGGACAGGTCGACCGACTCGTGGCACTCGCCCGCGAGCCGGCGGCCATGCCAGAGCCCATGCTGAAGCATCCGGCCACGGAGGCCCTGTTCTAGCCGACCACCGGCAAGGACACCAAGAAGATCCCTCTGGACCCGGCTGACCCCACCGGCAAGTGCGTCCTGGTGAGGCCGGCCTCAACGCCAAATAGGAAAGCGAGCTCGTCGACTTCTTCCGTGAGAATCGGAATATCTTTGCATGGTCCTCCAAAGACATGTCGGGTGCCCCGAGGAAGTTTGACGAGCACTTTCTTCACGCCGGGCTAGACGCAAAACCGGTCAGGAAACCCCTGCGCCGCTTCTTAGAGGAGAAGCGGAAAACCATTGGTGAAGAAGTTGCCCGGTTGCTAGCCGCCGGCTTCATCATGGAGGTCTTCCATCGGGACTGGTTGTCGAACCCTGTCCTGGTGCTGAATAAGAACAAGACTTGGCGCATGTGTACCGATTGCACGAGCCTAAATAAGGCATGCCCCAAGGATCAGTTTTCTCTGCCCCGTATTAATCAAGTGATCGACTCGACGACCGGCTGCGAGCTATTGTCCTTCTTGGACGCCTATTCAGGCTAGCACCAGATCAAGTTAAATCCAGCCGACCGGCTAAAGACAACTTTCATCACACCCTTCGGGGTGTTTTGCTACATTACGATGACGTTCGGGCTGGAAAATGCCGGCGCCACGTTCCAGCGTTGCATGGAGCGATGCCTCTACACGCAGCTTGGCTGCAACGTACACGTCTACGTAGACGACGTTGTGGTCAAGACCAAAGAAAGCCGCACCCTCCTGGACGATCTCAAAGAGACGTTTGCGATCCTGCGCGAGTTCGAGATCCGGCTGAACCTGGAGAAGTGCATATTCGGCGTACCAGCCGACTAGCTCCTCGGTTTCCTCGTTTCCGAACGAGGGATCGAGGCGAACCCGGAAAAGATTTGGGCCATCGAGCGAATGGCCCGGTCGACTAACTTGGCAGCCGTCCAGAAGGTCACCGTCTGCCTCGCCTCGCTCAGCTACTTCATCAGCCGTCTGGGAGAGAAGGCCCTCGTGCTCTACCGCCTGCTCAAGAAGGTAGACGGCTTCGTCTGGAGCGACAAAGCCGACGAGGCCCTACGCGACATCAAGCGCGCACTGACCACCGCGCCGGTGCTAGCCACTTCGACAGACAGAGAGCCGATGCTTCTCTACATCGCGGCGACCAGCCGCGTCGTCAGCATCGTCATGGCCGTTGAGCGCTCGGAGCCAGGCCGAGCTCAGCCGGTCCAATGACCGATCTATTACCTGAGCGAGGTGTTGTCTGCCTCCAAGCAAAACTACGTGCACTATCAGAAGATGTGCTACGGTGTGCTCCCGGCGGCCCAGAAGCTCAAGCCCTACTTCTAGGAACACTTGGTCACGATGGTCAGCACCGCTCCCCCTCGGGGAGATCATTGGCAACAGGGACATGGCCGGCCGCATCGCCAAGTGGGCTCTCCAGCTGGCCGAGCACGACATCAGGTACGAGTCGTGCACCGCCGTCGAGTCGCAAGCCTTGGCGGACTTCCTCGTCGACTAGGCAGAAACCGAGTACCTGCTGCCGCCACCCGACTCCACGCATTGGCGCATGCACTTCGACGGCACAAAGATGCGCACCGGCCTCGGAGCCGGCATCGTTCTTTCCTCCCTCAAGGGAAACCGGCTGCAGTACGTCCTGCAGATCTACTTCGTCGCGTCCAATAACGTGACAGAGTACGAGGCGTTCACCCACTGTCTTTGGATGGCCAAGGAGATTGGCGTCCGACGCATCCTTTGCTTCGGCGACTCCGACCTAGTGGTGCAGCAGGTCATTGGCGAATGGGACGCGAGGGACGCAAACATGGCCAACTACCGCTTCCTAGTCCATCAGCTAACTCGCGGCTTCGATGGCTATGAGTTCCATCACATCCTCCAAGCCGACAACGAGGCCGCCGACACGCTGACAAAGATTGGCTCCACTCGGCAACCCATCCTAGCCAGCGTGTCCTTGGAGCACCTGCGCAAGCCCTCCATCACGCCTTCTCCAGAATCTGAATACATCTTCGTCCTGGCAAACCCGGGGGCTGCGTCGCCGGTCCCGGGGACTGCTGGCACCCCGCCGGCTGTGACTCCAGCCGGCCTACCGCCTGCTCCACCCGGCTCGAGGGTGCATGCCCTCCCGCGGGGTCCCTCCCGCCTGACATGGGGACTGCGGCAGCCGACCAGCCGCGTGCCACCCCCCGCCCCAACAGACCCAGCCACGGCGGCTGTGCTAACGGTGGTCACGGCCCCATCCTGGGCACAACCCTTCCTCGAGTACCTCGAAAGCGACACCCTGCCTACCAACGAGGTCAAGGCCCGATAGATCCAAAGGCGTTCCGCCGCCTACACCATCATAAACAATGAGCTCGTCAAACGCAGAGTGTATGGAGTTTTCCAGTGCTGCGTCGAGGCGAACAAGGACCGCGAGATCCTACTCGACATCCACTAGGGTGAGTGTGTCCACCATGCTGCCTCGTGCTCTGTGGTGGCCGAGGCATTCCGCCACGGGTTCTACTAGACGTCTGCTCTAAAGGACGCCAAGGAGCTGGTCGAAAAGTGCAACGACTACCAGTGCTTCAAGGCACGCAGCTACCAGCCGGCTGCGGCTCTACAAACCATCCCCCTCACGTGGCCGTTTGCCATGTGGGGACCGGACATGGTGGGTCCGTTCAAAACCTCCTGTGGCGGTGTGGCCCATCTCCTGGTGGCCGCCGACAAGTTCACAAAGTGGATTGAGGCCAGGCTAATCAAGAAGCTTAATGGCCCGGCGGCTGTCACGTTCATCAAGGACATCGTTGTCCGCTCTGGCCTCCCTAACATCATCATCATCGATAATGGCATCAATTTCGCCAAGGGCGCACTCGCCCGCTACTGCAGCGAACACGACATCCGGCTGGACCTCACGTTTGTGGCCCACTCGCAGCCGAACGCCAAGGCGGAGCGGGCAAACGGCCTCATCCTGGCCGACCTTAAGCCCAGGCTGGTCGAGCCGCTCGAGCACTCGGCCGACGCATGGGTTGAGGAACTTCCGGCTGTGCTATGGAGCATGCAAACCATGCCCAACCGGTCGACCGGCTTTGCCCCATTCTTCTTGGTGTATGGGGACGAGGCGATCATCCCCACCGACGTCGAGTTCGATTCACCTCGGGTCACCATGTACACCGAGACCGACGCCAAGGAAGCCAGAAAACAACCATCTACCAGCAGGCCCTGCGCTGCTACCATAGCCGGCGGGTCAAGCCACTCTCATTCACAGAGGGCCACCTGGTGCTCCGGCTGACCCAACGGACAGCCGGCCAGCACAAGCTATCTGCCCCATGGGAGGGCTTGTTCATCATCAACAAGGCCTTGAGCAATAATGCCTACTATCTGGTCGACGCTCAGAAGGCAAGAAAGAACAAGAAGGACGCCTCCGGCTTCGAGACAGAGCGGCCATGGAATGTAGAGCTCCTATGCCCGTTTCCAGCTGAAAAGTGTATGTATGTATCTGCCCTACTTTCAATCAATGAACACCCGGCACCCCTGACCAAGACTCGGGGACTGCCTTTTCCATCCTAACTATGGTCCAAGTACTTTTATTTTACCGACTGCCCCAGAGTCAGCTCACCCGGCCCGGAGACTGTCGGCTCATCCAATCCCCACCCTAGTTCGGTAAAGTACCATACCTCTTCCTCCTCGACATCCCAACCCTAGCCGGATGCAGACCATAACTTAGCGGTCCCGCCGACAGGTGCATAAGCAAAAGGGGGCGGGGGTTTACGGAAAATGCTGACAAGGGGCGGGCCGGGTCCGGCCGCGCTGCCTAGTTTGTTCAACTATCCAACTTGCAGAAATCCAAAGTACCAACACACTGCCTCCTGCAGCCCACTCCTTGCTCGGCCACAGTCTGCAAGCTGACTGGCCTGCAGGAAAAAAGGCCAAGGAGCAGGGCATGTGGGAAAAGGACCAAAAGCAAGGAAAGATAACGAACGAAAAAGGCAGACGGTAGCAAATTAAAATTAACACCACAACACTTAAATAAAGGATAATGACACATGCCAAGAGTGTGTTACAATAAAACATACATCCCTAGTGGGTGGACTTGTTCATAACAAACTGCAAGTTCTAAGGAAAGCAGAAAAAGAAAGATAACAGGCGGCTGCAGCATCGCCGCCTCCCGGTCCGAGCCGGCATGGTCGCGTGGCTTGTCTAAGCATCGGGGGCCGGCGACGCGTCCTGGCTGGCTTGCACGTCGCCAGTCGGTGGCACCTCCACGTCGCCAGTCAGCGGCACTCCACCATCCCTAGCCGTCGGCACCTCGCCGTCACTGGCAGGTGGCTGCATCCCTTGGGCAGAAGATTCGGCCGCGCCCCCAACGGCCTCCTTGATGTCTCCTTCGTCGCCCTCGGGCTCCTCCGAGATGGACGCCACCTCTTCGCCACCAGCAATGATCGGAACACCGTAGTCATCCTCGGGGATGGGCACGCCCGTCCTCGCCCCGCTCGGGGAAGTAGGTGTCTAGCGCCGTGTAGCTGGCGAGATCGTGGGCTCAGAAACAGATGTCCTCCTCACACCGTGCCAGGTCTTCCTGCGACGCCGCCCTCAAGGTGCTCAACTGGTCCATGTTGATGCTGAAGTACCACGAGACAACGAAGGTCAAGGCGATCGTGGTGCCGGCCCTTGCGGCCGACGCCCTCCATGCATCAAACAGGTCCATGGCATGCCCTAACCACGTCGTGACCCGACTCTCAGGAACCCTCTCTGCTCAGTCGGGCCCAAGGGCCAGAACGATGCCCTTGCCCGCTTTCAGGAGCCGGTCCCAAATGGCACGAAGATAGGCCACCCGAGCCTCGCGGGCATGCGCCACCTCCTCCACCGTCCAGCTGGCGTTCTCGGCTAGCTCGCAGCCGACTTAGCGTTGCTCCCCCTGGCATACCTCCACGGCTCGCTCCGCCCGCGCCTGCGTCTCTAGGAAGCGAGATGGCACACATAAAGAAGATAAGAACAAGGGAGAGGCCGACATGATGCAATAAGCAAAAGAAATGATGCTTACCAGCAAAGATGTCGTCCAACCCGTGAAGAAGGCCAAGCGCGTCGGCCGCCTCCTGGTCCGCTCTCTCCTTGAGCTCTGTGGCAAGGCGTGCCTCTTCCTCATGCTGAGCCACCTTGGCCCGAAGGGTCGCTGCCGCATAGTCGTTGGTAGAAAATGCGTGCTGCGCCGCCTCCTTCGCCACCTTCTCTGTCAGGAGCTCGCCGGCGAGCCGCTCCACCTCCACCCTCAGCATCGCCGTAGCCACCCGTTCGGTAGTCAGGTCCTTCTCCAACTAGTCGCGCTCTTCGGCGACCTCGTCGCGCTTGCCCCGAACGTCGGAGAGCGATTGGTGCAGCTCCTCAACCTCGGTTGTGGGAACGGCTGTCGCTGCACAAAAGTTAAATAAGAAGCCGACTAGACTACAATGACATAAAAGCCGATAAGATTTGGACCGGTTGCCACGAAGCCGCGCAGCCGACCCGAATCTTGGGGACTACACCCAGTGGGTGCGCTCGCGCGCACCCACCAACACATCAAAACCTACTCTTGGCCGCCTCCACATCGGCCGTCCGAGTCGTGAGGTCCGTACGAACCTTGATGTAGCAGTTCTTGGTGTAGCAACAGACGTCCACTGCGTCCCGGAACATCGCCTCATGCTGCGCCTGCACGGCCTGAAAAGGAAGATTGAAAGAAGATAAGATTTGCCCCGGTTGCCACAAAGACGTGCAGCCGGGCCGAATCTTGAGGACTACACCTAGTGGGTGCGTTGGCGCGGACCCACCACTAAGCAAACTAAAAGAAAAAACTTGGGCGAAAGGCTTACGTGGAACGCCTTCTCCAGCACCTGGAGTTTGGCCACCGCCAACTCGGCGAAGGCGACCACCCTGTTCTTGTAGCAGGCCATCACGTCCGCCGCCCGCGGCATCGCCACGACCTGCCCGGCGGCTGAGGAGCTCGCCCCGATCGCGGGCGAGGCACTATGCAGCTTCTCCCATGCGGCCGTCACCTGCGACAGCGAACGGGTCCGGCTACCGCTGCCGCCGCCCACCGCCGGTGCCACCGGGGTCGCGTGCTGCACTGAAACGAAGATGTCTTGACCGTCGCCGCCAGGGGCATCGGCCTCGGCTCCGGTCCGCTGCCCTGGATCGGACGCCGAGCGGACCACCTCTTGGGCAGCCGGCTCGCCAGATGGTGGTGCCATCACCTCTAGAGGCGGCTCCAGGTGCGCCTGCATGCGAGTAGGCGAAGCCACAATAGCATAAGGCTTGGTGCCCGCCGGTGCCGCGACATCGCTTGTCGCCTCGGCCGAAGGACCGTCGGCACTAGCTGCCATAGTCGAGACGACCTTAGCCTTCGTGCGATGCTCCCTCTCGAGCCGCGCCATCACCGTGTGCTCCGCGGTGAGCGGCGCAACCTGCTCGGCCTCGAGGGCCGACACATCCGCCTCCGGCAACTGAATGGCATCGCTGCATAGCAGAATAAAAGGGGATGAGCTCAAAACGCTGCACGACGATTGATACGTCTCCAACGTATCAATAATTTTTTATTGTTCGATAGTGTTATATGATAACCCACAAGTATAGGGGATCGCAACAGTTTTCGAGGGTAGAGTATTCAACCCAAATTTATTGATTCAACACAAGGGGAGCCAAAGAATACTCTCGAGTATTAGCAGTTGAGTTGTCAATTCAACCACACCTGAAAGACTTAGTATCTGCAGCAAAGTTTTAGTAGCAAAATAGTATGATAGTAACGGTAGCGGCGGTAACAGTAGCAGTAGTAATTCGTATAGAAAGTGTGACAGCAGTAGCGGTAAAGTAACTTAGCAAGGACCAGTATAGGAAAAGCTTGCAGGCATTGCATCGGTGATGGATAATTATGTCAGATGACATTCATCACGTAAAAGTTATAACATAGGGTGATATGTAACTAGCTCCAGTTCGTCAATGTAATGTAGGCATGTGTTCCGTATTTAGTCATACGTGCTTATGGAAAAGAACTTGCATGGCATCTTTTGTCCTACCCTCTCGTGGCAGCGGGGTCCTAATGGAAACTAAGGGATATTAAGGTCTCCTTTTAATATAGAAATGGAACAAAGCATTAGCACATGGTGAATACATGGGATCCTCATACTATGGTCATCTCCGGGAGTGGTTCCGGCTATTGTCACTCCGGGGTTGCCGGGTCATATCACATAGTAGGTGACTACAACTTGCAAGATAGGATCAAGAACACACATATATTGATGAAAACATAATAGGTTCAGATCTGAAATCATGGCACTCGGGCCCTAGTAACAAGCATTAAGCATAGTAAAGTAGTAGCAACATCAATCTTAGAACATAGTGGATACTAGGGATCAAACCCCGTCAAAACTAACTCGATTACATGATAGATCTCATCCAACCCATCACCGTCCAGCAAGCCTACGATAAGATTATTCATGAAGGATGGAGAGCATCATGGAATTGGCGGTGGAGGATGGTTGATGGTGACGACGACGTCGATTTCCCCTCTCTGGAGCCCAGAACGGACTCCACATCTGCCTTCTCGAGGAAGAACAGGCGGTGGCGACGGCTCCGTATCGTGAAACGCAATGAACTCTTCTCTCCTATTTTTTTCTGGGCGAGAGAGGTTATATGGAGTTGGAGATGAACTCGGCGGAGCCACATGGGCCCCATGAGCTTGTTAGGCGCGCCCTAGGGGGCGCGCCTGCAGGGCTCGTGGCCCACTGGCAGCGTATCTTCAGTTGATTCTTTCTCTGATATTTTTTATATATTCCATAAAAAATCCTCGTAAGTTTCTAGGTCATTCCGAGAACTTTTATTTTTGCAGAAAAACAACACCATGGTAGTTCTGCTGAAAACAGCGTTAGTCCGGGTTAGTTTCATTCAAATCATGCAAATTAGAGTCCAAGACAAGGGCAAAAGAGTTTGGAAAAGTAGATACGTTGGAGATGTATCAACTCCCCCAAGTTTAAAGCCTTGCTTGTCCTCAAGCAATTCAGTTGATAAACTGAAAGAGACAAAAGAAAAACTTTTACGAACTCTGTGTGATCTTGTTGTTGTAATTATGTCTAACTCATATTCAGATTTTCATCAAGATCATAAGCTAACCACATAAGCAATGGCATTTAGGTCTCATGGTATACTCATATCAATGGCGTAATTAACTAGCGAGCAATAATAATAAGTTTCAAACGTCAACACTTCAATCAGAATAATCATGATACAATATGAATAAATGGTATCTCACTAGCCCTTTCTGAGACCGCAAAACATAAATGCAGAGCACCTTCAAAGACCAAAGGCCGTCTGGAAATTGTAATTCATGGCAAAGAAGATCCAGTCATAGTCATACTCAATATCAATTAATAGCAAAGCATATAAATGGCGGAGGTGCTCTCTAACTGGTGCTTTTTAATAATAAGAGGATGACTCAACAGAAACGTAAATGGATAGGCCCTTCGCAAAGGGAAGCATTGATTTGTAGAGGTGCCAGAGCTCAAGCTTTTTAAAACAGAGATAAATAATTTTGGGTGGCATGCTTTCTTGTCAACGTGATGACCAAGAGTTTTCACCATCTTCCATGCTACACATATTATAGGCGGTTCCCAAACAGAATAGTAAAGTTTTGACTCCCCCACCACCGATCAATCACACTCCACGACTATCCGAATCCTCGTGTGCCGTCCATACCAACAACAATCCAGGGGTAGTTTTGTTTGCAATTATATTTTTGATTTGATTTGAGCATGGAACTGGGCATTCTGATTACCGACCCCTTTCTCGTGAGTGATAGTGAATAAACATGTATCGAGGGTAACACGCCTAGAATGGAAGATACTGACCGCCCCTTGTCACCACATGAGCGGTTCGGGCATACAAAACAAATTATTACTTGAAGATTTAGAGAGTGGCACATGCAAATTTACTTGGAACGACAGGTAGATACCGCATATAGGTAGGTATGGTGGACTCATATGGAACAACTTTGGGTTTATGGAAGTGGATGCACAAGCAGTATTCCCGCTTAGTACAAGTGAAGGCTAGCAAAAGACTGGGAAGCGACCAACTAGAGAGCGACAACAGTCATCAATATGCATTGAAAGTAACCAATGTTGAGTGCAAGCATGAGTAGGATATAAATCACCATAAACATGAATATCGTAGAGGCTAGGTTGATTTTGTTTCAACTACATGTGTGGACATGTGCCAAGTAATGCCACTTGAATCATTCAAAGGAGGATACCATCCTATCATACTACATCGTAATCATCTTGAAATTCATGTTGGCATCCAAGACAAACCATTATAAGCTCCTAGCTAATTAAGCATGGCATCAGAAACTATGATCTCTAAGTTATCATTGCAAACATGTTTCTCTCATAACAATGCTGAATTAGGAACGATGAGCTAGTCATATTTACAAAAACAAAATAGGTCGAGTTCATACCAGCTTTTCTAGGCTCAGTCACTTCATCATATATCGTCATTATTGCCTTTCACTTGCACGACCGAATGATGTGAATAATAATAAGAGTGTTTATGCATTGGACTAAGCTGGAATCTGCAAGAAAATTCAGAGGAGAAGACAAAGTAATATGACCCTTTGACGGATAAACAATAATGCATATGAGAGCCACTAATCATTTCAATCCTGGTCTTCTACCTCGACCCAAAGAAAAATAAAACTATTTACACGGGAAAGCTCCCAACAAGCAAAAGAAGAACGGGAAATCTTTTTGGGTTTTCTGTTTAATTACCACTAAGCATGCTGGAAAGTAAACTTACAACTATTTTTTTTGTTTTTCTCATTTTTAAACAAACACACGAGAAGAATGCAAGAAAAAGAAATAAACTAGCATGGATGATACAATGGAAGAGTGTGAACACCGACTATCAAAGTGAATGTGTGAGCATGAATATAAAGTCGGTGAGAGACACGTACTCCCCAAGCTTAGGCTTTTGGCCTAAGTTGGTCTAGTTCCACGGCTGGTCCGGGCGATATCCAAAATCATAATGGGGGTTGTACTAGGACGCGACAGCTACCGCCTGAATAGCTGCCTCACAGAGGCGAGAAACCTTCACCTCCCTCTCATACTCCTCTGCCTCTCCTCTGGTTATGTAATATCTCCGTTTTCCATGAAAGTCAAAGAAGGCAGGAGCAGGAAGGGTAATATGGAAAACACGTTGTCGGTTAAATATTAACAGGTATAGGAGGGATTCATTATCCCTCTCAAGGAACTGATAACGTATCATAGCGGCGCGATCAAGGAAAGCTGTGTGGAGCGGGGGATCTCCTGTGCGGATGGTTATTCCAAGAGAATTTGCTATGCAAGTGGCATAGATCCCACCGAAGAAATCCCCTTCATTAGCATTATTATTTAGCCTCCTAGCAATTATAGCTCCCATGTTGAAACTTCTATCACCCGTTACTACGCTCTTAAGAATACTAATGTCAGGTGCGCAGAGGTGACTATGGTCATGCTTGCCGTTAATGCATCTACCTATGAAGAGGGCAAAATAATGTAAGGCAGGAAAATGAATGCTCCCCATGGTAGTCTGCGTAATATCTCTAGTTTCTCCAACAGTTATACTAGAAATAAAATCTCTAACCGAAGACTTAGGAGGGTCATTGGGACTACCCCAATCAGGTATCTTGCATATTCTATTAAAATCCTCTAAATCCATAGTATACGATTTGTCATAAAGATCAACTAGTATGGATGTGTCACGGCCAACTGAAAATTTGAATCTACGAACAAAAGAGGCAGTGAGTGTAGTATACTGTTCACATTTATTGGAGATGAATTCTTTGAGCCCGGCGTTGCGAACAAATGTATCAAACTCGTCCTTGAAACCTGCATCAATCATGAATTCATCGGAAGGCCATTCACATGGTTGCACCGGTGCGTTCCTCGGCTGATAAGGATCGGGCTCCCGAATCGCGAGACGTGGACCCCTTTTGCTTGAGGAACCACCATGATAGTTCTTCCTGGACATCTATCTTTTTCTCAACGGGGGTGTCATATCCCCAATAACAAGTATATCATATTTCATCTTGACAGTAGGTATAGGGAATTCAAAGCTTCCAATAATAATTGATGAAGATTTTTCAATAGCATTAATTCAATGAACTCGATATTGTTTCTTCGGAAAGTGCACCGTGTGCTCATTACCATTAACTGGAAGGTGACATTGCCTTTGTTGCAATCAATAACAGCCCCTGCAATGTTTTAAAATGGTCTTCCAAGGATGACCGCCATGACATCATCCTCGGGAATATCAAGAATAATAAAGTCCATTAAGATAGTAACGTTCGCAACCACAACATGCACATCCTCGCAAATGCCGATAGGTAAAGCAGTTGATTTGTCGGCCATTTGCAAAGAAAATTCAGTAGGTGTCAACTTATCCAATTCAAGTCTACGATATAAAGAGAGAGAAGCATAACACTAACACCGGCTCCAAGATCACATAAAGCAGTTCTAACATAATTTCCTTTAATGGAGCAAGGTATAGTGGGCACTCCGGGATCACCTAGTTTCTTAGGAGTCCCACCCTTAAAAGTGTAATTAGCAAGCATGGTGGAAATCTCAACATCATGTATCTTTCTTTTATTAGTCACAATATCTTTCATGTACTTAGCATAAGGAGACATTTTAAGCATATCAGTCAAACACATTTGCAAAAACATAGGTCTAATCATTTGAAGAAAGCGCTCAAAATCCTCATCATCCTTTTTCTTGGATGGTTTGGGACAAAAGGGCATGGGTTTTTGAACCCATGGTTCTCTTTCTTTACAATGCTTCCTAGCAATAAAGTTATTCTTATCATATCTCTTGTTCTTAGGTTGTGGGTTATCAAGATCAACAGCCGGTTCAATGTCCACACCATTATCATTACTAGGTTGAGCATCAACATGAACACCATTATCAATATTATCACTAGGCTCATGTTCATCACCTGATTGTGTTTCAGCATCAAAAATAGAAACATCATTTGGATTCTCAGGTGTAACAGCAACACGTTTACTAGTGATACGTCTCCATCGTATCTACTTTTCCGAACTCTTTTGCCCTAGTTTTGGACTCTAATTTGCATTATTTGAATGGAACTAACCCGGACTAACGCTGTTCTCAGCAGAATTGCCATGGTGTTGTTTTTGCGCAGAAATAAAAGTTCTCGGAATGACCTGGAAATTTACGAGGATTTTTTGTGGAATATATAAAGAATACTGGCGCAAGAATCAACCGGAGGCATGGAGCGAGGAGCCCACAAGCCCAGGAGACGCGGCGCCCCCTGACCGCACCTAGCAGGCTAGTGGGGCCCTCGGGGCTCCGCCGCCTCCAACTCCAGCTCTATTTAGTCCCTTTCGTCCGAAAAAAATAAAGGAGAAGAGTTCATCGCGTTTTACGATACGGAGGCGCCGCCACCACCTGTTCTTCCTCTGGAGGGCAGATTTGGAGTCTGTTCTGGGCTCCTGAGAGGGGAGATCGTCGCCATCGTCATCACCAACCTTCCTTCATCGCCAATTCCATGATGCTCTTCACCATTCGTGAGTAATCTCATCGTAGGCTTGCTGGACGGTGATGGGTTGGATGAGATCTATCATGTAATCGAGTTAGTTTTGATGGGGATTGATCCCTAGTATCCACTATGTTCTAGGATTGATGTTGCTACTACTTTGCCACGCTTAATGCTTGTCACTAGGGCCCGAGTGCCATGATTTCAGATCTGAACCTATTATGTTTTCATCAATATATGTGTGTTCTTGATCCTATCTTGCAAGTTGTAGTCACCTACTATGTGTTATGACCCGACAACCCCGGAGTGACAATAGCCGGAACCACTCTCGGAGATGACCATAGTATGAGGAGTTCATGTATTCACTAAGTGCTAATGCTTTGTTCCGCTTCTCTATTAAAAGGAGAACCTTAATATCCCATAGTTTCCATTAGGACCCCGCTGCCACGGGAGGGATCTTTCATAAGCACGTATGACTATATACGGAATACATGCCTACATTACATTGATGAACTCGAGCTAGTTACATATCTCTCCATATTATAACTGTTGCATGATGAATGTCATCCGGCATAATTATCCATCACCGATCCAATGCCTACGAGTTTTTCCTGTTGTCACTGCTGCTACTGTTACTGCTACTACTGTCACTGCTGCTACTGTTACTGCTATTGCTGTCACTGCTGCTACTGTTACTGCTACTGCTGTCACTGCTGGTACTATTATCGCTACTGCTGTCACTGCTGCTACTGTTACCATTGCTACTGTTGCTATCACACCACTTTGCTAGTGATACTTTGCTGCAGATACTAAGGCTTTCAGGTGCGGTTGAATTGATAACTCAACTGCTAATACTCAAGAATATTCTTTGGCTTCCCATTGTGTCGAATCAACAAATCTGGGTTGAATACTCTACCCTCGAAAACTGTTGCGATCCCCTATACTTGTGGGTTATCAAGACTATTTTATAGCGCCGTTGCCGGGGAGGCATAGCTCTATTCTCTGAGTCACTTGGGATTTACGTCTATTGGTGACTATGAGGAATCCGAGAGATCCAAAAACTAAAGTCTTGCCCTCAACTACGAGGACAGGTAAGGAACTGCCATCTAGCTCTGCACTTGATTCACCCTCAGTTATGAGTAAGTTTGCGACACCACCTTGCTACGGCAACAAAAGTCCTTCCCCGGCAACGCCAGGAATTCTTCTTGCTACTTTTCTTGCTTGCGTCGGTTTTTCCCTTGAAGAGGAAAGGGTGATGCAGCACAGGAGCACTAAGTATTTCCCTCAGTTTGAGAACCAAGGTATCAATCCAGTCGGAGAATCTCGGCAAGTCCAGAGTACCTGCACAAACACAAAGAGCTTGCACCCAGCACTATAAAGGGGTTGTCAATCCCTTCAAGATTGATTACAAAGTGAGATCTGAAGGCGGAAAGTGCAACGAAGGAAAAGTGTAAGGCTGAAAATATGGTGTGAAGTAGACCCGGGGGCCATAGTGTTCACTAGAGGCTTCTCTCAAAATAGCAAATATTACGGTGTGTGAACAAATTACTGTCAAGCAATTGATAGAACCACGCAAAGTCATGACGATATCTAAGGCAATAATCATACATATAGGCATCACGTCGGAGACAAGTAGACCGATACTTTCTGCATCTACTACTATTACTCCACACATCGACCGCTATCCATCATGCATCTAGTGTATGGAGTTCATGACGAACAGAGTAACGCCTTAAGCAAGATGACATGATGTAGAGGGATAATCTCAAACCAATGATGAAAACCCCATCTTTTTACCCTTGATGGCAACAACACGATGCATGCCTCGCTACCCCTTCTGTCACTTGGTGAGGTCACCGCACGGTATGAACCCAAAACCAAACACTTCTCCCATTGCAAGAATTATAGATCTAGTTGGCCAAACAAAACCCACAACTCGAAGAGAATTATAAGGATATGAAATCATGCATAAGAGAGATTAGAAGAAACTCAAATAAGATTCATAGATAATCTGATCATAAATCCACAATTCATCGGATCTCGACAAACACACCGCAAAAGAAGATTACATCGGATAGATCTCCATGAAGATCATGGAGAACTTTGTATTGAAGATCGAAGAGAGAGAAGAAGCCATCTAGCTACTAGCTATGGACCCGTAGGTTTATGGTGAACTACTCACGCATCATCGGAGAGGTCATGGTGTTGATGAAGAAGCCCTCCGTGTCCGAATCCCCCCTCCGGCAGGGCACCAGAACGTGCCCCAGATGGGATCTTGCGGAGACATAAGCTTGCGGCGGCGGAAAAGTACTTTCGATGATCTCCTAATTTTTTATGGGATTTTTAGGGAATATATAAGTGCAAAACCTAGGGCAGTTGTGGCCCAGGGAGCCCACAAGACAGGGTGGCGCGGGCCCCCCTGGCCGCGCCATGAGGGCTTGTGGGGTCCCTGCATGCCCCCTGCCCTGATTCTCCGGCTTCCCAATCTTTTTCTGTTTCAGAAAAAATCTTTTTGGCAGTTTCATTCCGTTTGGACTCCGTTCAAAATCCTCCTCTAAAAGGGGTCAAAAACATGGAAAAAACAGGAACTGGCACTTGGCACTGAGTTAATAAGTTAGTCCCAAAAAACATATAAAAGGCATACAAAACATCCAAAGTTTGACAAGATAATAGCATGAAACCATAAAACATTGTAGTTACGTTGGAGACGTATCAAGCATCCCCAAGCTTAACTCCTCCTCGTCCTCGAGTAGGGAAGTGATAAAGAATGAATTTTTGATGTGGAATGCTACCTAGCATAGTTGTACTTTGCAACTTCTTTCATGTGACATGAATGTTCAGATCCGTAAGATTCAAAACAATAGTTTTCTATTGACATGAAAACAATAATACTTCAAGCAAACTAGCAAGGTAATCATGAAATTTCAAAATAACAAGGCCAGGGAAAGTTATCCCTACAAAATCATATAGTCTGGCTATGCTCCATCATCCTCACACAACTAATGTAAATCATGCACAACCCCGGTATTGGCCAAGTAATTGTTTTCGCACTCTTACTTTCTCAAAAATTTTATAACTATCACGCAATACATGAGCGTGAGCCATGGATATAGCACTATAGGTGGAATAGAGTGTGGTGGTGGTTGTGAGACAAAAAGGACGAGATGGTCGCATTGACTCGGCGTATAAAAAGGCTATGGAGATGCCCATTAATAGATATCAATGTTAATGAGTAGGGATTACCATACAAAGGATGCACTAGAGCTATAAGTATGTGAAAGCTCAAAAGTAGAACTAGTGGATGTGCATCCAACTTGCTTGCTCACGAAGACCTAGGGCAATTTTGAGGAAGCCCATCATTGGAATATACAATCCAAGTTATATAATGAAGATTCCCACTAGCATATGGTGGTGACGAGACGAGAGGCTCTCAATCATGAAGAACATGGTGCTATTACGAAGCACAAGTGTGGAAAAAGATAGTAGCATTGTACCTTCTCTCTTTTTCTCTCTTCTCTTTTTTTATTTGGGCTCTTGGGCCTCTTTTTTCTCTTTTCTCCCTTTTTTTTATTGGGCACTTTGGCCTCTTTTTTTATTCCTCACATGGGACAATGCTCTACTGATGATCATCACACTTTTATTTATTCACAGCTCAAAGCTTAGAACGATGATGACTCTATAGGAAATGCCTCCGGCAGTGTACCGGGATGTGCAACGATCTAGCTTGGCGTATGACATTGAAACATCTCGCTAGCTATCTTACGATCATGCAATGGCAATATGAGGGTGATGGCACAAGTAATGAGACGGAACGGTGGGAGTTGCATGGCAATATATCTCGGAATGGCTATGAAAATGCCATAGTAGGTAGGTATGGTGGCTGTTTTGAGGAAGGCATATGGTGGGTTTGTGTACCGGTGTAAGTTGCGCGACACTAGAGAGGCTAGCAATGGTG
Organism: Hordeum vulgare subsp. vulgare; assembly: GCF_904849725.1. Taxonomy (NCBI): domain Eukaryota; kingdom Viridiplantae; phylum Streptophyta; class Magnoliopsida; order Poales; family Poaceae; genus Hordeum; species Hordeum vulgare. The sequence continues at coordinate 413,478,209 of NC_058523.1, forward strand.
GAAGGTGAAAGTGCATCTATACCATGGACTCACATTAGTCATGAAGAACTCACATACTTGTTGCGAAAGTTTTTATTAGTAATCGAAACAAAGTGCTAAACGCATACTCCTAGGGGAAGGGTTGGTAGGTATTAACCATTGCGCGATCCCGACCTCAACACAAAGGATGACAATCAATAGATCAATTATGTGCCGACATCCTAACATAGCGGTTCACCATACATGCATGCTACGAGAATCACTAACTTCAACACAAGTATTTCTAGATTCACAACACCCTACTAACATAACTCTTAATATTACCGAATCCACGTCTCAAAACTAATTGAGAGGAATCAAGACTTCTCTTTCTACTCAATGCACATGAAGATGGAGGTTTTTGTATCCTCTTTGGGTACATATCACCTTTGGGACTACTTTCATAGCATAAGCCAACTACCAAGTCACGCACCGCCGTGCTCTAAAACATATAAGTGAAGCACACAGAGCAAAATTATCTAGCTCAATAGATATAAGTGAAGCACTATGAGCATTCTAGAAAAATCACGATGCGTGCATGTCTCTATCTCTCAAAAGGGTGTGTAGCAAGGATGATTGTGACACAACAAAAAGAAGAGACTCCTACGATACGAGGGCCGACACATCCGCCTCCGGCAACTGAATGGCATCGCTGCCTAGCAGAATAAAAGGGGATGAGCTCAAAACGCTGCACGACGATTGATACGTCTCCAACGTATCAATAATTTTTTATTGTTCGATAGTGTTATATGATAACCCACAAGTATAGGGGATCACAACAGTTTTCGAGGGTAGAGTATTCGACCCAAATTTATTGATTCGACATAAGGGGAGCCAAAGAATAGTCTCAAGTATTAGCAGTTGAGTTGTCAATTCAACCACACCTGAAAGACTTAGTATCTGCAGCAAAGTTTTAGTAGCAAAGTAGTATGATAGTAACGGTAGCGGCGGTAACAATAGTAGTAGTAATTTGTATAGCAAGTGTGACAGCAGTAGCAGTAAAGTAACTTAGCAAGGACCAGTATAGGAAAAGCTCGTAGGCATTGGATCGGTGATGGATAATTATGTCGGATGGTATTCGTCATGTAACAGTTGTAACATAGGGTGATATGTAACTAGCTCCAGTTCGTCAATGTAATGTAGGCATGTATTCCGTATTTAGTCATACGTGCTTATGGAAAAGAACTTGCATGACATCTTTTGTCCTACCCTCCCATGGCAGCGGGGTCCTAATGGAAACTAAGGGATATTAAGGTTTCCTTTTAATACAGAACCCGAACAAAGCATTAACACATAGTGAATACATAGGATCCTCATACTATGGTCATCTCCGGGAGTGGTTCCGGCTATTGTCACTCCGGGGTTGCCGGGTCATAACACATAGTAGGTGACTACAACTTGCAAGATAGGATCAAGAACACACATATATTGATGAAAACATAATAGGTTCAGATCTGAAATCATGGCACTCGGGCCCTAGTGAGAAGCATTAAGCATAGAAATGTAGTAGCAACATCAATCTTAGGACACAGTGGATACTAGGGATCAAACCCCATCAAAACTAACTCGATTACATGATAGATCTCATCCAACCCATTACCGTCCAGCAGGCCTACGATAAGATTACTCACGAACGGTGGAGACCATCATGGAATTGGCGATGGAGGATGGTTGATGATGATGACGACGTCGATTTCCCCTCTCCGGAGCCCAGAACGGACTCCAGATCTGCCCTCCCGAGGAAGAGCAGGCGGTGGCCGCGGCTCCATATCGTGAAACGTGATGAACTCTTCTCTCCTATTTTTTCTGGGCGAGAGAGGTTATATGGAGTTGGAGATGAAGTCGGAGGAGCCACGTGGGCCCCACGAGCCTTCTAGGCGCGCGCTAGGGGGGGGCGCCTGCAGGGCTCGTGGCCCACTAGCAGCGTATCTTCAGTTGATTGTTTCTCTGAATTTATATATATATTCCATAAAAAATCCTCGTAAGTTTCCAGGTCATTACGAGAACTTTTATTTCTGCACAAAAACAACACCATGGCAGTTCTGCTGAAAACAGCGTCAGTCCGGGTTAGTTTCATTAAAATCATGCAAATTAGAGTCCAAGACAAGGGCAAAAGAGTTTGGAAAAGTAGATACGTTGGAGATGTATCATTATATTATCATTCTTGGGTGTTTTACAATCATTTTGTAGTCATTTATATCATTTTTTGGTACTAACCTATTGACATAATGCCCAGTGTCAGTTGTTGTTTTTTGTATGTTTTTTACATCGCAGGAAGTCAATACCAAATGAAGTCCAAACGCAACAAAACTTTTTGTGGATTTTTTTGGGCCAGAAGACATCTAGTGGGCCAGGAACGCACCTAAGGGGAGCTTCAAGGGGAGCACAACCCACGAGGACGCGCTTGTGGCCCAGGCGCACCCCGGTGGGTTGTGCCCTCCTCATTGGCCTCCTGCACCGCCTCTTTGCTCTATAAATGCCCCAATATTCCAGAAACCCTAAAGAGGGGGACGAAAATCAATTCCAGCCGTCGCAGACTCCAGAATCACCAGATCCAATCTAGACACCATCACGGAGGGGTTCATCATGTCCATTGGTGCCTCTCCGATGATGCGTGAGTAGTTCTTTGTAGACCTATGGGTCTGTAGTTAGTAGCTAGATGGGTTCCTCTCTCTCTCTCTTGATTATCAATACAATGGTCTCTTGGAGATCCGTATGATGTAAGTCTTTTTGCGGTGTGTTTGTTGGGAGCCGATGAACTTTGTGTTTATTATCAGATATATGTTTTTATCCATGAAAGTTATTTGAGTCTTCTTTGATCTCTTATAAGTGTGATTGGTTATAGCCTCGTAATTCTTCTCCGATATTTTAGTTTTCTTTGGCCAACCTGATCTATTTATCTTGCAATGGGAAGAGGTGCTATGTGATGGGTTCGATCTTACAGTGCCAGTGATAGAAAGGGAAACGACACATATGTATCATTGCTATTAAGGATAACAAGATGGGGTCTATTTCTACATAAATAGATCTTGTCTACATCATGTCATCGTTCTTATTGCATTACTCCACTTTTCCATGAACTTAATACACTAGATGCATGCTGGATAGCGGTCGATGTGTGGAATAATAGTAGTAGATGCATACAGGAGTCGGTCTACTAATCTTGGACGTGATGCCTATATAATGATCAATGCCTGGATATCGTCATGATTATTTGAAGTTCTATCAATTGTCCAATAGTAATTTTTTTCCCACCGTTTGCTATTTTTCTCGAGAGAAGCCACTAGTGAAACCTACGCCCCCCGGGTCTCTTTTCATCATATTTGCCTTTGCGATCTATTTTCCTTTGCGTTTATTTTCAGATCTATTAAACCAAAAATACAAAAATACCTTGTTGCAATTTATTTGTTCCACGATCTATTTATCCTATCTACCACTTTTACCACATGTTATTTGCCTATCTTGAGGCGTCGTACCCGAAAGGGATTGACAAACCCTTTAACACGTCGGGTTTCGAGTATTTGTTATTTGTGTGCAGGTGCTGTTTACGTGTTGTGAGGAGGATCTCCTACCAGTTCAATAACCTTGGTCTCATCACTGAGGGAAATACCTACCGTCGCTATACTGCATCATCCCTTCCTCTTTGGGGAAATACTGACGTAGTTCTAGCAGACATCAAAAGGAGTTTGTGGCGCCGTTGCCGGGAACGATCTTCAACATCAACCGGTTTCCTAATCAAAAATCTCATCTCCCCGCAATTTACATTATTTGCCATTTGCCTCTCGTTTTCCTCTCCCCTTCTTCATAAAAAAATGTTGTTTTATTCGCCCTCTTTTTCGTTCGTCGTTTTCTCGGCAGATCTATTCGTGTTCTTGTTTTCTTGTCATAACAACTATTTTGAACGCTCCTCCTTTGTTACCAGATTTTGAAGTTCTATACTTCAAACAAAGACAAGGAGAAAATTTTAAAGATGCTTGGTATAGGCTTACGGAGTCTTACCGTGTTTGCAATCTAAAGGGAGATGCAAAAAATTTTCTTAGAAATTTTTACGTAGGATTGGCTTTGCAACACAAACAACTCTTGGATTTTGCCGGGAAAGGGAATTTTATTGAGCTTGATGTTAATGCTGCCTATGAAATTTTAGAAGGGATTTTGGGAGTTCCACCACTAAAGAAAGGGTTCTCTTTCACTTTAGAGGGAGTCCAAATTTTGGACAAACTTGGTGATTTGCATAAACATATGGTTGAATTGCAAAAATATAATGAACCTCTCAAACATCTCAATAGTAGTATCAATCGTATGAATACTTTGATTAACCTTTGCAATAAAAGGTTGGATATTTTAGATCTCAAGATGGTTTATTTTCCAGAAAATTTACGAAGAGCAAAGAGCCTCCCAGATTTTAAAATACCCTTACTAAAGTGGCAAAGATTACCGAGGACAACACTTAGATACTACACGTTATGCCTAGCTAGGGGCGTAAAACGATAGCGCTTGTTGGGAGGCAACCCAAGTTGTATCTTTTTTGTTTTTGGTTTTATTTCTATTTTAAATAAAATAAAAAATTATAACTCTGTTTAGATGTGTTTTTGTTGTTTAAATTAGTGTTTGTGCCAAGCAAGGCCTTTGGGATGATTTGGGTGAAAGTTGATTTGATCTTGCTGAAAAACAGAAACTGTTGCGCTCATGATATTTTTTCATTTTTAACAGAAGAGTGCTTTTGAGTTTATTATTTTTGAATAATATTAATAATAAAATTATTCACGTGTTACTAATTTTTCATAATTTTTGGAGTTACATAAGTATTCGAAGTAGTCAGATTGCTACAAACTGTTCTGTTTTGACAAATTCTGTTTTCTTTGCGTTGTGTGCTTGTTTTGACGATTCTTTGGTTTTATTTGATGAGTTTTTGACATAGAAAAGTTGTAATACAGTATATATAATGCAAAAATAAAATATGAATAGGTTTGCAACAGTACTTATAGTAGAAAAGTTGGAATACAATTTTGTTGAGTTTTGTGTGATTGAAGTTTTCAAGTTTTGGGTGATCTTACGATGGATGAAGGAATAAGGATTAGCAAAATGCTAAGCTTGGGGATGCCCGAGGCACCCCAAGATAATATTCAAGAAGTAGAAAGCAACTAAGCTCGGGGATGCCCCCGAGTGGCATCCCCTCTTTCTTCTAACAACCATCGGTATTTTACTTGAAACTACATTTTTATTCATCACATATTATGAGTTTTGCTTGGAGCGTCTTGTATGATATGAGTCTTTGCTTGTTTTGATTTTTGTTTTAAGTCTTGAATCCTTGCTAGACACACCTTTTTGAAAGAGCCAAAAATTATGCTATGCTTGCTCCTATGCTTCACTTAAATTTTTAGAGCCATGGATTTGCTCTAGTACTTCACTTATATCTTTTTGAGCACGGTGTGCTTTGTTATTTTTGAAGAAATGCTCTGATGCTTCACTTAGATTTATTTGGGAATTAGTAAATTTCTTGAGAAATTCTCTCTTGCTTCACTTAGATTATTTTGGGAGAAAGAAAAATTATGCTCATGTTCTTCACTTAAATTTGTTGAGCTTATCAAAAGCAACATATGAAAATAGTACCAAAGTGATAGATATCCAAGGAGGATATAATAAAAACTTTCATGAAGATTATTGGACAAAATAAACTTGATTCTTAGTAATGGTTTTGAGATATGACGATATGATATGTGAGTCATGTTGATGAGTAATTGTGCTTTAGTAAGAATATTGATGTTAAGGTTTGTGATTCCCTATGCAAGGACGAAAGTCAATAGTTATGCAATGAAATTTATATCCTACTTGTGGTGCATTATTCGGTGTTACTTATGCTTAATGCTTTGGTACGAGATTTTTTGTTTCTTGGTTGGTCGCTTCTCAATCTTTTTGCTAGCCTTCATTTTGCACTAAGTATGATCACTACTTGTGCATCCAAAACCCTTTAAACCAGTTTTTTCCTATGAGTCCACTATACCTACCTATATGCGGCATTTCCATGCCGTTCTAACAAAATTTGCATGTGCCATCTCTAATTTTCAAAATAAAATTCTCTTTTGTGTGCTCTACCGCTCGCGAGGCAGTGAGGGGTGGCCAATATTTTCCATGCTAGATGTGTTATTCTTACGATGAGTGTTTATTCACTTCTCATTGCACGAGAGTACGACAAAGGTATTAGGGATGCCTAGTCACGAAATGAAAAAATGAATTTACTTTTTGTTGCCAAATAACAAATTCCTTGGAAAGTGTTGGTATGGAGGGCACCCATGGATACGGACAAGCCATGGAAGGTGAAACTAATAGTGGAAAAAGGAATAAACTTTATTTTCTGTTTGGGAACTGCCTATGATGTATCTAGCATGGAAAGTGTTGGGAGCTCTAAGTCGTTTTCGTTGGTGGGAAAAGTATGCCTCCCAAAATATTTTTATCTCTCAATTTTTACTTTGAGTTCTGGCACCTCTACAAATCCCTACTTCCCTATGTGAAGGGCCTTTCTTTTACTTGTGCAATTTTTATTTTGAATTTGAGTCTCCATCTTCTCTCATAAAGCACCAACTAAGGGGCACTATGATCGTATTTGAGCATTGGGTATAGCTAATATTCGAGTGTGTTTCATGAATGGATCAATGATTGAGCATAATGGGCTAGGGATAACTTCCTTTAGTGTTGATATTTTGAAAGACAAGATTGCTTGCTGGTATGCTTGAGTATTAAAGTCTTCATGTCAAACTAGACTATTACTTTGAATGATATAAAAGTACAAATGTTAATGTTATAAAGAAAATAAATGTGATGAAAATGTTAGGCAACATTGCACATAAAAAATTCTGTTTTTATCATTTACCTACTCGAGGACGAGCAGGAATTAAGCTTGGGGATGCTGATACGTCTCCAACGTATCTATAATTTTTTATTGTTCCATGGTGTTATATTATCATTCCTGGGTGTTTTACAATCATTTTATAGTCATTTTATATCATTTTTTGGCACTAACCTATTGACATAGTTCCTAGTGCTAGTTGTTGTTCTCTGCATGTTTTTTACATCGCAGGAAATCAATACCAAACGGAGTCCAAATGCAGCAAAACTTTTTGTGGATTGTTTTGGGCCAGAAGACATCCAGTGTGCCAGGAACGCACCTGAGGGGAGATCCGAGGGGAGCACAATCCACCAGGGTGTGCTTGGGGGGCCAAGCGTGCCCCGGTGGGTTCTGCCCTCCTCGCTGGCCTCCCGCACCGCCTCTTTGCTATATTAATACCCCCAGTGTTCTAGAAACCCTAAAGAGGGGGACGAAAATCAATTCCAGCCGTCGCAGAGTCCAGAAACACCAAATCCAATCTAGACACCATCACGGAGGGATTCATCATGTCCATTGGTGCCTCTTTGATGATGCGTGAGTAGTTCTTTGTAGACCTATGGGTCCGTAGTTAGTAGCAAGATGGCTTCCTCTCTCTCTCTCTTGATTATCAATACAATGGTCTCTTGGAGATCCATATGATGTAAGTCTTTTTGCGGTGTGTTTGTTGGGATCCGATGAACATTGAGTTTATGATCAGATCTATGTTTTTATCCATGAAAGTTATTTGAGTCTTCTTTGATCTCTTATATGTGTGATTGATTATAGCCTCGTATTTCTTCTCCAATATTTGGGTTTTGTTTGGCCAACTTGATATATTTATCTTGCAATGGGAAGAGGTGCTTTGTGATGGCTTCGATTTTACGGTGCTTGACCCCAGTGGCAGAAAGGGAAACGACACGTATGTATTGTTGCTATTAAGGATAACAAGATGGGGTCTATTTATACATAAATAGATCTTGTCTACATCATGTCATCCTTCTTATTGGATTGCTCCGTTTTTCCATGAACTTAATACACTCGATGCATGCTCGATAGCGGTCGATGTGTGGAGTAATAGTAGTAGATGCATGCAGGAGTCGGTCTACTAATCTTGGACGTGATGCCTATATAATGATCATTGCCTAGATATCGTCATGGATTATTTGAAGTTCTATCAATTGCCCAACAGTAATTGTTTTCCCACAGTTTGCTATTTTTCTCGAGAGAAGCCACTAGTGAAACCTACGACCCCGGGTCTCTTTTCATCATATTTGCCTTTGCGATCTATATTTCTTTGCATTTATTTTCAGATCTATTAACCAAAAATACAAAAATACCTTGCTGCCATTTATTTGTTCCGCGATCTGTTTATCCTATCTACTGCTTTTACCTCACGTTATTTGCCTATCTTGAGGCGCCGTACCCGAAAGGGATTGACAACCCCTTTAACACGCCGGGTTGCGAGTATTTGTTATTTGTGTGCAGGTGCTGTTTGCGTGGTGTGAGAAGGTTCTTCTACTTGTTCGATACCCTTGGTATCATCATTGAGGGAAATACCTACCGTCGCTATAGTGCATCATCCCTTCCTCTTTGGGGAAATACCGAGGTAGTTCTAGCAAACATCAGCAATGAACTAAGAAAGAGAGGCACGAGCCTCGAAAGAAATATTACCCTGCGCCAAGGGGGATCTAGCAGGGCCTTCGCCTAAGCCTCCTCTGCACTGCGGAGGGGTGCCAGCTGGCAGGACTGCCGACCTAGTCTTCTTCGGCGGGCGGGACATCGGTCAAACAGTCGGACGACCGCTTATCACGGCGGCGCTCTTCCGCCGTCTGGCGACGGGCCGGCTGGGTGACAGCCAGCCAGCCTCCAGCTGGTAGCTCCGTGCTCCTTCCGTGGCATGGGGCCGTGGGCGGCCCCGTCATAGTCGGCGGCGCCGTCTCCAGCACATCCAACTCATCATCATCATCCGTCCAGTCCTTGATGGATCTTTCGGGGAGCATGACACGATGTCCCTCCCCGCCAGCCGCGGCGCCGGCCGGCTTGTACGTCTCGTCGTCCTCGTCGTCGTCCTCCTGCTCATCCTCCTTGGCCTCATCCTCGTCCGAGCCTATGAGGCCATCGGGGCCATCCCCGTCTGACTCAAAGTTCTCGGCGTCGGACCCCTCCAGGTCTGTGTCGAAGCGCTCCGGGTTCGGGCCGTTCGGGGTGTTCTGCCGAACAAAGATCTGAGGGGTGTCATGGTCATGCGTCAAATATTACTAACAAGAAAAAAGGTTACAACCCCAGCTGGCCGAGGACTTACCGCCAGTCCCATGTTGTCGCGGTGGTACGACCCCACTTGAAAGCTCCACTCCTCCTCGTCGAGCTGGAAATTGGTGATTTTGTTCACCCGAGCGGCCACCTTATGCAGCGGCAGCTCCACCGTCGACAGCCGACTCGGATCTTTGCGGCCACTCATGTTACACATCCGGTGCGGCCCCGCCTGCAGCAACAACACTCGGCGGGCGATGAAGGCCGCCACCAGGTCCGGGGCCACCAGCCCCAACGAAGACACGAGCTGCTGCATCCGGCCGGCGATGACTGCCAGTTCGTCATTGTGTAGGTCGAGGTCCCAGTGCACCATAGTCGGCGGCTCATCGGAGAAGGGAGGGAGGTTGACCCAATCGTATCCTAGGACGATGTTGCGGACGTAGAAAAAGATACACTGCCACTTCTTGAAGGATTCCTTGAAGGGCATCCTCGGAAGCAGCCCGCTGACCCGTGTGTACACCATCACGCCGCCGTAGGAGTACGGCCCGAGGCTGTGTGTCTGGGACCGGAAATGGAAGAGGTGGCAAAAGAAAGATGGGAAGGGCAAGAAGCCCAGATATGCTTTGCACGGCGTCTCGAAGACCGCAAGGTACAAGACAGGATCGGGCACCAGATGGTGCATCTGGAGCTCCCCGGCAGCCCGAAGCCAACCAAGAAGTGTGTACCGAAGATGACACGTTCGCCGGGATGGGGCTCCGGCACGATCTCTTCCCCGGGTGCGCGAGCCTCGACGAGCTCCACTGACGGGAGCTTTCGCGTTCGCCGGAGGTGGTCGATGTGTGCCTCGGTGATGACGGACCCCTCCCACGAGCTGGAGGGAAGCTTCGGCATCTCGCCGCCCATCGCCAACGAGTTGAGCGAGAGAAGACGGGAGAGACGCCCCCAGCGGACCGACCGCAGGGAAGCGCTGCAGATGCGAGGAGGAAGGAAGGAGGCGGAGAAGCAATGACGTGAGAGAAGAAGTGCGGGAGTAAGCGGAGACAATGGCGAAACCGGCCTCCCCCATCCCCTTTTTAAGCCCCGGGGAGACGGGGGGGGGGGGTGTGGGATCGGTTGTGTCCATAACCCCCCACTTCCCCACGACCCCCATGCATTAAAACCGCACGGGGAACCCAAACCGACGGCCTGCGGCCGAAGTAAATCCGCGTGTGGGACGAAGCGCGTCTAGCTGGGCTTGTAGCGTCATCCCATCGCGCGGGTAGTGACGGGCCCGCCGTCTGTCGTGGGCCGGCACATGGCGTGCCCGAGCCGGTGCTAGAACCGAGGCGACACTGCGGAGCTCGAGGCGCTGCGGCGGCCGGCTGGATCACGGCCAGCTGCAGTCGTAGCCAACTGTCACACCAATCGAACGGAAGACACTTCGCCGCCGGCCAGCTCCAGCAGGCCGGCCGGCCACGACAAATCCCTTCGGGTGCATGGCTAAAACCGTTGGCCCCCTCGTCCGGAAGCCTCCGGACCCCAACAGTTTTGGGGGCTACTGATGGGGATACTACCCGTGGGTATACCAAAGACGGAGATTAGCTGTCTCCAAGACATTTGGGGGGCGCGTGCCCCCCCAAGCCGGCCGGCGATAGGTGGCCCTATAAGCCCACGTGTGCACGTTCGGCTGGCAACAACCGGCCCTCTTGACCGACGCACACACGGCCGACTGGCGATAGCCGACCCACCTATCCAAAGCACCCCGGCCGACTGGCGGGATTCAGCCGGACGGTTGGCCCTGTCCCATCCGGTCGTACCATTGTACGTAGACAAGACAAGACAGATGATTCAGAGCCCATCACGGCAGCAGTGCGCGCTGACACGCGGCATGGTCGTGGCGTGATGATGAAGGGTCAGCAAGGCTACACGGGTGACAGGGGCCATGTAGCCACGCTCCCCCTTTTCCCGCGCCCTGACGACTCGGCGCGTCAGCCACTGATGCACACGGCTGGCGAGCCCCGCGAGAAGACTCGACAGCCGGCGGGCCCCGCATCCAGCCGGAGAGGCTGCCAGCCGGACCCCACCTTCTGTCCTACCCATACTACTGTACCCCCTGGCTACACTATAAAGCCTCACTCCTGCCTACCGAGAGAGGCAGGTTCCCTCAGGTCACAACGGTGCAACACATCTACAACACACACATGTAGAACACCATAAAGGTAGTGAGGCCGGCAGCCAGAGCTCCGTCTCCCTCCTCTCAAAACAGCTCTAGGAGCACCATTTGTATTGTGATTCTCATATAGTCACAAAGGCAGGACCAAGGATTTTACCTCACCGGAGAGCCCTGAACCTGGGTACATCGGCGCCATGTGCGTTACGCCTAAACTCGCTCCCACACGCTGCCGGCGCTCATTGGTCCCAAACCACGAGCTAAGCCACCCCTTGACATCTGTCCCGAAAATACCATGACACAAAGCCGTGGCGGGGGATCGATGGTATACGATGACGGGTGACACGCGGTTCATTCGGTGACCCGTAGTAACGTCAATCTCACCTTGTTTTCTACCATTGTTCATCACGGGAGTCGAAGCTGCGTTGCCTAGTATGGGTTGTTTCGAGTGTTAGGCTGCAGCTTTTTAGGGCTGCTATTTTTCTTTTCTTTGATCTTTGGATCTTTTGGTCCTAGTACCTTCACCACCTTGTTGTTTTCTGTTGCTTCCTGCTATTACCAATGAGTGCCAACGATGTTGGATTAAAGAAACGTCTACCACCTTTAATAATAGAGAATTGTCAAACAAAAGTATAAATCGAATCAATCCATCACTTTTCTGGATGTGCCAACCAGATCCATCACTTTTTATCTCCCACATCCATAGCGTCAACCTTCCATCTGGACTCTCGAGTCGTTACACCAAACACGAACAATAGGAACATCACAAGACTTGTCTCTCGAGTCCTAGTTAAACTCGTCCATTCTTCCCGATTACTATCGCATCACATCGCCGGACGGTTCATGCTTATCCTTCCAACTCCGGCGCAGGGTTTTACGTGTGAGCGATGACTGATGCTGTCCACTACATCGTTCATCCCCGCGGTACGCCATGCATCGATCCATCGCCTAGAAAAAAGAGTGGCCACTGTAATGACTAATGAGTATTTGATCAATTTAAAACAATGTGTACGCAGTTGAAGCAGGTGACTATGAAATTTTATTAATATGGATAACATCATAGTCCTTGAATCAATTCAACACCATCTTTACTATAGACATAATATCGAAAAAGCTAGCTAGCTATCTGGGCATGTGCAAGTGTTGTCCTCGCACGTTTGGCAGTGAGGACGTGTACGTTCCATCGTACCGATCACCTCCATCCATCACTCCGATGGACGCTTCACGCATATGACATGACCGGCTGTGGCTGTTCAGGGCCTCGTTTTCTGTTTCGTTTCATGGCGATCGACATGCATGTCGTGGCGCGTGCACGCACGTGCGTGAACCGTCGTCCACCATACAACCATCTGGCCCCGCTGCTACGCGTGTAGGGGTGGAAACTGCGCTGCGATGGCTGGGCTAGACGGGTACGTGTAGACTAGAGAGTTGTGGCTGTCGGCCCCGAGCGTGATGGTCCAGACGTCCGGATCGACCGGTAAAATGATCTTTAGTTAATTGGAGGAGAATGTGCAGATTTCGTTTGTTGCACATGGGTGAGGCCTCTCGTCTACTAGCTACCCACGTTGCACTGCGTGGACAGCAAGTCTTTCTTTGGGGCGACGAAGAAGGTCCGGCCGGCCGGTCGCACAGATCTAGAGATCGGCTGAAAAAAGGATGGGAAATTAACTTCAATAAACCTTCGAAGCTCGGTCCTTTTGACCAGACTTTTGCCACGTATAAAGTTGTATTGGCCAGATCATCATGTGCATGGTAGGCCCATCAATCACCATATTGTGTAAAGTAGAACAGATCTTCATGCCACGCACCACCGGCAAGAACAGAACATGGTTTGAGTTTTGGCCCTTGGGGCTGTACAAGCATGTGCCGTGTATGACGTGTAAAGCATCTACCTCAAGACCTAGCAATTCCAGGCATTCAAACGCCTGATCGGACATGTCCTATATGTTGGCTTTTACATCCACATTTCTCTTATTCCAGACCTTAAAATCATGCAACACATACAACGCTATGTACAATACGACCAAACAATTTATCGGATCAACATTTCATTGCTGGACAAAGAAAAACATAGTCCATCAGAGTTCAAAGACAACTGCAAATTCATACTACAAGCTACTTAAAATATAGATAAAATATAAACAGAACGGGAAGGGCGAGGAAATCATCATTGCCTCATCAGCCCTTTCTCCTTCCGGTCGTCGGCGTGGCTATGACCCTCCTCCATGTAGGCGTTAGCGTGCAAAGGTGCGTCGTTGTCGAATCTAGAGATGGAGCCGTCCGTCACGTCACAATCGGAGATGCACCTTTTGCCTGACAGCATGCAGAGCAGGCGGTCCTGCTCCTTCGCATGGCGGGCCGTCTTTGTCTTCGCCGCCGCCTCCTTACTTGCCTCGCACTCCGACAACTCGATGGCGAGTCGGAGCGCCTTAGCATTCTTGCGTCAGAGGCGCCACACATTCTTCTCTGATATCATGAGAGAGCAGTAGAGGATCGACACGAGGAGTGCGGCCTTGGGATCGACCGACATGCTCGTGCATGACCAGCGCATGGGCAACGACTCCCATGCCGCTGCCTTCTCTCTCGCCCGCTCCTGCTCACGCAGGGCTGCTCGTGTCTTGGACTCGGGTGTCCTCGTGTGCGCTATCCCCTGTCGGTGTCAAAATAGGAAGATCTCGAGTAGGGGGTCCTGATCTGTGGACCTTGGATCGATGGATTGCGGGAGAAAAGGGGAGACCGTATTTACTCACGTTCGGGCCCTCGTGAGGAGGTAAAACCCTACGTCCTGCTTGATTATATTGATGTGGATGATGATTACAGAGTTGATCTACCTCGATATCGTATGAGCTAAACCCTAGATGAGTCAACCTGCCTACACGCATGAGAACCTCTGGTTTATATAGACACCAGGGTTCCTAGGGTTACATATTACCGACCTCAGCCGGGGATAAATGGGCCGATCTGGTCTTCTTAACTTGGAGTGCACGCCAGTCTTCGGAGCATTCCATCTCGATCATAAAGTCGTCAAACAATCCGATCTTTAATGATGTGGCACATATGGTCGGTCCATAAGGGATAAGCCCACTGCCCGAGGACCCCTTAAACCAGGACTCCCTTAGTAGACCCCGAACTGGCCTCCAACGCCGATGCGTACGGTCTTCGGTAGCCGTACACTTAGAATAATCGGCTTGCATGGCGAGTTCCCGTTATGTTCGCTGGCTTTGGTTTGGTCGCTCTAGTGACAACATGTTCTAAAGGCTTAAAAGCCCAGAGGTGAACAGTCCCTCATCTAGCAACCCTTCTGACAAAAAGTCACGATAACCAATTGCGAAAAAACTCGAACCGCGGCTCAAGGCCACTTTACCTTGGGCACGTCCTATCAACAAGGAGATCGTGTTCCGTATTTAAGAGGATTCAAATAATGACCCGAGCTAGCCCACACACGTTCAACGGTGTGGTCGTTTCGGGAAGTGGCGGTGCGAGCGGTGCAGTAAGTGGGAACCCTTGGTTTTACGACCTCCCATAAAAGGGGAAAAATATCCAAAGCCCACCACAGGCATTCCAAACTGGACTCCTCATTCTTTCAAGCTGGAGTGCCCAGTACCATTTCATCTCCCACCGTTTCCAGCCGCCCCTTTTCCAAGCTCAACAATGGCCAGCTCGGGCTCTCAAGGCAAGTGGGAGATCTCCAATGTCTTCGACGAGGACATCTAGGAGCTGAAGCGCTCCGGCTATGTCCCGGCCGACATCGCCCACCGTGCACCGGAGAAGGGCCACGTGGTGCCTACACCATGGCCTAGTGAGCGGGTGGTATTCGTCCCCCACTTCATCCGAGGGCCAGGCTTCCTGCTCCACCCCTTTGTCAGGGGCCTGATGTTCTACTATGGATTAGATTTTCACGATCTTCCCCCGAATTCAGTCACGCACATCTCCACCTTCATTACTGTTTGCGAGGTCTTCCTGCGGGTTCATCTGCACTTCGGCCTTTGGCTTAAAACCTTCAACCTAAGGCCGAAGTCGGTCAACAATCAACATGCCAACTCCGGTGGGGCCGTGATAAGCAAGCTTTGCCATGTGGTGTGGCCGGAGGGCACCTTGATTGCACCATCAAGGGCTGGCAGAAGGAGTGGTTCTACATCACTGAGCCACGATTGGAACCTTCTCTATGTGGATCCACCTTGTCATTGCAATGAGAGCCTATGCATGTGTTATTTCATGTGTCACCTTGTTTTGTTCTTCCTTTGCATGCATGCATTCCATCCATCTCTTGTCTTTGTGTTTGTTTCCTTGTGATCATATGTGATGGTGTGGTCCATGTGATGTGGTGGTGTGATGTTGGAGGTGTGGAATGATGTGAATGCATTTGAGTGTAGGAGCACTATATGGATTTTCCCTAGGGTTTTAAAAACTTCCTCCTCTCTTTTATCTCAAGGTCAAGTTTCACTTGTTCCTTCCCTGTTTAAAAAATGCCCATGATTTAGGATATTTTATGGTGGATGTGAAGTTATGTATTTGCTGTTTTTTATCTATATTTTAAAGGTGCAAATATTCCCAAAATAGATCATATAAATGCTGTTTTGTAAATATTTAAATGCTCCAAATATTTCTTTCTATTTTATTCAAGTAGGTCATAATTTCTTATGAAGAGGGGTATGTTTGCTTTATTTTTTAGCATCATCACATTTGCCTAGGGTTTATTTTCCTTTCTCTGTTTGTTTAAATTAGTAAAGCCCCAGGAAATTCTTTTCTCTCTTGTTTGGCGCCACTGGTGGGCTTCCTCCCCCCTGCGTGGCCCAACTCCCTCTCTGTCTCCCGTGACAGCCCACGTGCGCGTTCCTTCGTCCTCCTCCTGACGGCGTCTACCCCGTGTCCGCTTTCCGTCTGAGAACAGAGAGAGAGAACGAGAGGCATGATGGCGCCGTCCCGTCGAGGCCTCATATAAGACTTGTCGTCCGTGCCCCCTTCCCCTAGGGTTCCGCGCTTCCCTCTTTGCGCCGCCACCATCTCCCTCCATCTCTCTTCCTCCCCTAAGGTAAGCTCTATAGTACATCTAGCATAGAGAGAGAGAAGTGAGCTGCCGTCGATCCCGTGCTGCCGTCGTCTTCGGCGCCGGCCACCATGTCCAGGGGCTCGGGGCAGGACCCCGCGCTCCATTCCCGCCTCGCTGAGGTCGGGGAGTGACCACACTAACGGCCAGCTCCACGTCTACGGCGAGTTCCCGGCGGCCCAGCTCCTACTTCCGTTCGGCGACAGTACACCTACATCCGCTTCAGATCGTCTCCGTTCATCTTCGTCAGGCTTCGTCCCCGATCGGATCGGCCCTCTTCTTCTTCCCTAGGTGAGCCTAGCCCGTCCTCCCTTCCCCCTTCGGTAGATCCGACGATGATCGAGGCCGTGCCTCTCTGTTCGGAGAAGAGCACGAGGGCAGGTGATGTTGCATGGTTGATCCTGTGTAGGTGCTAGGGCTCGTCCCGGTGCTCGGGACAGTGGCTTCCAACGGTTAGGAGCAGTAGGCGCAGTTGTTTCCCCACGACGCAATAGCTATAGTAGAGACATTCAGGCGCTCGTCGCTGTCGTCGTCTCTGTGTGCAAGCACAGCATCTCTTGCCCGTGGTAGATTACCTTGGTGAGTTCCTGTGTTCTGTCGAGATCCGAAGCGTATCCCAGTGGTTTGCAGTGCATGTGTGGTATGTGTGTTGGCCTGAGGGTGCTGGGTTCGAGTCCCGTAGCGGCCACCCCCCTTTTTGTGTTTTTTCTCTCGACACAGTAGCTTCCGCAGTGGGCATATACTGCTTACCCTGCTCCTTCTGTCGAGCCAGGGTGATGTAGCAGAGTGGTGTGCTCGTGTGTTGTGATACAGGGGATCTAGGGTTCGAAACCCACCCCAAACTTTTATTTTTCTTTTGCATTTTCTTGCTGTATTCCTTTGGCTTGATATATTTGTTGCTGTGGTGTGCTATACACAATGAGGGGTATTTTTATTTCTCTCACAGGAACATGTTGTTCCTAGTGTTTGATGCTAGCAAGTGTAGAGTGCATGTGTAGATGTATCTTGGTAGAAATGCATGTGTAGGTTGTATGCATATGTGTTTTATGAGCTAGTTGCCATGGATGTGAGAGTGTGTGTATGTGTGTTTTGCACTAGCCTAGTGTGGTGCATGTGTGTGTGCTGTTTATCCTCATGGTGATGATTTTTGGGCACTAGTGAGTGCAAGTGTGATGTGAGTATGCGTGTGGGTTCCCCCCCCACATACCTTGTGTTGATGTGTGTGTGTGTGTCTCACACATGCCAAGGCATGATGTGCCTTGATGTGCATGATCAAGCTTGTGTGTCTAGGTGTTGGAATCATGATGTGAGTGAAGTTAGTGTATGTCCTAACTAGCATGTGTAGGACTTGCTATATGATGTGCATGATGCATGTGAGTGTGTGGTGGTGTGCTAAGGCACATGAGCATGAGGTCTACCCCTCATGTGCACCATTGGTGTTGTGGACATGTGAAAGAGCATGTATAAGTGATGAGCTAGTGGAAGCACATGTGATGATGCACTATTCATCTCTATGTGATTCCATGTAGATTTTCTTTTCAAGTTTGTGCCCATTTGTTCTATGCAAGTGCCCATGTATTATATATGTTTTTGGGGTAGAATCATCCCAGGAATCCAATGGGGGTTCAGATTCCACTTTGGAACACTTTCTGGGAATGTCATATTTCAGTTTTGTTCCATGTTTAGAGCTTGGTTGCATGTGATGTGATGAGCCCAAGAGGTTGATTCTTTGTGTTGGGGAACGTCGCATGGGAAAGAAATTTTTTCCTACTCGCACGAAGACCTATCATGATGATGTCCATCTACGAGAGGGGATGTGTGATCTACGTACCCTTGTAGACCGTACAACAGAAGCGTTAGTGAACGCGGTTGATGTTATGGAACGTCCTCACGTCCCTCGATCCGCCCGCGAACCGTCTCGCGATCAGTCCCACGATCTAGTGCCTAACGGACGGCACCTCCGCGTTCAGCACACGTACAGCTCGACGATGATCTCGGCCTTCTTGATCCAGCAAGAGAGACGGAGAGGTAGATGAGTTCTCCGGCAGCGTGACGACGCTCCGGAGGTTGGTGGTGATCTTATCTCAGCAGGGCTCCGCCCGAGCTCCGCAGAAACGCGATCTAGAGGAAAAATCGTGGAGTTATGTGGTCGGGCTGCCGTGGAAAAGTCGTTTCAAATCAGCCCTAAAACCTCCGTATATATAGGGGGAAGAGGGGGAGCCTTGCCTTGGGGTCCAAGGACCCTCAAGGGCTTCGGCCGAGCCAAGGGGGGCAACCCTCCCCTTCCAAACCGAGTCCAACTAGGTTTGAAAGGAGGAGTCCTTCCCCCTTTTCCCACCTCCTTTTTTTTCTCTTTGATTTTCTTCCTATGGCGCATAGGGCCTTCTTGGGCTGTCCCACCAGCCCACTAAGGGCTGGTGCGCCACCCCAAGGCCTATGCGCTTCCCCGGGGTGGGTTGCCCCCCCGGTGAACTCCCGGAACCCATTCGTCATTCCCGGTACATTCCCGGTAACTCCGAAAACCTTCCGGTAATCAAATGAGGTCATCCTATATATCAGTCTTCGTTTCCGGACCATTCCGGAAACCCTCGTGACGTCCGTGATCTCATCCGGGACTCCGAACAACATTCGGTAACCAACCATATAACTCAAATACGCATAAAACAACGTCGAACCTTAAGTGTGCAGACCCTGCGGGTTCGAGAACTATGTAGACATGACCCGAGAGACTCCTCGGTCAATATACAATAGCGGGACCTGGATGCCCATATTGGATCCTACATATTCTACGAAGATCTTATCGTTTGAACCTCAGTGCCAAGGATTCATATAATCCCGTATGTCATTCCCTTTGTCCTTCGGTATGTTACTTGCCCGAGATTCGATCGTCAGTATCCGTATACCTATTTCAATCTCGTTTACCGGCAAGTCTCTTTACTCGTTTTGTAATACAAGATCCCACAACTTACACTGAGTCACATTGCTTGCAAGGCTTGTGTGTGATGTTGTATTACCGAGTGGGCCCCGAGATACCTCTCCTTCACACGGAGTGACAAATCCCAGTCTCGATCCATACTAACTCAACGAACACCTTTGGAGATACCTGTAGAGCATCTTTATAGTCACCCAGTTACGTTGCGATGTTTGATACACACAAAGTATTCCTCCGGTGTCAGTGAGTTATATGATCTCATGGTCATAGGAACAAATACTTGACACGCAGAAAACAGCAGCAACAAAATGACACGATCAACATGCTACATCTATTAGTTTGGGTCTAGTCCATCACGTGATTCTCCTAATGACGTGATCCAGTTATCAAGCAACAACACCTTGTTCATAATCAGAAGACACTGACTATCTTTGATCAACTGGCTAGCCAACTAGAGGCTTGCTAGGGACAGTGTTTTGTCTATGTATCCGCACATGTATATAAGTCTTCATTCAATACAATTATAGCATGGATAATAAACGATTATCTTGATACAGGAATTATAATAATAACTATATTTATCAATGCCTCTAGGGCATAATTCCAACAGTCTCCCACTTGCACTAGAGTCAATAATCTAGCCCTCACATCATCATGCGAATTACATTGTAATAAATCTAACACCCATACAGTTCTGGTGTTGATCATGCTTTTCCCGTGGAAGAGGTTTAGTCAGCGGGTCTGCTACATTCAGATCCGTGTGCACTTTGCATATATTCACGTCCTTCCCTTCGACGTAGTCGCGGATGAGGTTGAAGCGTCGTTTGATGTGTCTGGACTTCTTGTGAAATCGTGGTTCCTTTGCTAAGGCAATGGCACCCGTGTTGTCACAGAACAAGGTTATTGGATTCAGTGCACTTGGCACCACTCCAAGATCCGTCATGAACTGCTTCATCCAGACACCCTCCTTAGCCGCCTCCGAGGCAGCCATGTACTCCGCTTCACATGTAGAATCTGCTACGATGCTTTGCTTGGAACTGCACCAGCTTACCGCACCCCCATTAAGAATAAATACGTATCCGGTCTGCGACTTAGAGTCGTCCGGATCTGTGTCAAAGCTTGCATCGATGTAACCCTTTACGGCGAGCTCTTCGTCACCTCCATACACGAGAAACATCTCCTTAGTCCTTTTCAGGTACTTCAGGATATTCTTGACTGCCGTCCAGTGATCCACTCCTGGATTAATCTGGAACCTGCCTGCCATACATATGGCCAGGCTAACGTCCGGTCTAGTGCACAGCATTGCATACATGATAGAACCTATGGCTGAAGCATAGGGGACGGTGCTCATATGCTCTCTATCCTCATCAGTTGCTGGGCACTGAGTCTTACTCAATATTGTACCTTGTAAAACTGGCAGGAACCCTTTCTTGGACTGTTCCATTTTGAACCTCTTCAAAACTTTATCAAGGTATGTGCTTTGTGAAAGTCCTATCAGGCGTTTTGATCTATCCCTGTAGATCTTAATGCCTAGAATGTAAGCAGTTTCTCCTAGGTCCTTCATAGAGAAACTTTTATTCAAGTAATCCTTTATGCTCTCCAAAAACTTTACGTTGTTTCCAATCAGCAATATGTCATCCACATATAATATTAGAAACGCCACAGAGCTCCCACTCACTTTCTTGTAAATACAAGATTCTCCAACCACTTGTATAAACCCAAATGCTTTGATCACCTCATCAAAGCGTTTGTTCCAACTCCGAGATGCTTGCACCAGTCCATAAATGGATCGCTGGAGCTTGCACACCTTGTTAGCATTCTTAGGATCGACAAAACCTTCGGGTTGCATCATATACAACTCTTCCTTAAGGAAACCGTTAAGGAACGCCGTTTTGACATCCATCTGCCAGATTTCATAATCGAAAAATGCAGCTATTGCTAACATGATTCTGACGGACTTAAGCATCGCTACGGGTGAGAATGTCTCATCGTAGTCAACTCCTTGAACTTGTGAAAAACCCTTTGCCACAAGTCGAGCTTTATAAACGGTCACATTGCCGTCAGCGTCCGTCTTCCTCTTAAAAATCCATTTGTTCTGAATAGCATTGCGGCCCTCAGGTAGTACTTCCAAAGTCCACACTTTGTTCTCATACATGGATCCTATCTCGGACTTCATGGCTTCTAGCCATTTGTTGGAATCTGGGCCCACCATTGCTTCTTCATAATTTGCAGGTTCATTGTTGTCTAACAACAGGATTGACAAGACGGGATTACCGTACCACTCTGGAGCAGCACGTGGGCTCATCGACCTGCGTGGTTCGACAGAAACTTGAACCGGAGTTTCATGATCATCATCATTAACTTCCTCCTCAACCGGCATCGCAACGACAGAGGTTTCCCCTTGCCCTGCGCCACCATCCAGAGGGATGAGAGGTTCGACAACCTCATCAAGTTCTATCTTCCTCCCACTCAATTCTCTCGAGAGAAACTCCTTCTCGAGAAAAGCTCCATTTTTAGCAACAAACACTTTGCCCTCGGATTTGAGATAGAAGGTGTACCCAACTGTCTCTTTTGGGTAACCTATGAAGATGCACTTTTCCGCTTTGGGTTCCAGCTTTTCAGGCTGAAGCTTTTTGACATAAGCATCACATCCCCAAACTTTAAGAAACGACAACTTTGGCCTTTTGCCATACCACAGTTCGTATGGTGTCGTCTCAACGGATTTTGATGGTGCCCTATTTAAAGTTAATGCAGCTGTTTCTAATGCATAACCCCAAAACGATAACGGCAAATCGGTAAGAGACATCATAGATCGCACCATCTCTAATAAAGTACGATTACAACGTTCGGACACACCATTACGCTGTGGTGTTCCAGGCGGTGTCAACTGTGAAACAATTCCACATTGTTTTAAGTGAGCACCAAACTCGAAACTCAGATATTCACCCCCACGATCAGACCGTAGGAACTTGATCTTCTTGTTACGATGATTTTCAACTTCACTCTGAAATTGCTTGAACTTTTCAAATGTTTCAGACTTGTGCTTCATTAAGTAGACATAACCATATCTACTCAAATCGTCAGTGAAGGTGAGAAAATAACGATATCCGCCGCGTGCCTCTACGCTCATCGGACCACACACATCGGTATGTATGATTTCCAACAAGTCACTTGCACGCTCCATTGTTCCGGAGAACGGAGTTTTAGTCATCTTGCCCATGAGGCATGGTTCACACGTGTCAAGTGAATCAAAGTCAAGTGACTCCAAAAGTCCATCGGCATGGAGTTTCTTCATGCGCTTTACACCAATATGACCCAAGCGGCAGTGCCACAAAAATATGGCGCTATCATTGTTAACTCTAACTCTTTTGGTCTCAATGTTATGTATGTGTGTATCACTATCAAGATTCAATATGAACAATCCTCTCACATTGGGTGCATGACCATAAAAGATGTTACTCATAGAAATAGAACAACCATTATTCTCTGACTTAAAAGAGTAACCGTCTCGCAATAAACAAGATCCAGATATAATGTTCATGCTCAACGCAGGCACTAAATAACAATGATTCAAGTTCATAACTAATCCTGATGGTAACTGAAGTGAAACTGTGCCGACGGCGATTGCATCAATCTTGGAACCATTTGCTACGCGCATCGTCACTTCATCTTTCGCCAGCCTTCGTCTATTCCGCAGTTCCTGTTTCGAGTTGCAAATATGAGCAACAGAACCGGTATCGAATACCCAGGCACTACTACGAGAGCCGGTTAAGTACACATCAATAACATGTATATCAAATATACCTGATTTTTCTTTGGCCGCCTTCTTATCAGCCAGATACTTGGGGCAATTGCGCTTCCAGTGACCCATACCCTTGCAATAGTAACACTCTGTTTCAGGCTTAGGTCCAGCTTTGGGTTTCTTCGTCGGATTGGCAACAGGCTTGCCGCTCTTCTTTGAATTACCCTTCTTGCCTTTGCCGTTTCTCTTGAAACTAGAGGTCTTATTCACCATCAACACTTGATGCTCTTTACGGAGTTCAGACTCTGCGACTTTCAACATCGCAAACAACTCGCCGGGAGACTTGTTCATCCCTTGCATGTTGTAGTTCAACACAAAGCCTTTATAGCTTGGCGGCAGTGATTGAAGGATTCTGTCAGTGATAGCTTCTTGCGGGAGTTCAATCCCCAGCTCAGCTAGACGGTTTGAGTACCTAGACATTTTGAGCACATGTTCACTGACAGACGAGTTCTCCTCCATCGTGCAAGCATAGAATTTATCGGAGGTCTCATACCTCTCGCTCCGGGCGTTCTTCTGAAAGATAAACTTCAACTCCTGGAACATCTCAAATGCTCCATGACACTCAAAGCGACGTTGAAGTCCCGGTTCTAAGCCATACAAGACTGCACATTGAACTACTGAGTAGTCCTCCTTATGTGCTAACCAAGCGTTCTTAACATCCTGATCAGCCGTAGCGGGTGGTTCATCTCCTCGCGCAGCATTAAGGACATAATCCTTCTTCCCAGCTTGTAAGATTAGCTTAAGATTACGTGCCCAGTCTACAAAGTTGCTTCCATCATCTTTCAACTTAGCTTTCTCTAGGAACGTATTAAAATTCAGGGTGACTGTCGCGTGAGCCATGATCTACAACACAAATATATTCAAAGTGGACTTAGACTATGTTCAAGATAATTAGAGTTTAACTTAATCAAATTACTTGCTAAACTCCCACTCAAAAAGTACATCTCTCTAGTCATTTGAGTGGTTCATGATCCACTTACACTAGCTCAAGTCCGATCATCACGTGAGTTGAGCATAGTTTCAGTGGTAAGCATCCCCATGCTAATCATATCATCTATATGATTCATGATCGACCTTTCGGTCTCATGTGTTCCGAGGCCATGTATACACATGCTAGGCTCGTCAAGCTTAACCCGAGTGTTCCGCGTGCGCAACTGTTTTGCACCCGTTGTATGTGAACGTTGAGTCTATCACACCCGATCATCACGTGGTGTCTCGAAACGACGAACTGTAGCAACGGTGCACAGTCGGGGAGAACACAATTTCGTCTTGAAATTTTAGTGAGAGATCACCTCATAATGCTACCGTCGTTCTAAGCAAAATAAGGTGCATAAAAGGATTAACATCACATGCAATTCATAAGTGACATGATATGGCCATCATCACGTGCTCCTTGATCTCCATCACCAAAGCACTGACACGATCTTCTTGTCACCGGCGCCACACCATGATCTCCATCAACGTGTCGCCATCGGGGTTGTCGTGCTACTCATGCTATTACTACTAAAGCTACATCATAGCAAAATAGTAAATGCATCTGCAAGCACAAACATTAGTATAAAGACAACCCTATGGCTCCTGCCGGTTGCCATACCATCGACGTGCAAGTCGATATTATCTATTACAACATGATCATCTCATACATCCAATATAACACATCACATCATTGGCCATATCACATCACAAGCATACCCTGCAAAAACAAGTTAGACGTCCTCTAATTTTGTTGTTGCATGTTTTACGTGGTGACCATGGGTATCTAGTAGGATCGCATCTTACTTACGCAAACACCACAACGGAGATATATGAGTTGCTATTTAACCTCATCCAAGGACCTCCTCGGTCAAATTTGATTCAACTAAAGTTGGAGAAACTGACACCCGCCAGTCATCTTTGAGCAACGGAGTTACTCGTAGCGATGAAACCAGTCTCTCGTAAGCGTACGAGTAATGTCGGTCCGAGCCGCTTCGATCCAACAATACCGCGGAATCAAGAAAAGACTAAGGCGGGCAGCAAAACGCACATCACCGCCCACAAAAACTTTTGTGTTCTACAAGAGAAGACATCTACGCATGAACCTAGCTCATGATGCCACTGATGGGGAACGTCGCATGGGAAACAAAAATTTTCCTACGCGCACGAATACCTATCATGGTGATGTCCATCTACGAGAGGGGATGTGTGATCTACGTAACCTTGTAGACTGTACATAAGAAGCGTTAGTGAACGCGGTTGATGTAGTGGAACGTCCTCACGTCCCTCGATCCGCCCCGCGAACCGTCCCGCGATGAGTCCCACGATCTAGTGCCGAACGGACGGCACCTCCGCGTTCAACACACGTACAGCTCGACGATGATCTCGGCCTTCTTGATCCAGCAAGAGAGATGGAGAGGTAGATGAGTTCTCCGACAGCGTGAAGGCGTTCCGGAGGTTGGTGGTGATCTTATCTCAGCAGGGCTCCGCCCGAGCTCCGCAGAAACGAGATCTAGAGGAAAAACCGTGGAGGTATGTGGTCGGGCTGCCGTGGAAAAGTCGTCTCAAATCAGCCCTAAAACCTCCGTATATATAGGGGGAATAGGGGGAGCCTTGCCTTGGGGTCGAAGGACCCTCAAGGGCTTCGGCCGAGCCAAGGGGGGCAACCCTCCCCTTCCAAACCGAGTCCAACTAGGTTTGGAAGGAGGAGTCCTTCCCCCTTTTCCCACCTCCTCTTTTTTTTTCTCTTTGATTTTCTTCCTATGGCGCATAGGGCCTTCTTGGGCTGTCCCACCAGCCCACTAAGGGCTGGTGCGCCACCCCCAAGGCCTATGGGCTTCCCCGGGGTGGGTTGCCCCCCCGGTGAACTCCCGGAACCCATTCGTCATTCCCGGTACATTCCCGGTAACTCCGAAAACCTTCCGGTAATCAAATGAGGTCATCCTATATATCAATCTTCGTTTCCGGACCATTCCGGAAACCCTCGTGACGTCCGTGATCTCATCCGGGACTCCGAACAACATTCTGTAACCAACCATATAACTCAAATACGCATAAAACAACGTCGAACCTTAAGTGTGCAGACCCTGCGGGTTCGAGAACTATGTAGACATGACCCAAGAGACTCCTCGGTCAATATCCAATAGCGGGACCTGGATGCCCATATTGGATCCTACATATTCTATGAAGATCTTATCGTTTGAACCTCAGTGCCAAGGATTCATATAATCCCGTATGTCATTCCCTTTGTCCTTCGGTATGTTACTTTCCCGAGATTCGATCGTTAGTATCCGTATACCTATTTCAATCTCGTTTACCGACAAGTCTCTTTACTCGTTCCGTAATACAAGATCCCGCAACTTACACTAAGTCACATTGCTTGCAAGGCTTGTGTGTGATGTTGTATTACCGAGTGGGCCCCGAGATACCTCTCCGTCACACAGAGTGACAAATCCCAGTCTCGATCCATACTAACTCAAGGAACACCTTTGGAGATACCTGTAGAGCATCTTTATAGTCACCGAGTTAGGTTGCGACGTTTGATACACACAAAGTATTCCTCCGGTGTCAGTGAGTTATATGATCTCATGGTCATAGGAACAAATACTTGACACGCAGAAAACAGTAGCAACAAAATGACACGATCAACATGCTACGTCTATTAGTTTGGGTCTACTCCATCACGTGATTCTCCTAATGACGTGATCCAGTTATCAAGCAACAACACCTTGTTCATAATCAGAAGACACTGACTATCTTTGATCAACTAGCTAGCCAACTAGAGGCTTGCTAGGGACAATGTTTTGTCTATGTATCCACACATGTATATAAGTCTTCATTTGATACAATTATAGCATGGATAATAAATGATTATCTTGATACATGAATTATAATAATAACTATATTTATTATTGCCTCTAGGGCATAATTCCAACACTTTGTTGTCATAGTAGAGGGTGAACCCCTCTACCACATGTTGGTTTTGTTTCATGCTTAGGAGTTCATGTGTGCAAGTTGTGTCTAGTCAAAGTAGGCATGTGGCTGAAATTCAAGTTTAGTGAAAATCTGTGATTTTCACGAAGTGTGAGAATCTGCTTATATTTTCTTCTCCTGTTGTTGTGCTTGTAGAAGTCCATGTGTTGAAAATCAGCCTTTGCTATCAACTGAGAAGTTGTAGATTTTGTGTTTGTCTAGCTCTCTGTCAATTTTCATTCCATTTGGAGTCCTGTAGATTTTGTTTTGGGTGCTGTCAAAATGCTTCAGAGCATAAATCGCTAGTGAGAATCTGGAATTTTCACTAAGTCCCTGAAAACAGATATTTTTGTCCAAGTTAGCAGCTGTGTAACTTTCTGTGTGAAACTCCTTTGTATTATCTTTTTGCTCTTGCTTGTAGTAATATTGAATAGCTTCTGCCACATATCCTATTTGGCATATTTGGGTGGCTGTAGGTGCTTTGCATGTAGGCCTCAAAGTGCTATGATGCTGTTTAGGACAGATTGCATAGTTTTGATGTTTTGATGCTTGTGAGTGCATAGTTGGTGGTGTGGTGATATTCCTTGCACCACCCCATCCATTCTTGTTTGTTTTATGTCTTGGCAACCTGGGAATACCAGAAGTATGCCATTGGAGTGTGTGGTGTTCGATTTGATACGTAGGACTTCATTTCTTGTTTCGTTGTTTCCCGTTGATCCGTAGCTCCGATCGTTACGTTCTTTATATGTTTTTGCATCATTTTCACGTGACGCATCTGTTCATGTCATCCTCATGCATCTAAAGATAGCTTAGATTCCATTTCTGTCCAGGAACTTGTATTTTCTTCTCATGCTTGTTCTAGTGACTAGAATAGAGATGCATGTTCATTTCATCTCATGCATCATGTGCTTGTTGCATCTTGTTGTGCTGTTGTTCATTGGATGCTATTTTTATGTTGGGTAGCACCGGGATCGGAGAACAAGTTCGTGGATCCGGGAGAGTACGTGCAGGACGAACAAGAGCAGTTCCAAGCTGAGGACATCACAAGCAAGATGATATGACCTTGATTCCATCTGTAGACTTGTTATGCTAGATTCATGTTTCTTCGTCATATGCTCGCTGCCTACCACTAAAATAATTGCCTCCTGATATTGCCATGAAACCCAAACACTTCCCCCTCCTAGCAAATCTTGAATGGCTAAGTAGGCTTTGCTCAGCTACTAATGTTAGCGCTGCTAGTTGGAGGTGCTTTGTCTCATGTGATAACATGAGTTGATATCATTATGTTAAATCTGTTATTTAATTAATGCACCTATATACTTGGTAAATAACGGAAGGCTTAGCCTTTTGCCGGTTGTTTTGTTCCGTTATTACCGCCATAGTTACCGGCTACCGGTGTTTGATTCCATAACTGATCTCTCCTAACACGTTCGGGGTTGTTATGGGGACCCCCTTGATAAATCGCGTAGTGTTAAGACTTCTCCGACAGGACCCAACCTTGGTGTTAATTTGCTAATCACTTAATAATAATCTGCATAGGGAATGGCCTCCCCGAGGAATTTAATCAACAACCCGGTCCAGTGCTCCTCATGAGTGTTGGTCCAAACTAGAGCACTATGCGGGGCCAAATCAGGGCAACTTGAGAGATTTGTATCAGGCCACTGTACGCATCGCTCATCCGTCGTGTCCTGAGACTGAGATATGCGGCTCTTATCGGGGTGGTCGACACGACGGAGGTCCTTCTAGTCTTGTCTTACCTTAGCGATATATCTTGCGTATAGGAATCCCGGTGAAGCTTTGGTTCTCCCCAGAGTTGAGGTTTTCCTCTAAGGCATCCGATGAGATCACGAGATTCGTGATAGAGGATTACTTTACGGCCCGTGACCGTTTGTGATGGACTAGTTGGAGCACCCCTACAGGGTTTAATCTTTCAGAAAGCCGTGCCCGCGGTTATGTGGCAACTTGGAATACTTGTTAACATCCGGTTATAGATAACTTGAACATAATCTGATAAAATTGCCAACTGTGTGTGTAACCGTGACTGTCCCCTTCGGAGACGTCTCTTCGATCGGGAACACGGTGGGGTTATGATTGACATAAGTTGGTGTTCAGGATCACTTAGTGATCAGCTATCATTGACCGCTAGTATAGACCACCTTCAATACTTGTTCTACGTAAGTTAGCCACCATACATGCTTAGGATGCTGCTGCCTAAACACTGAACCTTTCTTACCTAATAACTTGACTAGTTCTGGCACCGGGGTCAAAGATTGCTGAGTCCCCGTGGCTCACAGATTCCTTCAACACCCCAATAGGTACAGGTACCCCCGACACAGATGATCCCGATGGCACGCAGCTGGCTTGGCAGTACGATGAGGAGAACGACCTTCTGTACGTGAACTATCCAGAAGACTGAGGCGTGGTCGTGATCATGGGCAAGCATGCAGGGTAGGATAGCTATATCTTATGTTTTGTAGTCCATAGCGGAACTACCTTGTTTGAATGCGTGATGTAAACTCTGATATTATTTATGAGATGGCAGTTGAATCCCTTATTTTCATTTTATTATTATGTATGTGCTATGTTACCGTGCTAGCGAAACGCTTAGATGCGCTTCTTTCCTCTTTGGGGTCTCGTTCCCCTAAACCGGAAAGGACCGCATCTTAGTCGTTACAAGTTGGTATCAGAGCCTTACGACCATAGGAGCCTTTGTGTGATCGTACTTGGCCGAGTCGAGTCTAGTAAAATGTTTTGAGTCTTAGTTATATCGGAGAGTAGGATTCTTTTTTCTCCTCTTCCATGCTCTAGTGAGGTTCCCGACTTAGGAATCTTAATTATACTCCTCTTCTCGCTCAAATTTTTTTAGGATCACGCGGGTATTTTTGAAATCTATATGATTTCGATGTGACGGAGTTCTGTCTTTGTGCCTCCTGTCTGCCTTGATTTCTTCCGGGGAGTTGAGCTCCAGGGGAATCTTGCGCACATCACCATCATTCAGATTTCTGAGTATCTAAGAATGAAGGATGTTTGTAATTGCTTCAATACTAGTAGTGGCGAGATAACCCCGATGTCCCTAGTACTGGTGCAGATTGTTCTGGAGTACTCCCATACTTTGCATCGTTGTGATTGATACGTCTCCATCGTATCTACTTTTCCAAACTCTTTTGCCCTTGTTTTGGACTCTAATTTGCATGATTTGAATGGAACTAACCCGGACTGACGCTATTTTCAGCAGAATTGCCATGGTGTTGTTTTTGTGCAGAAATGAAAGTTCTCGGAACGTCCTGAAAATTTACGGAGAATATTTCTGGAAAATATGAAAAATACATGCGCAAAGATCCACCGGAGGGGACGGGCCAGTGGGCCACAAGCCGTGTAGCCGCGGCCTCCCCCCTGGCCGCGGCTACCAGGCTTGTTGGGCCCATGTGGCTCTGCCGCCCCCAATTCGAGCGCTATTTATTCCCCTTCGTCCCGGAAAAAATCAGGAGAGAGGAGTTCATCGCGTTTCATGATCCAGAGGCATGGCCACATCTCGTTCTTGCCCTGGAGGGCAGATCTGGAGTCCGTTTTGGGCTCCGGATCAAGGAGATCGTCGCCATCGTCATCATCAACCTTCTTCCCTCTCCAATTCCATGAAGCTCTTCATCGTTCGTGAGTAATCTATTCGTAGGCTCACTGGGCGGTGATGAGTAGGATGAGATCTATCATGTAATCGAGCTAGTTTTGACGGGGATTGATCCCTAGTATCCACTATGTTCTGAGATTGATGTTGCTACTACTTGGCTTTGCTTAATGCTTGTCAGTAGGGCCCGAGTGCCATGAATTCAGATATGAAAATATTATGTTGTCACCAATATATGTGTGTTTTAGATCCGATCTTGCAAGTGGTAGTTACCTACTATGTGTTATGATCCGGCAACCCCGGAGTGACAATAACCGGAACCACTCCCGGTGATGCCCATAGTTTGAGGAGTTCATGTGTTCACCAAGTGCTAATGCATTGGTCCGGTTCTTTATTAAAAGGAGAACCTTAATATCCCGTAGTATCCATTTGGACCCCGCTGCCACGAGAGGGATGGACAATAGATGTCATGCAAGTTCTTTTCCCTAAGCACGTATGACTACACACGGAATGCATGCCTACATCACATTGACGAACGGGAGCTAGCCACATATCTCTCCGTGTTATAACCGTTGCATGATGAATGTCATCCGACAAATAACCGATCCATTGCCTACGAGTTTGTCCCACTGCTACTGTTACTCGCTGCTACTGTTACTTGCTTTGTCCTGCTGCTGCTGCCACTACTGTTGCTACTACTGTTACTTGCTACTGCTGTTACTTGCTGCTACTGTTACTTGCTTTGTCCTACTGCTGCTGCCACTACTGTTGCTACTACTGTTACTTGCTAATGTTGCTACTTGCTACTGCTGTCACTACTGTTGTTCCTTGCCATTGTTGTTACTCGTTACTCTGCTACTACCTGCTGCAATACTTATCTGGTGCCATTGATACTTCAGTTAGGAATAATCTGCCGTCAACAGATTCTTTCCTAGCACCGTTGCTATCATACTACCTTTGCTGCTTATACCCTGCTTGCAGGTACTAATCTTTCAGGTGTGGTTGAGCCGACAACTCAACTGCTAATACTGGAGAATATCCTTTCACTCCCATCTTGTCGAACCAACAAATTTGGGTTGAATACTCTACCCTCGAAAACTGCCGCGATCCCACACGCTGGTGGGCCATTGCAAGACAATTGCTAATTGTTGAGCAACTGGAAGCAGCTCTTTTCTGGCGCCGTTGCCGGGGAAGGATAGCTATATTCTCTGAGTCACTTGGGATTTATATCTGCTGATCACTATGAAGAATCTGAAAGATCCAAGAACCAAAGTCTTGCCCTCAACTACGAGGGGAGGTAAGGAACTGCCATCTAGCTGTGCACATGATTCACCTTCAGTTATGAGTAAGTTTGCGACACCACCTCCTGCTAGAAATCTTGATATGTCGCCTGTGCTAGATGATGCTAGAGATGCTACTGCTATTGATGATGCTTATGATGCTACTATGCCTGATACTGCTAGAGATGCTATGCCTGATACTGCTAGAGATACTATGCCTGATACTGCTATCCATGATGCTATGCTTGATACTGCTTTGCCTGATGATGCTAGAGATGCTATTTTGCCTGATGATGCTATGCTTGATATTGCTAGAGATACTACTTTGCCTGATATGCCACTAGGGGTATTCCTTGATGCTCATATTGCTAGAGTTACTGCCAATGCTCGTGATGCTTCTAAAACTTCCAATACTATTGAGATAGAACCTGCTTTTGCTCCTGCTAGATCTAGCTCTCCTAGATATGAATTGCCTGATATACCTGAGGGTTATGTTATGGAGGGAGAGATAGCTGAGGATTTTCTTGCGTGTAAGGATGCCTATGACGCTGAGAAGTTACTTCTCAAGTGGAAGGAAAAATCTCTGAAAGCTAGGATGAAATATGACCCGAAGTTTGCCACTTCACCTATCTTTATCACTGATGAGGATTATGAATTCTCTCTCGACCCTGAGATAATCTCTCTAGTAGAATCTGATCCTTTACACGGTTATGAGTCTGAGACGGTCGTAGCCCATCTTACCAAACTACACGATATAGCTACCTTTTTCACTAGTGAGGAGAAGATCCGCTACTACTATATCCTTAAGTTGTTTCCTTTCTCTCTAAAGGATGATGCTAAAGCCTGGTTCACTTCTCTTGCTCCTGGATGTGTGAGTAGGCCCCAGGATATGGTATATTACACCTGTGAGAAATATTTCCCTGCCCATAAGAAGCAAGCTGCCTTGCCGGAAATATACAACTTTGCTCAACTCAAAGAAGAGAGTCTCCCACAAGCTTGGGGGAGGCTCATCCAGCTACATAATGCTTTGCCTGATCACCCTCTTAAGAAGAACGAGATACTTGATATCTTCTATAACGGACTTACCGATGTTTCTAGAGACCACCTAGATAGTTGTGCGAGTTGTGTTTTTAGGGAACGAACTATAGAACAAGCTGAGATTCTACTGAATAACATCTTGATCAACGATAATGCTTGGACTATCCCTGAACCACCTCCTAAGCCAACTCCTAAGAAAAGAGGTATTCTATTCCTCAGTCCCGAAGATATGCAAGACGCCAAGAAATCTATGCAAGAGAAAGGCATTAGATCCGAAGAAGTAAAAAAATCTACCGCCCATCAAAGAGATCCATGGTCTCGATAACCCGATACAAGTAGTAGAGGTGAATTCTCCGCGTAGATTCAATGAGAGTGATATTCCTTTTGACAAACCTGCTAGCCTATGCTTTGATGAATTTGACAACTTTGTTGCCAAACAACAGAGTTTCAATGATTATGTTAGCAGACAATTGGAACAAAGTACTCGTATGCTTAGTCATTTAAGTGCTTGTGTAGACAGAAATGTCAATGATCTGAAGCTTCTGAGAGGCAAAATGACTCAGGAACCTTTGTATCCTGAAGGCCATCCTAAGAGAATTGATCAAGATTCTCAAGGAATTAATGCTGATTCACTCAGTCATCCTAAGAATAAGAAGAAGGATGATAGAAACTTACATGTCAGTTCACGAAATACTGTCACACCTGAAGAACCAAATGATATTTCTGCGTCTGATGCAGAAACACAATCTGGTGATGAACATGAACCTGGTGAAAATATGGACAGCGATGTTCATTATAATGCTCAACCTAGCAATGATAAGGATGTGGAGATTGAACCTACGGTTAATCCTGATAACCCACAACCTAAGAGATACGATAAGAATGACTCCACTCCTAGGAAGCATGGTAAAGAAAGGGAGCCATGGGTTCAGAGACCTATGCCCTTTCCTCCTAAGCCATCCAAGAAAAAGGATGATGAGGATTTTGAGCGCTTTATTGAAATGTTGAGACCCGTCTTTCTGCAGATGCGGTTAATTGATATGCTCAAAATGTCTCCATATGCCAAGTACATGAAAGATATCGTGACCAATAAACGGAAGATACTAGATCTTGAGATCTCCACCATGCTTGCCAATTACACTTTCAAAGGTGGAACTCCTAAGAAACTTGGTGATCCCGAAGTGCCCACTATACCTTGCTCCATGAAAGGAAACTACGTAAGAATTGCCTTATGTGACCTTGGAGCCAGTGTTAGTGTTATGCCTCTCTCTCTTTATCGTAGACTTGAACTGGATAAGTTGACACCCACTAAAATTTCTCTGCAAATGGCCGACAAATCAACTGCTTTCCCTGTCGGCATTTGCGAGGATGTGCCTGTTGTGGTTGCTAACACCACTATCTTAACAGACTTTGTTATCTTGGATATTCCCGAGGATGATGCCATGGCTGTCATCCTCGGAAGACCCTTTTTAAACACTGCAGGGGCTGTTATAGATTGCAACAAAGGCAATGTCACTTTCCATGTCAACGGTAATGAGCATACAGTGCACTTTCCGAAGAAATGATATTAAGTACATTGCATCAATGCTGTCGAAAAAACTTAATCGATTCTTATTGGGAGCTTTGAATGCCCTATTCCTTGTGTTAAGATGAAGTATGTTTTCTTGTTGGGGAGATTCATATCCCCATTGAGGTGACTTAGTGGCTATTCGACAATTTTCCGTTTCCTTTTGCGATTTGAAAAAGTTTTGTTATCAGGATTTGATCAACCCCATTGACGGATTTCTTTCGATGACCATGAAATGGATGAATCAAGGAGTCACATACCTCTGTTTTAAGCTTTCACTTTCTGTTGCTTAGAAGAAAAATGATAGATTTAGTTTAGTTTTCCCTGTTTCCTGTTTTAGCGTCCCGGAGAAAAGTACCCCGAAAATAAAAGTTCTCCGATGGTCCTGAAAATCAAATATGATTTTTTTTGATTTTTTTGAAAAATACTGGGACTGAGAGCTGGCCTGGGGGGCACACCAGTGGGCCACAAGCCCTATAGCCGCGGCCTCCCCCTGGTCGCGGCTACCAAGCTTGTGGGGCCCACAGGGACCCCCTCCACTCATTGCAGCTCCCATCCTCTTTTTCTACCTCTAGAAAAAATCGTTTCGCAGCTCAAACCCGTGTTCTTGCTCATTTGGCTGTGATTTTCGATCTCCTTGCTCAAAGCACCATTCTCCGAACCGTTTTGGGGAAATTACTCCTTGGTAAGTGACTCCTCCATTGGTCCAATTAGTTTCTACTCTAGTGCTTTATCCTTCGCGTATTCTTGTACCTTGGAGACCCTGTTCTTGAGCTTGAAATGTTGATTTTAGCTGGTCCCAAGTAGTTTTAGCGTGTGATACGATCTCTAGGCACTAGTAGGCGTAGTTGCTACGAGTTGGATTAATCCTTACTCACTTTTCTTTTGAAGTCTCTAAAAATTTCAGAATTTTTCAGAGTTAGGAAAGGGAAAAGATGAGGAGGTTCTTGAGAGGCTCTTCAAGCCGTAACCCCAAGGAGGATGAGAAGAACCACCGCAAGTACGTGGTTCCTCGAGTCACACAAGTTCGAGCGTGCGAGTGTACAAGTGATGAATGTTTGCGTGCCGCTTGGCTTTATGAAGACTTTTATTACTTGGTGGAGAACGCAGGTCTTACCGCGTTCGTTGAAGATAAGTGCCCACAGTACCTCCTTATCACCAATATTTTTGTTCAAAGCTTCAAGTTTTATCCGAGGAAGAATCCTCCTATGGTTGAGGTGATGTTATACGATATCCCCGAGCGCATGACACTACAGGATTTTTGCGATGTGTGCAAATTACCTTATATTGGGGATATTCATGATCCTCGTCCACGGGAGTTGGAGGCTTTCGTAGATACTATTGCTGTTGGAGAGGAGAGAGGAGTGTCTCGTGCTAGAATTGCTAGCATACATTTTTCTGTGCTTCGGTACTTCTCATTATTTGTGGGAAAATGTTTGATTGGTCGTGGGGAGGCTGGATCACTTAGCTCTCCAGACCTTGCGGTTTTGCGCCAAGGCCTTTATAAAGACACTTTGAGATACCTATTAGACTTCGCGAGGAAGAAGAAATGCTTCTTCCTGAGAAATATCTAGATTATGACAGCATGGTTCGCCATGATTTTCTGGATAGAGATGCTAGTAGATGGATGATTTATAACCTGGTATTTAGTCAGGGTACTCGAGAGACTATTACTTTGCATGTTCCTTCTTTGTTCAACCTCTATGCAGGCAGGTACATTATTATGCCCTCGGACATCTACGCGTATTGGGGCTTGGCCCAACCACAAGTGCCTATGCCCGAGCCGCCAGTCAAGTACCAGACGCCATTTTATCAGTGGGAGCCAGAGGAGCTCACACAGCAGTGGCATCCACAGTCCGCTCCGGAGTATCCCGGAGCTGGTTATTTCCCTCCTTGGGAGTAGACCAAGCTAGGCCAAAAGCCTAAGCTTGGGGGAGTACATGTTTGCACCAACTTTACATTCTTGCTTATGCTTTCACTTTGTTAGTCGGTGTTTACACTTTTCCACTGTATTATCCATGCTAGTTTATTTTCGTTTTCTTGTTTTCTTGTTTTGTGTCCTTTTGAGAAAACCCAAAAAGATTTTCCTTTCTTCTTTTGCTTGTTGGGAGCTTTCCCATGTAAATAGTTTTCTTTTTCTTTGAGTCGAGGTAGAAGACCATGGTTACAATGTTTAGTGGCTCTCGCATGCATACCTGTTCATTTGTTAAAGAGCCATATTACTTTGTCTTCTCCTTTGTGTTTGCCTGCAGATTCTGTTTAGTCCAATGCACGAGCACTCTTATTATTGTTCACACCATTCGATCGTGCAAGTGAAAGGCAATAAGGATGATATATGATGAAGTGACTGAGACTGGAAAAGCTGGTATGAACTCTATCTATTTTGTTTTTGTAAATATGACTAGCTTGTCGTCCCAGATTCAGCTTTGTTGAGAGAGAACCATGTTTGCAATGACAACTTAGAGATCATAGTTACTGATGCCATGCTTAATTAGCTAGGAGCTTATAATGGTTTGTCTTGAATGCCAACATAGATTTTTAGATGACTATGATGTAGTATGATAGGATGGTATTCTCCTTTGAATGATTCAAGTGGCTTGACTTGGCGCATGTTCATGCATGTAGTTGAAACAAAATCAACATAGCCTCTATGATGTTCGTGTTCATGGTGATTTATATCTTGCTCATGTTTGCACTCAATGTTAGTCAAACTCATTGCATCTTGATGACTGTTGTCGCTCTCTAGTTGGTCATTTCCCAGTATTTTGCTAGCCTTCACTTGTACTAAGCGGAATACTGCTTGTGCATTCACTTCCATAAACCCAAAAGTTTTTCCATGAGAGTCCACCATACCTACTGATACGTCCATTTTGCATCATGCTTTCATGTTGATATTTATTGCTTTTTGAGCTGTTATATTACTTGTGGTACCATATTTATGCCTTTTCTCTCTTATTTTGCAAGGATTATTTGAAGAGGGAGAATTCAGGCAGCTGGAATCCTGGACTGGAAAAGGAGCAAATCCTAGTCCACTATTCTGCACATCTCCAAATGCCCTGAAAATTTACGTGGATTTTTTCTGGATTATATTAAAAATATTGTGCGAAAGAACTACCGGAGGGGGGCCACCAGGGCCCCACAAGCCCCCACTTCGCCACCACCCCCTGTTGGCGGTGGGCAGGCTTGTGGGCTGCCTGAAGGCCCACTAGCCCCCTCTTTTGCTATATGAAGCGTCCTGGTCTGGAAAAAATCAATAGGGAGCTTTTCGTGGTTTCGCCGCCAATACGAGGCGGAACTTGAGCAGATCCAATCTAGAGCTCCGACAGGACGATCCTGCCGGGGAAACTTCCCTCCCGGAGGGGGAAATCGTCGCCATCGTCATCACCAACACTCCTCTTGTCGGAGGGGAGGCATCTTCATCAACATCTTCATCAACACCATCTCCTCTCCAGTACCTAGTTCATCTCTTGTAACCAATCTTCGTCTCGCAACTCCGATTGGTACTTGTAAGGTTGCTAGTAGTGTTGATTACTCTTTGTAGTTGATGTTAGTTGGATTACTTGGTGGAAGAGTTTATGTTCAGATCCTTGATGCTATTCATTACACCTCTGGTCATGATTATGATTATGTCTTGTGAGTAGTTACTTTTGTTCCCGGGGACATGCGATAAGTCATGCTGATAAGGGTCATGTGAATTTGATATTCGTTCGGTATTTTGATATGCTGTATGTTGTTTTTCCTCTAGTGGTGTTATGTGAACGTGGAATACATAACACTTCACCATATTTGGGCCTAGAGGAAGGCATTGGGAAGTAGTAAGTAGATGATGGGTTGCTGGAGTGACAGAAGCTTAAACCCCAGTCTATGCGTTGCTTCGTGAGGGGCTGATTTGCTACTACTTGTTACTTGTTACTTTTTGCGCGCTACGTTTCACCTCGCTACACAATTACTTGTTACCGCTACTTTCAGTGCTTGCAGTTATTACCTTGCTGAAATCTGTTTGTCAGAGCCTTCTGCTCCTCGTTGGGTTCGACACTCTTACTTATCGAAAGGACTACGATTGATCCCCTATAATTGTGGGTCATCAAGACTCTTTTCTGGCACCGTTGCCGGGGAGTGAAGCGCCTTTGGTAAGTAGAAATTGGTAAGGAAACATTTATATACTGTGCTAAAATTTATTGTCACTTGTCACTATGGAAACTCTTCTTTGAGGAGTTTGTTCGGGGTATATTCACCACGAATGGAAGCACGAGGAGTTGCTCCTCAACCTGAGGTACCTACTGAAAATATCTTTTATGAAATTCCTTTGGGTATGCTTGAGAAACTGCTGGCTAATCCTTTTACAGGAGATGGATCTTCACATCCAGACTTTCATCTAATCTATGTAGATGAAGTTTGTGGTTTATTTAAGCTTGCAGGTTTGCCCGAGGATGAGGTAAAGAAGAAAGTCTTTCCTTTATCTTTGAAGGATAAGGCGTTGACATGGTATAGGCTATGTGATGATGCTCGATCATGGGGCTACAATCGGTTGAAATTGGAATTTCGTCAAAAGTTCTATCCAATGCATTTAGTACATCGTGATCGGAACTTTATTTATAACTTTTGGCCTCGTGACAGGGAAAGCATAGCTCAAGCTTGGTGGAGGCTTAAATCAATGCTATATTCATGCCCCAATCATGAGCTCTCGAGAGAAATCATCACTCAAAACTTTTATGCTCGGCTTTCTCATGAAGATTGTACCGTGCTTGACACTTCTTGTGCCGGTTCTTTTATGAAGAAGGATATTGATCACAAGTGGAATTTATTGGAGAGAATCAAACACAACACTGAAGATTGGGAGCTGGAGGAAGGTAAGTACTCAGGTATGAATTTCCAGTTTGATTGTGTTAAATCTTTTGTTGAGACAAACACTTCTAGAGATTTTAGCGCTAAGTATGGACTTGATTCTCAGATAGTAGCTTCTCTTTGTGAGTCTTTTGTTGCTCATGTTGATCTTCCCAAAGAGAAGTGGTTTAAATATCATCCTCCTGTAGAAAGCAACATAGCTAAAACCAATCTAGTTGAGGAGAAAATCATAGCTTTTAGTGATCCTGTTGTTCCTTGTGCTTACACTGAGAAACACCATACCCTGCTAGGATAAATGATTATTCTAAAGCTCCAACTGTGATACGTAGGGGTTACATTAGACCACTTGCACCCCCTGAAGAAATTAGAGTTGAACCTAGTGTTGCTATTATCAAAGATCTCTTAGCCGAAGACATAGACACGCATGTTATCAAAATCTGTGAGGACTCCGCTAGAATTGCTAAACCTCACGCAAAAGACAAACATGAACCTGTAGTTGGTCTGCCCGTTGTTTCTGTTAAGATAGGAGATCACTGTTACCATGGTTTATGTGATATGGGAGCTAGTATTAGTGCAATACCCCGTTCTCTTTATGATGAAATCAAAGATGAGATTGCACCTGCTGAGTTAGAATCCATTGATGTCACTATTAGGCTAGCCAATAGAGACACTATCTGCCCTCTGGGAATTGTGAGAGACGTAGAAGTCCTGTGTGGTAAGACGAAGTATCCTACTAATTTCCTTGTCCTTGGTACTGGAGAAGATAGCTTTTGTCCCATCATATTTGGTAGACCTTTTCTCAACACTGTCAATGCTCACATTGATTGCATTAAGCAGAGTGTCACAGTAAGTTTCGAGGGTGTGTCTCATGAATTTAACTTCTCCAAGTTTGGAACACAAACCCATGAAAGAGAGTTGTCTCGTAGAGATGAAATAATTTCTCTTGCCTCTATTGCCGTACCTCCTACGGATCCTTTAGAGAAATATCTGCTTGAGCATGAAAATGATATGCATATGGAGGAGAGAGATGAGATAGATAGAATTGTCTTAGAACAATATCCTATTCTCAAGAATAATCTGCCTGTTGAACTGCTTGGGGATCCTCCCCCACCGAAGGGTGATCCTGTTTTCGAGCTTAAACAGTTGCCTGATACTCTTAAGTATGCCTATCTTGATGAGAAGGAGATATATCCTGTCATTATTAGTGCTCTCCTCTCAGCGCTTGAAGAGAAGAAGTTACTAAAAACTCTGAGGAAGCACCGCGCTGCTATTGGATATACTCTTGATGATCTTAAGGGTATTAGTCCTACTCTATGTCAGCACAAGATTAAAACCGATCCTGACTTTAAACCAGTTGCTGATCATCAAAGGAGATTGAATCCTAAGATGAAAGAGGTTGTTAGAAAAGAAATATTAAAGCTTCTGGAAGCAGGAATCATTTATCCTGTTGCTCATAGTGATTGGGTAAGTCCAGTACATTGCGTACCTAAGAAGGGAGGTATCACCGTCGTTCCTAATGATAAGGATGAACCAATCCCACAAAGGATCATTACCGGTTATAGAATGGTGGTAGACTTCCGGAAACTGAACAAGGCAACCAGGAAAGATCATTATCCTTTGCCGTTCATCGACCAAATGCTAGAAAGGCTATCAACGCACACTCACTTCTGCTTTCTAGACGGTTATTCAGGTTTCTCGCAGATACCTGTTGCACAATCTGATTAAGAGAAAACAACTTTCACCTGCCCTTTCGGTACCTTTGCCTATAGACGTATGCCTTTTGGCTTATGTAATGCACCTGCCACCTTCCAAAGATGTATGATGGCTATATTCTCTGACTTTTCTGAAAAGATTGTCGAGGTTTTCATGGATGACTTCTCCGTTTACGGGTCTTCCTTTGATGATTGCCTCAACAACCTTGATCGAGTCTTACAGAGATGCGAAGAAACCAACCTCGTCTTGAATTGGGAGAAGTGCCACTTTATGGTTAATGAAGGTATCGTCTTAGGACACAAAATCTCTGAAAGAGGCTTTGAAGTTGATAAAGCTAAGGTTGATGCAATCGAGAAAATGCCTTGTCCCACAGATATTAGAGGTATATGAAGTTTCCTAGGTCATGCTGGTTTCTGTAGAAGGTTCATTAAAGACTTCTCTAAGATTTCTAGGCCTCTTACCAACCTCTTGCAGAAGGATGTTCCTTTTGTCTTTGATGAGGATTGTGAGGAAGCCTTTGAAATACTTAAGAAGGCTTTGATAACCGCACCTATTGTTTAACCACCTGACGGAACTTGCCCTTTGAAATCATGTGTGACGCTAGTGATTATGCTGTTGGTCCTGTTCTGGGACAAAGAGTTGACAAGAAGTTGAATGTCATTCACTACGCTAGTAAAACTCTAGACAGTGCCCAAAGAAACTATGCCACTACGGAGAAGGAATTTTTAGCAGTCGTGTTTGCATGTGAAAAGTTCAGATCTTACATAGTTGACTCCAAAGTCACTATTCACTCTGATCATGCTGCTATTAAGTACCTCATGGAGAAGAAGGACGCTAAGCCTAGGCTTATCAGATGGGTTCTCCTGCTACAGGAATTTGATTTGCACGTCATTGACCGAAAGGGTGCTAATAACCCTGTAGAAGATAACTTGTCTAGGCTAGAGAATGTCCTGGATAACCCACTACCTCTTGATGACAGCTTTTTGATGAGCAATTAAATGTCATCCGCACTTCACATAGTGCACCATGGTATGCCGATTATGCAAACTATATCGTAGCCAAATATATACCACCCAGTTTCACCTATCAACAAAAGAAGAAATTCTTCTTTGATTTGAGACACTACTTTTGGGATGATCCGCACCTTTATAAGGAAGGAGTAGATGGTGTTATTAGACGTTGTGTGGCTGAACATGAACAGGGACAGATCCTGCAGAAGTGTCATTCCGAAGCCTACGGAGGACACCATGCTGGAGATAGAACTGCCCATAAGGTATTGCAATCAGGTTTCTATTGACCCACTCTCTTCAAGGATGCTCGCAAGTCTGTCTTTTCTTGTGATGAATGCCAAAGAATAGGGAACATCAGCAAGGGTCAAGAAATGCCTATGAACTATTCACTTGTCATTGAACCATTTGATGTCTGGGGCTTTGATTATATGGGACCCTTCCCGAGTTCCAATGGGTATACTCACATCTTAGTTGCTGTGGATTACGTTACTAAGTGGGCAGAAGCTATCCCCACTAAAAATGGTGATCACCACACCTCTATTAAGATGCTTAAAGAAGTCATATGCCCAAGATTTGGAGTCTCTAGATATTTCATGACTCACGGCGGTTCACACTTCATTCATGGTGTTTTCCGCAAGATGCTAGCTAAGTATGATGTCAACCATAGAGTTGAATCTCCTTATCATCCTCAGTCTAGTGGTCAAGTGGAGTTGAGTAATATGGAGATCAAGTTGATCCTACAAAAGACCGTCAATAGATCTCGAAAGAACTAGTCTAGAAAACTTGACGATGCACTATGGGCTTATAGGACTGCTTATAAGAATCCCATGGGACTGTCACCGTATAAAATGGTTTACGATAAGGCCTGTCATTTACCTCTTGAGCTGGAACACAAAGCTTATTGGACAATCAAAGAGCTCAACTTTGATTTCAAA
Organism: Hordeum vulgare subsp. vulgare; assembly: GCF_904849725.1. Classification (NCBI taxonomy): domain Eukaryota; kingdom Viridiplantae; phylum Streptophyta; class Magnoliopsida; order Poales; family Poaceae; genus Hordeum; species Hordeum vulgare. Next base: position 413,521,224 of record NC_058523.1, read on the forward strand.
CTTGCCGGTGAGAAGCGGTTGTTTGATATCAGTTCGTTAGATGAATGGAGAGCCGAGGCATATGAGAATGCCAAGTTGTTCAAGGAAAAGGTTAAGAGATGGCACGACAAACGAATACAGAAATGAGAGTTAAATGTAGGTGATTATGTCTTGCTATACAATTCTTGTTTGAGATTCTTTGCAGGAAAGCTTCTCTCTAAATGGGAAGGTCCCTATGTTGTCGAGGAAGTATATCGTTCCGGTGCCATCCAAATCAATAACACGGAAGGAAATTTTCCTAGAGTGGTAAATGGGCAAAGAATCAAGCATTGCATCTCTGGTACTCCCATAAATGTTGAGACCAATATCATCAATGTCATAACTCCAGAGGAGTACATAAGGGATGTCTATCAACCTGTTTCAGACCTTGAAAACGAAGATGTATCTGTTTCGACAAGAAATTGGACTCTGATACTTTTCCAATAGGAAATTCCTTCCGTTTTGGAATTTTTGGAAAATTTGAAAAATAAAAAGCAGTCCGGAGAGCGAACAAGGCAGCCACAAGGGCCCACTCCGCCACCACCCCCTGGTGGCGGTGGGCAAGCTTGTGGGCACCTCATGTGCCTCCCGGACTCTGTTTTCTTGCGGAGGACTCCTTCTGGCCCAGAAAAAATCAATATATAGTCGCCCGAAGGTTTTGGTCTACGTATCGCGTAGTTTTCCTCTGTTTTCGTTTCGAGCCTGTTTCTGTGACAGATCTAGATCATCATGACTTCCCCAAATGCTCCTAAGGACAAGATCTTCGAGAAGGTCATCAATCCCTACCTCACGGAAGTGCTGAAACACCCTCAATCTATCAAGATGAGCGAGGGGATGTTGCACATCTGTGATGTTGAAGGGCCTTAGAAAACCGGAAGCATGGAGACGAGGCTCGAAGCAATGGAGCAACAAGTCTTCAAGTGCCAAGGGATGGTGGAGCGTGGACTTAACGCCAACCACACGATGATCACGGAGTTCACTAGCAATCACAAGATGGATGCCATTGATATCGGGAAACACCTCTCTAGGCTCTACAATAGGGTCGACCAACTTCAGGGCCAGATCTATGACCTGCAAAATCAAAACTGTGAGTATGAGTACAGATTTAAGTCAATAAGGTTGGCTGCGGATTTGGGGATTCAGGTGACTCGTTCATCCTTCCATGATGGAGCACCTATGCCTTGGAAGACGGAGGATCAGACTACTCCAACAACACCACCATCACCACCAAAGGAAGACAACTAAGTATTGGTATGGGCAATCCCCTTGGCTTGTGCCAAGCTTTGGGGAGTTGCCCTGGTATCGTATCACCTTTATATCTTTTTCTTTTACCTTTGTTTTAGTTCTTTCCTTTTCAGTTTTTATTTCTTCTTTTAGAGGAATAAGTCTTTAGTTTTTAGTTTGAGTCTTTTGCTTTTGTCTCTCCCCCGATGTATTCGAGCTTACGAGCTATATAATAAAGAGTGTCTTAGTCAAGGGCTTTGCTTTGTGCCATGATCAATAGTATGAAAAGAACGATAGCATGAAAGATCATGAGACGATCTTATGGAAAGTGATAACTTCACTTATGACACGTATGATGATTGAAACTTGTTGAGAATAAATAAACATAGACCTCAGTCATTGTTGCAATTAATAAGAAGTAATAAGGAAAGAGAGGTTCACATATAAATATATCATCTTAGACACTTTTTACAATTGTGAGCACTCACCAAACTATTACATGCCTAGGAGTAGATGTGGGACAAGGAAGACAACATAATGAATTGTGTTTGCTTGGTTCCAAACAATGTTATATGATTAGAGATCCCTTAGCATGTGACGATTGCTTCCACCTCGTATTAGCCAAAACTCCCGCACCAAGTAGAGATACTACTTGTGCATCCATAACCTCCAACCCAGTTTTGCCATGAGAGTCCACCATGCCTACCTAAGGATTGAATAAGATCCTTCAAGTAAGTTGTCATCGGTGCAAGCAATAAAAAATTGCTCTGTAATATGTATGATCTATTAGTGTGTGGAAAATAAGCTTTGCACGAACCTGTGATGAGGAAGACATAAAAGCGACAGACTGCATAATAAAGTTCTGTGTCATAGGAGGCAATATAAAGTGACCTTCCTCCGCACTAAGAGGACACGCATTCAACCCTCAAAAGCTCATGACAACCTCTGATTCCCTCTGCGAAGGGCCTATCTTGTACCTTTACCTTTTGCCCTTGTAAGAGTCATGGTGATCATCACCAATTCCCTTTTTGCCTTTGTCTTGGCTACCGTCACATGTTTGGGAAAGACCTATATTCATATATCAACTTGGAGTTGAGTACTTATGCTTTATTATTGTTGACTTTACCCTTGAGGTAAACCGTTGGGAGGGAAAACTATAAGCCCCTATCTTCCTCTGTGTCCAGCTGAAACTTTGACACCATGAGTACCACGTGAGTTGTAACAATTGTGGAAAACAAAAGAGATGATCGAGTATGTGGGTTTGCCTTACAAGCTCTTATTTGACTCTTTCTGATGTTGCGATAAATTGCAATTGCTTCAATGACTATGGATTATAGTTGGTTACTTCTCGGTAAGTTTTTTGCTTCATGCTTTGCTTTGTGAAGGAATTGTTACTTTCCCATAAGAATCTCTATGATATATTGCTGTCCTATGTGTGATCATGATGCCCTCATGTCCGTATTATATTTTATCGACACCATCGTCCCTCAACATGCGGACATGTTTTTGAAACTTGGTTTTCGCTTAAGGACAAGCGAAGTCTAAGCTTGGGGGAGTTGATACGTCCATTTTGCATCATGCTTTCATGTTGATATTTATTTATTTTTGGGCTGTTATATTACTTGTGGTACCATACTTATGCCTTTTCTCTCTTATTTTGCAAGGATTATTTGAAGAGGGAGAATTCAAGTAGCTGGAATTCTGGACTCGAAAAGGAGCAAATCCTAGTCCACTATTATGCACATCTCCAAATGCCCTAAAAATTTACGTGGATTTTTGATGGATTATATTAAAAATACTGGGCGAAAAAACTAGCGGAGGGGGGCCACCAGGGCCCCAAAAGCCCCCACTCCGCCACCACCCCCTGGTGGCGGTGGGCAGGCTTGTGGGCCGCCTGAAGGCCCACTAGCCCCCCCTCTTTTGCTATATGAAGCGTCCTAGTCTGGAAAAAATCAATAGGGAGATTTTGTGGTTCCGCGGCCGCCACAAGGCGGAACTTGAGCAGATCCAATCTAGAGCTCCAGCAGGACGATCCTGCCGGGGAAACTTCCCTCACGGAGGGGGAAATCGTCGCCATCGTCATCACCAACACTCCTCTCGTCCGAGGGGAGGCATCTTCGTCAACATCTTCATCAGCACCATCTCCTCTCCAATCCCTAGTTCTTCTCTTGTAACCAGTCTTCGTCTCGCAACTCCGATTGGTACTTGTAAGGTTGCTAGTAGTGTTGATTACTCTTTGTAGTTGATGCTAGTTAGATTACTTGGTGGAAGAGTTTATGTTTAGATCCTTGATGCTATTCATTACACCTCTGGTCATGATTATGATTATGTCTTGTGAGTAGTTACTTTTGTTCCTGAGGACATGGGATAAGTCATGCTGATAATAGTCATGTGAATTTGATATTCGTTTGGTATTTTGATATGCTGTATGTTGTTTTTCCTCGAGTGGTGTTATGTGAATGTCGACTACATAACACTTCACCATATTTGGGCCTAGAGGAAGGCATTGGGAAGTAGTAAGTAGATGATGGGTTGCTGGAGTGACAGAAGCTTAAACCCCAGTCTATGCGTTGCTTCGTAAGGGGCTGATTTGGATCCACTAGTTTAATGTTATGGTTAGACTTTGTCTTAATTCTTCTTTTGTAGTTACGGATGCTTGCGAGAGAGGTTAATCATAAGTGGGATGCTTGTCCAAGTAAGGGCAGTACCCACGCGCCGGTCCACCCACATATCAAACTATCAAAGTAACGAACGCGAATCATATGAACATGATGAAACTAGCATGCCAGAAATTCCCGTGTGTCCTCAGGTGCGTTTTTCCTCCTATAAGACTTTGTTCAGGCTTGTCCCTTTCTACAAAAGGGATTGGGACACTTGCTGCACCATTTCTACTACTTGTTACTTGTTACTTTTTGCTCGCTACGTTTCACCTCGCTACACAATCACTTGTTACCGCTACTTTCAGAGCTTGCAGTTATTACCTTGCTGAAATCCGTTTGTGAGAGCCTTCTGCTCCTCGTTGGGTTCGACACTGTTACTTATCGAAAGGACTACGATTGATCCCCTATACTTGTGGGTCATCACCTACCTATTTGCGGTATCTACCTGCCGTTCCAAGTAAATTTGCACGTGCCATTGTCTAAACCTTCAAGAAATAATCTGTTTTGCATGCCCGAACCGCTCATGTGGTGACAGGGGGCTATTGGTATCTTCCATGTTAGGTGTGTTATCCTCGACATGTGTTTATTCACTGTCATTCACGAGAAAGGGGTCGGTAATTGGAATGCCCAGTTCCACGCTTAAATCGAAAAAATAACTGTAAAACAAGACTCCCCCCGGATTGATGTTAGTATGGATGGTACCCGGGAATTCGGCTAGCCGTGGAGTGTGATTGATTGGTGGTGGGGGAGTTAAAACTTTACTTTTCTATTTGGGAACCACCTATAGCATGAGTAGCATGGAAGATATTGAGAACTCTTGGTCATTGCATTGACAATGAAAGCATGCCACCCAAAATTATTATCTCTGTTTTCAAAGCTTGAGCTCTGGCACCTCTGCAAATCAATGCTTCCCTCTGCGAAGGGCCTGTCTATTTATTTTCCTGTTGAGTCATCATCTTCTTATTTAAGCACCAATTAGAGAGCACCTCTGTCATTTTTATGCTTTGCTTTTGATTGATATTGAGTATGACTATGACTGGATCTTCGTTGCTATGAATTACAATGTTTAGTCAGCCCTTGATCTTTGAAAGTGCTCTGCATTTATGTTTTGCAGTCTCAAAAACAGCTAGCGAGATACCACCTATTCATATTGCTTCATGCTTGTTTTGATTGAATTGTTGGTATCTGAAACTCATTATTATTTGCTAGCTAGCTGTTTATGCCATTGATATTAGTTTACCGTGAGACCTATGTGTCACTTACTTATGTGGTTAACTTGTGATCTTGCTGAAATTCTAGTTTTGAGTTAGACATAGTTGCAACAACAAGATCAAACAGAGTTTTTCAAAGTTTTTTTTCTCTTTCAGTTTGTCAACTGAATTGCTTGAGGACAAGCAAGGTTTTAAGATTGGGGGACTTGATACGTCTCCATCGTATCTACTTTTCCAAACTCTTTTGCCCTTGTTTTGGACTCTAATTTGCATGATTTGAATGGAACTAACCCGGACTGACACTGTTTTCAGCAGAATTGCCATGGTGTTGTTTTTGTGTAGAAATGAAAGTTCTCGGAACGTCCTCAAAATTTACGAAGAATATTTCTGGAAAATATGGAAAATACCTGCGCAAAGATCCACCGGAGGGGATGTGCCAGTGGGCCACAAGCCATGTAGCCGCGGCCTCCACCCCCTGGCCGCGGCTACCAGGCTTGTGGGGCCCACGTGGCTCTGCCCCCCCAATTCCAGTGCTATTTATTCCCTTTCGTCCAGGAAAAAATCAGGAGAGAGGAGTTCATCGCGTTTCACGATCCAGAGGCGCCGCCACATCCCGTTCTTGCCTTGGAGGGCAGATCTGGAGTCCGTTTTGGGCTCCGGATCAAGGAAATCGTCATCATCGTCATCATCAACCTTCTTCCCTCTCCAATTCCATGAAGCTCTTCATCGTTCCTGAGTAATCTATTCGTAGGCTCGCTGGGCGGTGATGAGTAGGATGAGATCTATCATGTAATCGAGTTAGTTTTGATGGTGATTGATCCCTAGTATCCACTATGTTCTGAGATTGATGTTGCTACTACTTGGCTTTGCTTAATGCTTGTCTGTAGGGCCCGAGTGCCATGAATTCAGATCTGAAATTATTATGTTGTCACCCATATATGTGTGTTTTTGATCCGAACTTGCAAGTTGTAGTTACCTACTATGTATTATGATCCGGCAACCCTGGAGTGACAATAACCGGAACCACTCCCAGTGATGACCATAGTTTGAGGAGTTCATGTGTTCACCAAGTGCTAATGCGTTGGTCCGGTTCTTTCTTAAAAGGAGAACCTTAATATCCAGTAGTATCCATTTGGACCCCGCTACCACGGGAGGGATGGACAATAGATGTCATGCAAGTTCTTTTCCCTAAGCACGTATAAATACACACGGAATGCATGCCTACATCACATTGACGAACGGGAGCTAGCCACATATCTCTCCGTGTTATAACTATTGCATGATGAATGTCATCCGACAAATCACTGATCCATTGCCTACGAGTTTGTCCCACTGCTACTGTTACTTGCTTTGTCCTGCTGCTGCTGCCACTACTGTTGCTACTACTGTTACTTGCTACCACTGTTACTTGCTTTGTCCTGCTGCTGCTGGCACTACTGTTGCTACTACTGTTACTTCCTACTGCTGTTACTTGCTACTGTTGCTACTTTCTACTACTGTCACTACTGTTGTTCATTGCCACTGCTGTTACTCTTTACTCTGCTACTACCTGCTACAATACTTATCTAGCACCATTGATACTTCAGTTAGGAATAATCTGCCGTCAACAGATTCTTTCCTAGCACCATTGCTATCATACTACCTTTGCTGCTTATACCATGCTTGCAGATACTAATGTTTCAGGTGTGGTTGAGCCGACAGCTCAACTGCTAATACTGGAGAATATCCTTTTCACGCCCATCATGTCGAACCAAGAAATTTGGGTTGAATACTATACCCTCGAAAACTGCCGCGATCCCACACGCTGGTGGGCCATTGCAAGACAATTGCTAATTGTTGAGTGATGACCCACAAGTATATGGGATCAATCATAGTCCTTTCGATAAGTAAGAGTGTCGAACCCAACGAGGAGCAGAAGGCTCTGATAAACATATTTCAGCAAGGTAATAACGGCAAGCACTGAAAGTAGCGGTAACAAGTGATTGTGTAGCGAGGTGAAACGTAGCGAGCAAAAAGTAACAAGTACCAAGTAGTAACAATGGTTCAGCAAGTTTCCCAATCCCTTTTGTAGCAAGGGACAAGCCTGAACAATGTCTTATAGGAGGAAAAACGCTCCCGAGGACACACGGGAATTTCTATCATGCTAGTTTCATCATGTTCATATGATTCACGTTCGTTACTTTGATAGTTTGATATGTGGGTGGACCGGCGCTTGGGTACTGCCCTTACTTGGACAAGCATCCCACTTATGATTAACCTCTCTTGCAAGCATCCGCAACTACAAAAGAAGAATTAAGACAAAGTCTAACCATAGCATTAAACTAGTGGATCCAAATCAGCCCCTCACGAAGCAACGCATAGACTGGGGTTTAAGCTTCTGTCAATCCAGCAACCCATCATCTACTTACTACTTCCCAGTGCCTTCCTATATGCCCAAATATGGTGAAGTGTTATGTAGTCGACGTTCACATAACACCACTAGAGGAAAAACAACATACAACATATCAAAATACCGAACGAATATCAAATTCACATGACTATTATCAGCATGACTTATCCCATGTCCTCAGGAACAAAAGTAACTACTCACAAGACATAATCATAATCATGACCAGAGGTGTAATGAATAGCATCAAGGATCTGAACATAAACTCTTCCACCAAGTAATCCAACTAGCATCAACTACAAAGAGTAATCAACACTACTAGCAACCTTACAAGTACCAATCGGAGTTGCGAGACGAAGATTGGTTACAAGAGATGAACTAGGGATTGGAGAGGATATGGTGCTGATGAAGATGTTGATGAAGATGCCTCCCCTCCGACGAGAGGAGTGTTGGTGATGACGATGGCGACGATTTCCCCCTCCAGGAGGGTAGTTTCCCCGGCAGGATCGTCCTGTCGGAGCTCTAGATTGGATCTGCTCAAGTTCTGCCTCGTGGCGGCGGCGAAACCACGAAAAAGCTCCCGATTGATTTTTTTTCCACACCAGGACGCTTGATATAGAAAAAGAGGGGGGCTAGTGGGCCTTCAGGCAGCCCACAAGCTTGCCCACCGCCACCAGGGGGTGGTGGCGGAGTGGGGGCTTGTGGGGCCCTGGTGGCCCCCCTCCGGTAGTTCTTTCGCCCATTATTTTTAATATAATCCAGAAAAAATCCACGTAAATTTTCAGGGCATTTGGAGATGTGCAGAATAGTGGACTAGGATTTGCTCCTTTTCCAGTCCAGAATTCCAGCTGCCTCAATTCTCCCTCTTCAAATAATCCTTGCAAAATAAGAGAGAAAAGGCATAAATATGGTACCACAAGTAATATAACAGCCCAAAAAACAATAAATATCAACATGAAAGCGTGATGCAAAATGGACGTATCAACTCCCCCAAGCTTAGACCTCGCTTGTCCTCAAGCGAAAACCTAGTTCCAAAAACATGTCCACATGTTGAGGGACAAAGGTGTCGATAAAACATAATATGGACATGAGGGCATCATGATCACACATAGAATATCAATATATCATAAAGATTCTCATGGGAAAGTAACAATTCCTTCACAAAGCAAAGCATGAAACAAAAACTTTACCAAGAAGTAAGCAATAATAAACCACAGTCATTGAAGCAATTGCAATTTATCACAACATATGAAAGAGTCAAATAAGAGCTTGTAAGGCAAACCCACATACTCAATCATCTCTTTCGTTTTCCACAATTGTTACAACTCACGTGGTACTCATGGTGTCAAAGTTTCAGCTGGACACAGAGGAAGATAGGGGCTTATAGTTTTGCCTCCCAACGGTTTACCTCAAGGATAAAGTCGACAACAATAAAGCATAACTACTCAACTCCAAGTTGATATATGAATATAGATCTTTCCCAAGCATCTGACGGTAGCCAAGACAAAGGAAAAAAGGGAATTGGTGATGATCACCATGACTCTTTCAAGGGCAAAAAGTAAAGGTACAAGATAGGCCTTTCGCAGAGGGGAGCAGAGGTTGTCATGCGCTTTTGAGGTTTGAATGCGTGTCCTCTTAGTGCGGAGGAACGTCACTTTATATTGCCTCCTGTGATAAAGAACTTTATTATGGAGTCTTTCGCTTTTATGTCTTCCTTATCACAGGTTCGTACAAAGCTTATTTTCCACAAACTAATAGATCATACATATTAGAGAGCAATTTTTATTGCTTGCACCGATGACAACTTACTTGAAGGATCTTATTCAATCCATAGGTAGGTATGGTGGACTCTCATGGCAAAACTGGGTTCGAGGTTTATGGATGCACAAGTAGTATCTCTACTTGGTGCGGGAGTTTTGGCTAATATGAGGTGGAAGCAATCGTCACATGCTAAGGGATCTCTAATCATATAACATTGTTTGGAACCAAGAAAACACAATTCATTATGTTGTCTTCCTTGTCCAACATCTACTCCTAGGCATGTAGTAGTTTGGTGAGTGCTCACAATTGTAAAAAGTGTCTAAGATGATATATTTATATGTGAACCTCTCTTTCCTTATTACTTCTTATTAATTGCAACAATGACTGAGGTTTATGTTGATTTATTCTCAGCAAGTTTCAATCATCATACTTGTCATACGTGAAGTTATCACTGTCCATAAGATCGTCTCATGATCTTTCATGCTATCGTTCTTTTCATACTTTTGATCATGGCACAGAGCAAAGCCCTTGACTAAGAAACTCTTTATTATATAGCTCGTAAGCTCGAATACATCGGGGGAGAGAGAAAAGCAAAAGACTCAAACTAAAAACTAAAGACTTATTCCTCTAAGAGAAGAAATAAAAACTGAAAAGGAAAGAACTAAAACAAAGGTAAAAGCAAAAGATAAAAAGGTGATACGATACGAGGGCAACTCCCCCAAGCTCGGCAGAAGCCAAGGGGATTGCCCATACCAATGCTTAGTTGTCTTCCCTTGGTGGTGATGGTGGTGTCGTTGGAGCAGTCTCGAGCTTGTCTAATTTCCACTTGAGCAAAAAGTTTTGCTCCCTTAGATCGTCATTTTCCTCCTCAAGTGTCAAGACTCTATGGCAAAGCTCCTGCTTACTCTCCTGCAAGAAACGACAAGGGATAAACAAGGTCTTAGGCTTCTTCCTATGGCCAGGGAGGCTTGACTTCTTGAACTCCACATGGGTGTTTGCGGTTGAGGTAGAGGAGTCTCCTCTTCATCGGAACTCGTTTGCTCCTTCCCTTTGGGCTCATAGTCCTCTTCCTCATCAGTTGTCCAGCCATATGGTTACAAATCCCCATTAATCCTAGAGTTAGCACGATCATCAGCCACACAGATCTCTTCTGCTGAATCTTGAGAAGACATCTTGACCTAAATCTTCGGCAGACAACAAGCTCGAAACGAAAACAGAGGAAAACTACATGAAACGGAGATCAAAACCTTCGGGCGACTATATATTGATTTTTTTCTGGGCCAGAAGGAGTCCTCCGCAAGAAAACGGAGTCCGGGAGGCACACGAGGTGCCCACAAGCTTGCCCACCGCCACCAGGGGGTGGTGGCGGAGTGGGCCCTTGTGGCTGCCTCGTTCGCTCTCCGGACTGCTTTTCATTTTTCTAATTTTCCAAAAATTCCAAAACGGAAGGAATTTCCTATTGGAAAAGTATCGGAGTCCAATTTCTTGCCGAAACAGATACATCTTCGTTTTCAAGGTCTGAAACAGGTTGATGAACATCCCTTATGTACTCCTCTGGAGTTATGACATTGATGATATTGGTCTCAACATTTATGGGAGTACCTTCCGTGTTATTGATTTTGATGGCACCGGAACGAGATACTTCCTCGACAACATAGGGACCTTCCCATTTAGAGAGAAGCTTGCCTGCAAAGAATCTCAAACGAGAATTGTATAGCAAGACATAGTCACCTACATTGAACTCTCGTTTCTGTATTCGTTTGTCGTGCCATCTCTTAACCTTTTCCTTGAACAACCTGGCATTCTCGTATGCTTGGGCTCTCCATTCATCTAACGAGCTGATATCAAACAACCGCTTCTCACCGGCAAGTTTGAAATCAAAGTTGAGCTCTTTGATTGCCCAATAAGCTTTGTGTTCCAGCTCAAGAGGTAAATGACAGGCCTTACCGTAAACCATTTTATACGGTGACATGCCCATGGGATTCTTATAAGCAGTCCTATAAGCCCATAGTGCATCGTCAAGTTTGCTAGACCAGTTCTTTCGAGATCTATTGACGATCTTTTGTAGGATCAACTTGATCTCCCTATTACTCAACTCCACTTGACCACTAGACTGAGGATGATAAGGAGATGCAACTCTATGGTTAACATCATACTTAGCTAGCATCTTGCGGAAAACACCATGAATGAAGTGTGAACCGCCATCAGTCATCAAATATCTAGGGACTCCAAATCTTGGGAATATGACTTCCTTAAGCATCTTAATAGAGGTGTGGTGATCAGAATTTTTAGTGGGGATAGCTTCTACCCACTTAGTAAAGTAATCCACAACAACTAAGATGTGAGTATACCCATTGGAACTCGGGAAGGGTCCCATATAATCAAAGCCCCAGACATCAAATGATTCAATGACAAGTGAATAGTTCATAGGCATTTCTTGACGCTTGCTGATGTTCCCTTTTCTTTGGCATTCATCACAAGACAAGACAAACTTGCGAGCATCCTTGAAGAGAGTGGGCCAATAGAAACCTGATTGCGATACCTTATGGGCAGTTCTATCTCCAGCATGGTGTCCTACGTAGGCTTCGGAATGACACTTCTGCAGGATCTGTCCCTGTTCATGTTCAGGCACACAACGTCTAATAACACCATCTACTCCTTCCTTATAAAGGTGAGGATCATCGCAAAGTAGTGTCTCAAATCGAAGAAGAATTTCTTCTTTTGTTGATAGGTGAAACTTGGTGGTATGTATTTGGCTACGATATAGTTTGCATAATCGGCATACCACGGGGCACTAAGTGAAGTGTGGATGACATTTAATTGCTCATCAGGAAAGCTGTCATCAATAGGTAGTGGGTCATCAAGGACATTCTCTAGCCTAGACAAGTTATCTGCTACAGGGTTATCAGCACCCTTTCGGTCGACGATGTGCAAATCAAATTCCTGTAGCAGGAGAACCCATCTGATCAGCCTAGGCTTAGCGTCCTTCTTCTCTATGAGGTACTTAATAGCAGTATGATCAGAGTGAATAGTGACTTTGGAGTCAACTATGTAAGATCTGAACTTTTCACATGCAAACACGACTGCTAAAAATTCCTTCTCCGTAGTGGCATAGTTTCTTTGAGCAATGTCTAGAGGTTTAGTAGCGTAGTGAATGACATTCGACTTCTTGTGAACTCTTTGTCCCAGAACAGCACCACAGCATAATCACTAGCGTCACACATGATTTCAAAGGGCAAGTTCCAGTCAGGTGGTTGAAAACTAGGTGCGGTTATCAAAGCCTTCTTAAGTATTTCAAAGGCTTCCTCACAATCCTCATCAAAGGCAAAAGGAACATCCTTCTGCAAGAGGTTGGTAAGAGGCCTAGAAATCTTAGAGAAGTCTTTAATGAACCTTCTGTAGAAACCAGCATGACCTAGGAAACTTCGTATACCTCTGATATCTGTGGGACAAGGCATTTTCTCGATTGCATCAACCTTAGCCTTATCAACTTCAATGCCTCTTTCAGAGATTTTGTGTCCTAAGACGATACCTTCATTAACCATAAAGTGGCACTTCTCCCAATTCAAGACGAGGTTGGTTTCTTCGCATCTCTGTAAGACTCGATCAAGGTTGTTGAGGCAATCATCAAAGGAAGACCCGTAAACGGAGAAGTCGTCCATGAAAACCTCGACAATCTTTTCACAAAAGTCAGAGAATATAGCCATCATACATCTTTGGAAGGTGGCAGGTGCATTACATAAGCCAAAAGGCATACGTCTATAGGCAAAGGTACCGAAAGGGCAGGTGAAAGTGGTTTTATCTTGATCAGATTGTGCAACAGGTATCTGCGAGAAACCTGAATAACCGTCTAGAAAGCAGAAGTGAGTGTGCTTTGATAGCATTTCTAGCATTTGGTCGATGAACGGCAAAGGATAATGATCTTTCCTAGTTGCCTTGTTCAGTTTCCGGAAGTTTATCACAATTCTATAACCGGTGTCTATAGGCAAAGGTACCGAAAGGGCAGGTGAAAGTGGTTTTATCTTGATCAGATTGTGCAACAGGTATCTGCGAGAAACCTGAATAACCGTCTAGAAAGCAGAAGTGAGTGTGCTTTGATAGCATTTCTAGCATTTGGTCGATGAACGGCAAAGGATAATGATCTTTCCTAGTTGCCTTGTTCAGTTTCCGGAAGTTTATCACAATTCTATAACCGGTAATAATCCTTTGTGGGATTAGTTCATCCTTATCATTAGGAACGACGGTGATACCTCCCTTCTTAGGTACGCAATGTACTCGACTTACCCAATCACTATGAGCAACAGGATAAATGATTCCTTCTTCCAGAAGCTTAAATATTTCTTTTCATCTTAGGATTCAATCTCCTTTGATGATCAACAACTGGTTTAAAGTCAGGATCGGTTTTAATCTTGTGCTGACATAGAGTAGGACTAATACCCTTAAGATCATCAAGAGTATATCCAATAGCAACGTGGTGCTTCCTCAGAGTTTTTAGTAACTTCTTCTCTTCGCGCTGTGAGAGGAGAGCACTAATAATGACAGGATATATCTCCTTCTCATCAAGATAGGCATACTTAAGAGTATCAGGCAACTGTTTAAGCTCGAACACAGGATCACCCTTTGGCGGGGGAGGATCCCAAGAAGTTCAACAGGCATATTATTCTTGAGAATAGGATATTGTTCTAAGACAATTTTATCTATCTCATCTCTCTCCTCCATATGCATATCATTTTCATGCTCAAGCAGATATTGCTCTAAAGGATCCGTAGGAGGTACGTCAATAGAGGCAAGAGCAATGATTTCATCTCTACCAGACGACTCTCTTTCATGGGTTTGTCTTCCAAACTTGGAGAAGTTAAATTCATGAGACACACACTCGAAACTTACTATAACAGTCTGCTTAATGCAATCAATGTGAGCATTGACAGTGTTGAGAAAGGGTCTACCAAATATGATGGGACAAAAGCTATCTTGTGCAGTACCAAGGACGAGGAAATCAGTAGGATACTTCATCTTACCACACAAGACTTCTACGTCTCTCACAATTCCCAGAGGGCAGATAGTGTCTCTATTAGCTAGCGTAATAGTGACATCAATGGGTTCTAACTCAGCAGGTGCAATCTCATCTTTGATTTCATCATATAGAGAATGGGGTATTGCACTAACACTAGCTCCCATATCACATAAACCATGGTAACAGTGATCTCCTATATTAACAGAAACAACGGGCAGGCCAACTACATGTCCGTGTTTGTCTTTCGCGTGAGGTATAGCAATTCTAGCGGAGTCCTCACAGAATTTGATAACATGCCCGTCTATGTCTTCGTCTAATAGATCTTTGATAATAGCAACACTAGGTTCAACTCTAATTTCTTTATGGGGTGCAAGTGGTCTAATGTAACCCCTAAGTATCAGAGTTGGAGCTTTAGAATAATCCTTTATCCTAGCAGGGTATGGTGGTTTCTCAGTGTAAGCACAAGGAACAGCAGGATCACTAAAAGCTATGATTTTCTCCTCAACTAGATTGGTTTTGGCTATGTTGATTTCTACAGGAGGATGATATTTAAACCACTTCTCTTTGGGAAGATCAACATGAGCAGCAAAAGACTCACAAAGAGAAGCTACTATCTCAGAATCAAGTCCATACTCAGCGCTAAAATCTCTAGAAGTGTTTGTCTCAACAAAAGATTTAACGCAATCAAACTGGAAATTCATACCTGAGTACTTACCTTCCTCCAGCTCCCAATCTTCAGAGTTGCGTTTGATTCTCTCCAATAAATTCCACTTGTGACCAATATCCTTCTTCATAAAAGAACCGGCACAAGAAGTGTCAAGCATGGTACGATCTTCATGAGAAAGCTGAGCATAAAAGTTTTGAGTGATGATTTCTCTCGAGAGCTCATGATTGGGGCATGAATATAGCACTGATTTAAGCCTCCCCCAAGCTTGAGCTATGCTTTCCCTGTCACGAGCCCAAAAGTTATAAATAAAGTTCCGATCACAATGTACTAAATGCATAGGATAGAACTTTGGATGAAATTCCAATTTCAACCGATTGTAGCCCCGTGATCCAGCATCATCACATAGCCTATACCATATCAATGCCTTATCCTTCAAAGATAAAGGAGAGAATTTCTTATTTACCTCATCCTCGGGCAAACCTGCAAGCTTAAATAAACCACAAACTTCATCTACATAGATTAGATGAAAGTCTGGATGTGAAGATCCATCTCCTGTAAAAGGATTAGCCAGCAGTTTCTCAAGCATACCCAAAGGAATTTCATAAAAGATATTTTCAGTAGGTACCTCTGGTTGAGGAGCAACTCCTCGTGCTTCCGTTCGTGGTGAAGATACCCCGAACAAACTCCTCAAAGGAAGAGTTTCCATAGTGACAAATGACAATATATTTCAGCACAGTATATAAATGTTTCCTTACCAATTTCTACTTACCAAAGGCGCTTCACTCCCCGGCAACGGCGCTAGAAAAGAGTCTTGATGACCCACAAGTATAGGGGATCAATCGTAGTCCTTTCGAAAAGTAAGAGTGTCGAACCCAACGAGGAGCTGAAGGCTGTGATAAACGGATTTCAGCAAGGTAATAACTGCAAGCACTGAAAGTAGCGGTAACAAGTGATTGTGTAGCGAGGTGAAATGTAGCAAGCAAAAAGTAACAAGTAACAAGTAGTAGCAATGGTGCAGCAAGTGGCCCAATCCCTTTTTAGCAAGGGACAAGCCTGAACAAAGTCTTATAGGAGGAAAAACGCTACCGAGGACACACGGGAATTTCTGTCATGCTAGTTTCATCATGTTCATATGATTCGCGTTCGTTACTTTGATAGTTTGATATGTGGGTGAACCGGCGCTTGGGTACTACCCTTACTTGGACAAGCATCCCACTTATGATTAACCTCTCTCGCAAGCATCCGCAACTATAAAAGAAGAATTAAGACAAAGTCTAACCATAACATTAAACTAGTGGATCCAAATCAGCCCCTCACGAAGCAACACATAGACTGGGGTTTAAGCTTCTGTCACTCCAGAAACCCATCATCTACTTACTACTTTGCTATGCTTCCTCTAGGCCCAAATATGGTGAAGTGTTATGTAGTCGACGTTCACATAACACCACTAGAGGAAAAACAACATACAACATATCAAAATACCGAACGAATATCAAATTCACATGACTTTTATCAGCATGACTTATCCCATGTCCTCAAGAACAAAAGTAACTACTCACAAGACATAATCATCATCACGACCAGAGGTGTAATGAATAGCATCAAGGATCTGAACATAAACTCTTCCACCAAGTAATCCAACTAGCATCAACTACAAAGAGTAATCAACACTACTAGCAACCTTACAAGTTCCAATCAGAGTTGCGAGACGAAGATTGGTTACAAGAGATGAACTAGGGATTGGAGAGGAGATGGTGCTCATGAAGATGGTGATGAAGATGCCTCCCCTCTGACGAGAGGACTGTTGGTGATGACGATGGCGACGATTTCCCCCTCCGCGAGGGAAGTTTCCCCGGCAGGATCGTCCTGCCGGAGCTCTAGATTGGATCTACTCAAGCTCCGCCTCGTGGCGGCGGCGAAACCACGGAAAAGCTCCCAATTGATTTTTTCCAGACCAGGGCGCTTCATATAGCAAAAGAGGGGGGCTAGTGGGCCTTCAGGAAGCCCACGAGCTTGCCCACCGCCACCAGGGGGTGGTGGCGGAGTGGGGGCTTGTGGGGCCGTGGTGGCCCCCCTCCGGTAGTTCTTTCGCCGAGTATTTTTAATATAATCCAGAAAAAATCCACGTAAATTTTCAGGGCATTTGGAGATGTGCAGCATAGTGGACTAGGATTTGTTCCTTTTCCAGTCCAGAATTCCAGCTGCCTGAATTCTCCCTCTTCAAATAATCCTTGCAAAATAAGTGAGAAAAGGCATAAATATGGTACCAGAAGTAATATAACAGCCCAAAAAGCAATAAATATCAACATGAAAGCATGATGCAAAATGGACGTATCATTGAGCAACTAGAAGCAGTGATCACGAGGGTCTGTTGTAGATGAAGGTCTGAGATTCTGGTTATGTGTTGACGGATGTGATACAGGTGACGGTTTAGTACAGAAGTTGTGTAAAAGTTACTCCTTATATCCGTGTACCAGATTGCATGACCAGATATTTCGGGAATTCATAGGTGAGATATCAAGTAGTAACTTATAGGGCAATCTTCCTATAGATGCATGATGTGAAGTTGGGATTCGATATTCAGTGGGTGTGTTTGTTCACGGTCGTCTTACAGTGGTTCTCGTTGTGTCTTAAAGAGTCCTTGTAGCTCGCTACGACTCGGGGATACTTCATAAGTCGTGTGCACTACCTTGCATAGGATGGCTACTGTAAATTCGAGCCTGTGCGATCTTATCCATGAAGATATCGGATGAAATCTCGATCATATGTTTGTTTCGACCAGTTCTAGCTCATACTTGTTTGCAAGTGGTCTTAATCAGAATTTTGTCGACCGTCACTTTGAGGAAGCATTCTTACTATTTTGTTCGAGTGCAATTGCTAATATTCCTGTTCAGTTATTCCTTCCTTTTTGATTCAGCTTTATAGTCAATTTATTATGTGGGCTAGTGTGTTGTCCGTCTTCAGGATGGCTCCACCAACTCGTCAGAATCCAGGGCTTGAGGATGTGCCGCCACCACCTCCTCCTCCGGAGAATCCTCCTCCGCCGCCGCCTCCTCCTGCAGAGGCTTGGCAAGCGGTGATGACTGCTATAAATTCAAACACTCAAATGCTACTACAGTTGTTGCAAGAGAGGGGTAATCAGCAGCAAGGCAATTTCCAGCATGGTGGCAATCAGTTTGCTAATCTGAGTCAGTTCGTGTCAAGTCAGCCGAAGACTTTCACTTCCTGTGATCAGCCGTTTGATGCCGAGGATTGGATCCGTGACATGAACAAGCACTTTGAATGTAGCAATGATCATCCTGAGGATTTTGTCAAATTTGCTACATTCCAGCTGAAGGGGAAGCATCTATCTGGTGGCAACAGTTGAAGGATTCCAGGGGTGCTAGAGTGATCACTTGGGATGAGTTCTGCCGTGACTTCAGATCCCACTACATTCCGTCCAGCTTCTTGGAGGAAATGCATGAGAAATTCAGGCGCTTGAAGCAGGGTGGTAACTCTGTGTACAAGTACAACGTCGAGTTCCACGAGCTAGCCCGATACACCTTGCAGGATATCCCTGATCAGAAGAGCAAGATTTATCAGTTCAGAGGTGGCTTGAAAGAAGATTTGCAGTTGGCTCTCGCTTTGCACGATCCTGAGGAGTTCGATAAGTTTTAAAACTTAGGTCTTAGGGCTGAGGCAGCTTTGCTCAGGGTGGAGAATTCTAAGAAGCACTTCAGAGATTCCAGCTCCTCTTCCTCTACTCAGGTGGTTCAGAAGCAACAGAAGTTTTGGGTGTCTCCTCCTCCTCCTCGACACACGCAACAGTTCAAGCATTCTGGTGGTCGTGGTTCTTCCCACCCACCCAACCCAGCCTTTCAGCAGAGATTCCAGCAATAGAAGCAAGGGCCTTCCCAGACACAGTACCGTCAGCCACCATAGGTTACTTTTCACAAGTGTGGGCAGAAGGGTCACTATGCCAACAAGTGCACTTCTCAGCTCCGTCTGCCGCCTCCTCCTCCAGGAAAACCTCCAAGCAATGGTCTCGTGAAGTTCAATGCCAGGTCAGCTCGAGTCAACATGGTGAATGCGGCTGAGGCAGAAAACTCGTCAGATGTGATCATGGGTAACCTCCTCGTTAATGATAAGCCTGCTAAAGTGTTGTTTGATTCTGGTGCTTCTCATTTGTTCATGTCTAGAATGTTCTTTGCCGAGCATGATTTTGATCCTGAGTATTTGAAGAAGGCATTACGTGTGGTGTCACCCGGTACTCTTATGAGCGCCAACAAAGTGGTTCGTCATGTCTCTATCAAGATAGGGAGTTATTCTTTTCTGGCGTCTCCTATTGTCTTGGGCAATTCTGACATTGATTTGATCCTTGGTATGGACTGGTGGGCCATGAACAAGGCATCGATTGATTGTGAAGCTAAAGAAGTGAAGCTTACCCACTCTTCGGAGGACGTGATTATATTCGCGGGGCGCGATGATACAATCCGTCTGTTCTCATTGAATGAAAAGGGTGAGATTAATCCTATTTCGCAACACTACTCGAAAACAATTTTTTTCCATCTGCCTAGTCTTTGCCGTCTGCTAGCTGATGGCAAAGAGTGTCTTCGCCGCCAGCTTCAGCAAAATAGACGGCAAAGCACAAGATGATGGCATAAAGTCTTTTTGCCATCTGTCACATCTTTGCCGTCTGCTAGCGGACGGCAAAGAGTCCAAAGGCAGACGACAAAGATATAGATGGGCCCACCTAACTGCGGGGTGGCTAGGTCAAACTGGAGTCGGACCTTTGCCATCTTCTTGCGGACGACAAAGAGTCCGGAGGCAGACGGCAAAGAGTCTAGACTCTTTGCCTACCGCCGGCAGACGGCAACGCGCTAACACCGTTAACGGCTCCTCCCCCCACCCCGCCCCTCTCTCTCTTTGTAACGCTCACCCCGCGCGCCCCTCTCCCTCCCCACCCCGCGCGCCCATCTCTCTGTAACGGCCGCCGCCACCACCGTCGCGCCGCCGCCCCCGTCGCGTCGCCGCCCCTGTCGCCCCTGTCGCCCCCGTCGCCGCCCCTCTCTATCTCTCCCTACCTCGCCCCCGCTGCCGCTGCCCCACCATCGTCGCGCCGCCGCCCCTGGCACCCCCGGTGCCGCCCCGCCACCCCCGCCACCCCGACCCCTCCACAGCCGCCCCTCCCGATGAGCCCACACACCCCCACCCCAACCCCCACCCCCACCCGCATTATTTTTTAGTAGTTTTATTATTTTTTAGTAGTTTTAGTAGTTTTTGTAGTTGTTATTGTTAGTAGTTTTGGTGGTAGATTTAGTTAGGTTAGTAGTTTTAGTTAGGTTAGTTAGTTAGTTTGGTTAGTTAGGTGGAGGAGGAGAAGAGGAGAAGAGGAGGAGGAGGACAAGAAGAGGAGAAGAAGAAGAGGAGTAGGAGGAGGAGGAGGAGAAAAAGAAGAAGAAGAAGAAGAAGAAGAAGAAGAAGAGGAGAAGAAAATAAATAAGAAGGAGAAGAAGAAGAAGAAGAAGAAGAAGAAGAAGAGAAGAAAAAAATAAGAAGGGGAAGAAGTAAAGAAGAAGAGAAGAAGAAGAGAATAAGAAAAAAATAAGAAGGAGAAGAAGAGAAAAAAGAAGAAGAAGTTGATTTTTCATTGTTTGGTATTTAGTGGTAGCTAGATTCTTTTTTAGTTACTTAGTGGTAGATTCTGTTTTTGTTATAGTGGTAGATTTTGTTTTTGTTATTTTTTTGCTGTTTAGTGCTATCTAGGTTTAGCGATAGGTTTAGTTAGCTTGGTTAGTTAGGTTAGTTAGTTAGTTAGCTTAATAGAAAGAATAGGAAGAAGAAGAAGAAAAGGAGGAGGAGAAGAGGAGAAGAGGAGGAGGAGAAGAAGAAGAAGAAGAAGAAGAAGAAGAATAGGAGGAGGAGGAGAAGACAAAAGTAAGAAGGAGAAGCAGAAAATAATAAGAAAAGAAGAGAAGAAGAATAGAAGAAGAGAAGAAGAATACCTTCTCCTCCTCCTTCTTCTCCTCCTTCTTCTCCTCCTCCTCCTCCTCCTTCTTCTTGATTTCTTCTTCTTCTTCTCCTCCTCCTCTTTCTTCTCCTCTATCTTATTGTCCTGACCTTATTTTCCCCAACAATGAGATAATTAGCCCATTTAGCTACAAAATGGCATAAAAACCTTGGTTAGATCATGAATATTATATTCTTAACTTGTTTTCCTCTAAAATGACATAATTAGAATATTTCTGTTGATCGGGTGGATTTTCATGTGATAGTTGTCTCGTCGCTGTGAGGTCTGGTGTGCGAAGACCTGCCCGTGCGTTGTACGAGCTCCGCCCCTGCATTTGTGGGCCAGTACAAATTTCATCTCCTCCCCGCCCCTTCATTTACTGTGGCTCGGTTTCCGGATGAAACTTTCTAGATTTAGGTAATTCAATTAATTTATCAGTATGCGTGACCAGTATGCGTCTCCCGTTCGAAAGGGGACATCTATAAGTATGCATGTCTTTGCATATTTATAACCGCCATCCTTTTGAATTGTCCAACATTATCCATGGACAGCCAGAGTATGTGTAGATTTGGTTCATTTTCCCGTATGATGTGCACTGGATCCGATGCGGAATTTCGTCAGTGCCTCCCTGTTGTTCTCCGGATGCACATCTTCTCTATTTATTGCGGAGACGTGTATCAGGAGAACAGCGGGGAGGTGCTGCCGAAATTTTGCGTTGGATCCGGAGTAGATCATGGTAAAACGAACCCAATCTACACATACTCGGGTGGGATTAGGACCTATCTTTTCCTATTAGCGTGTAGGTTGCCTGGACGTAATAAAAATGACGAACCTGATTAACCGATGAATATAAATGCTAAATTATATATAAATATATTTCTTCTGTCTTTAGTAGCTACGCAAGATGAGTGATCGTGCGTGGATGTATACCGGTCACCCTAGTCAGAAAGAGATGACGAAAGAATGGTTTGTAAAAACAAAGGAATTTGTGAAAGCCGCATTCGCAAATGGCCAGGAAAGAAACTATTGCCCCTATCCTGGATGTGACAACTATAAAAAGACGACAGAGGCTGTAATGATTAAACACCTGCAGAGGAGGGGTTTTAAGCCTAATTATACGGTGTGAACATTTCATGGTGAGTCTATACAACGCACAAGAGCTGAGGTGGTCCGTCGTTGCACGGACGAGCATGGTACCGGGATCGAAGACATGGTGCAAGACTTTGATGATGCTCGGGATTTGGAAGATGAGATGGAGGAATCTGCAAAGGCCTTTTATGAAATGTTGAGTCTTCAAAACGTCCTCTCCATGAGCACACTGAGCTCTGTCAGCTGGATGCAATTGCACAAGTAATGGCTCTGAAGGCTCAGTTCAACTTGGGAAGAGAATGCTACGACGCGATGATGACACTATTTGGATGTTTCCTACCCAAAGGCCATGTCATGCCTGCAAACCTGTACTAGTCGGGCAAAATACTTCGTGTACATAAGATGCCCTATGAGAAGATAGATGCATGTGAGAAAGGATGTGTCTTATTTAGGAAGGAGTATGCACACTTGGACTTTGTCCCAATTGCGAGTCTTGCAGGTATCTTGTGGTAGACAACGGTATGGGTGAGAAGAGGCAGACCAAAATCGCAGTTAGTGTTCTTCGGTATATGCCAATCGTACCAAGACTTCAACGTCTTTTCATGGTCGAAGAGACAGCCAGACAGATGACATGGCACAAATTGGGAAAAATAACTGAACTAGATGCGGATGGGAATAAGATGATGGTACACACATCGGATGGGGAAGCGTGGAAACATTTCGATGGATTGCATCAGGATAAAGCGGCAGATCCAAGGAATCCTCGAGTCTGCGCCGCCACGGATGGTTTTAATCCCTTCGGCATGACGGCAACCCAATACAGTTGTTGGCCTGTATTTTTCATTCCACTAAATCTCCCCCCCCCCGGGCAGATTATGCAAAGAAAGAACATATTTCTGACGTTGATAATTCCAGGGCCCAATTATCCGGGGAAGAATATGAATGTGTACCTACAACCTCTTAAGGATGAATTGGAAGAAGCTTGGGATAATGGGGTCAAGACATATGATGCCGCTAGAAAAGAAAACTTCAAAATGCATGTGTGGTACATGTACTCTATGCATGACTTGCCAGCGTATGCGCTATTCTCTGGATGGTGTGTGCATGGAAGGTTCCCGTGCCCCCAATGCATGGCAGCTCTTTAGTTTCATTGGTTGCAGGAGGGTCGGAAGTATTCTTGCTTTGACTTGCATAGACAGTTCCTGGATCCTGACCATCAGTTCAGAAAAGACAAGAAGAACTTTGCCAAAGGTAAAGTTGTCAAAAACTTGGCACCACCTGCGTTCACAGGCCAACAGATCCTGGATCCGTTAAACGCCCTCAAGCCTGATCCTGAGCGTCCAGGGTATAATTCAAAACACGCCTGGACTCACAAGCCATGCTTCTGGGATCTGCCTTACTTCAAAGACCTCCTTCTTCCACACAATATCAACATGATGCACACTGAAAAGAATATCAGAGAGGCTATTTTTCGTACATTGTTTGACATAGATGGGAAGACAAAGGATTATATTAAGGCTAGAGTCGATCAAGAGACACTATGTCATAGACCGTTACAAAACACGCGAGAAGGCAAAGGAAAGCAGAAGTGGTCGAAGCCAAAGGCCTGGTTCAATCTTGGAAGGCCAGCTATGAGGGAAATTATCTTGTGGGTCAAAATGCACTTGATGTTCCCCGATGGGTATGCAGCGAATCTAAAGAGGGGAGCGAGTCTTGAAAAATTAAAAATCTTTGGTCTCAAGAGTCATGATTGGCACATATGGCTAGAGCGGGTAATGTCGGTGATGTTACGTGGCTTTATTCCTGAGGATGAATGGCTAGTACTGGCGGAGCTGAGCTATTTCTTCCGTGTTCTTTGTGCGAAAGAATTGTCGCTTGGCCTGGTAGAAGACATGGAGGAGTTTGCACCGGAGTTGTTGTGCAAGTTAGAGAAGATCTTTCCACCGGGCTTCTTTAATCAAATGCAGCATTTGATTTTACATCTACCCATCGAGGCAAGATTGGGTGGGCCCGTGCAAGATCGTTGGTGCTATGCAACTGAGAGGATGCAGAAGACCCTTCGAGCTAAATGTAAAAATAAGCGTAGAATTAAAGCATCGATGGCTGAGGCATTCATTACTGAGGAGGTGGCAAACTTTGTGACAGCACACTACGAAGCCAAAAATCATCATTTGCATAATCCGAAGCCTCGGCACAATGAAGCAGACCCTAAAAAAGGTGGGTCCAACCTCAGCCTATTCAAAGGGAAGCTCGCACCAGCCGGTGCTTCGAAACCAATAACGTTGGATGTCGAAGAATGGCAGAACATTTCGTTGTATATCTTCAACAACCTAACAGAAGTGCGGCCGTACATCGAGTGAGTTCTCGGCACATTTTCCCGTAACTTCTAATTCATTTGAACTGCTCTTATTCCCGGATATTTCAAACAGCCGTTACGTCGTCAAATTCTCGGATGGAGCGGTGATCGAAAATGATTCCGTCGAAGAGTATGAGATTTTGTCAAAGACGGGAGGGGGCTATCCCGGTTTCATCTCTTGGTTCAAACAAATGGTAATTATCAATAATGGACCATTTCATTCTTGGTCTAACTTGCGGCTAATGCAACAACCATTTCGTATTAAACTTGTAGGCTAATTCAGAGTCTATGGATGCCGAATTGAGACAAGTCGCTAATGGTTTTGACTATAAGGTCCGTTCATTTGAGAAATACAACATCAACGGGTATCTCTTTCGTACCTTTGGCAAAGAGCTATGTATGCCCGACCAGAAATCTACAAATTGTGGTGTCTCTGCTATCGGCGAAGGTTTTATCGAGTATTATGGAAGAGTTGAAGCAATTTATGAACTTCAATTCTATGGTGAAAACCCACCGAACGTCGTAGTCTTCAAATGTTATTGGTTCCAGCCGAAAAAGACTAGAAGGACTCATGAACATATAGGACTAGTTGAAATCAATCCAAACACCCATTTAGATGTTCCCGATGTCTATATTATGTCTCAACAGGCGACCCAAGTTTTCTATCTACCGTGGGCATGCCAAACGGATTAGAATCTGGAAGGTTGGTATGTTGTTTATGAAGTGCCGCCACATGTCAGACCACCTGTCCCAAATGAACAGGATTATGAACCTCACATTAACCTAGACACATATGATGGAGAATTCTTCCAAGAAACACGTCTTTCCAAGAAAAGTTTCAAGAACCGCCGTGCTTCACCCAAGAACATGGAAGTAGACAGCGACAATGAATTCGACTCCAGCCCTGAGCCGGAACCAGAAGACCTGGAACTCGTAAAGGTTACTGATGCGGATGACCTGTCAATGCTTCAATGATTAAAGGAAGGCCTTTCACAACTTCACGCCATTGAACCCGACAAGCACGTCATTCATGAAGACATGCGTGATAGTGATGATGATGATGCAATTATTGATGATGATTATTAGTTTGTAAGATTCACAACTTAAATTATATATATTTTAATCTTTATTATTCATGTCAGTTATTCAATTTTTTTATGTTGTACTAATTTATTTTTATCTTTATCATGGCAGGTCACCAGGTGTGGAAAGATGGTGGGCGCTGGTCCAGATCGCTCGACAGGTTCTTCCTAGGCGCCCCGCACGAGGGGTGGTACTTCCCTTCCACCCGTATCTCTCCGTAGAGCCTTGGCAGACAGTCTGTCGACACCACCCGTGGGTTCTTCTTCGTCGGCAGCATTGCCCACTGGGAGAGGTGCTGGCCGGGTAGGGAAGAAGGGGAAGGGTACAGGGAGCGGTGGTGGCCGCGGAAGATCCAGGAGGACTGTTGAGCCGTCCTCGCCACCACCACCAGCTCATTCACCCGAGCATAGGACTAGTACGGTAGACCCGTTTGCAGAGGAGGCTACGGGGACTCCGTTCCAGGAGCCTGTTATTGACGGGCATTTGTCCCATGAGACTCCGGTCCAGGAGCAGCCTCGGGTCGAGGTGCATTCGGCCGAGGAGCAGCCGGAGGAGACTACGGTTTCGGAGGCTTCACCCGACGTGGAGAGGCCCGGATGGGAGACCTGGACGGATCGTACCGAGTTGCCGAATCGGACCGAGGGTCCGAGTGGCTCAGGGGGCGGGGATGGCGGGGATGAGCTTACGGATATGGAGGGCGATGTGCAGGTAGACGGGGCCGCCGTGTACAAGCATGGTAGTACACGTCTCCCCGTCGCGCCGGCTACCCGCGAGCAGAGGCCGGTCATTAAACCTGAAGGAGATAGGTAAGTACATTTACTCTTTTTTTAGCTTTTGCCTTCAAGTTTGTTCAAATATCTAATGTGTTGACCTTATCATACTGCAGGGGATGGGTACAGCCTCTTGGAGTCCGCAGGCCGAACTCCGTCCTCGGTGTGCTTTGCCGGACAAATTTTCCGGGGTTTGTCACGTTGCCTGGTGAGGGTCAGGTTCCTACACTAGGATTTTCCTGGGAGCACTACCAGGCTGCGCAGGCCCCGCCGGAGGAGATTATAGATGGTGTCTTGTGCGACACGAGGGCCGAGATGGTGATCAAGAGCTTTTGGGTAAATTATCCTTTTACAGAATCTAAAATTAACAATATAGCTAATTATTGTACTAATCGGTGTTTTCACGTTTGATTGCAGACCTTCTATAGGTGTGAGGATGGATATGAGGAGGAAGCGGCCAGGGTTCTCGAGGCCGAGTGTAGGCGGTTACTACACAGCTTGCGCCATGAGGCTCGGCCGCAGGCTATTCGAGATTACTACGCCACGCGTGGTATTAAGAAGCAGAAGAAGGATTGCCGTGGAAAGTTTCTGAAGAAGGAGCAATACATGAAGGTAATTACCTATTCTTAAGTCCTTCTACGTAGTTTTCTTGATTTCATTCATAAGCGTAGCGCTGAAAATTCTTTCTAAGAACTTATAGGTGCCCCCGAGATGGTGTGCGGATAAGATGGATTGTTGGCAGGCATTGGTTGATGAGTGGTGCACACGCAGCCGGCGAGCCGTCCACGAGAATGCGAAGGATCGGCGTAGCCAAATGGTTGGTGTGCCACATCATCAAGGCAGCGCCAACTTACTTCAGTTTGGACGAAATTGGGTATGTGATTTGCTTCATGATTCATGTAATTCATTCTTGATGCTAATATTTTGTTCCTCTCTTTTAGGCGCATCACAATAAGATGGAGATGCCACACTTGTACGACCTTTATGGCATGGCCCATACTGCCTCGTACAAGAAGGCGAAGGCATTCTTTGAGTCTGACCTGGATGATCCCAATAACTTCACCAACATATCATCCCACCAGAAGCTCGTGGCATACAGGGACGCGGGGAAGGCTATGAAAGGGGATGACTTTAACCCTAGCCAGGAACCTTTGGATCCAGAGCTGGTGATGATATGTGGTGGCGGGAGGCCCCATGGCTCGATAGCCATTGGAGATGGGATATTACGTTGTCCACTCACTCTTCCGGAGATCAAGGCGCGCCAGTCGAGCAGCTGTCCTGAGATAACGCGTCGTCCACGGCTAGTCGAACTTGCCATCGAGGTTAGTTGTACGGACTAAGAACACTTTCATCCATTTCATTATGTGTGTCACCATAGATCATTACTGTGGTAACGAGGAATGGTGTTTCAGGCTGGTCTTCAGAAAGAGAGAGAGGCAAACCAGGCTGCTCTTGAGAAAGAGAGATTGGCAAGCCAGGCTGCACTTCACACTGCTCTTGATGAGAGGGACCAGACCACGGCACGATTGATTGAGGAGGAGAGGGCCCGGAATGAGGCGGGTCAACGGGCCCTGTACGAGCTTTTTGTGGAATGTTTTTTTTTCACATTAGCCAAATTATGTTTGTAATGTCTGTTTCATTACTAACTAATACGGCCCACTCTTCACGGTCTGTGCGAGAAGAGCGGTCAAGTCCCTCCGCCGATGCCCGTCTTCTCTTCGATTGGCACGGTGAGTTTCATTATAAACTAGTATTAATAATTGAGTGTCATCATGCTAACTGAGATATTGCAAATTATATTTTCTGCAGAATAACTCCCGAGCAGCATCGCACGACCCTTCTCCAGGGCAACTGTCTCCAAACGAAGCCGCCGCGAGCAACCATGGTGTTTCTCCTCCTTGATGACCACTACGGTAAGTTTCTCTTCTCCTCTTTCATATTATCCTTGCTTTAATTTCCCCAAAAATACATAATTAGCCCATTTAGCTCCAAAATGCCATAATAACCTCAAAATGGCATAAGAACCTTGGTTAGCTCATGAATATTATATACTTAGCTTGTTTTCCTCTAAAATGAGATAATTAGCCTATTTAGCTCCAAAAAGACATAATTAGGTAATTTAGCTCCAAGAAGAGGAGAAGAGGAGAAGAAATAGTAAAAATGAAAAGAAAGAAGAAGAAGAAGAAGAGAAGAATGAGAAGGAGGAGGAGGAGGAGGAGGAGTAGATGGAGGAGAAGGCCAAGGACCTTCTAGTCCTTCTCCTCCTCCTCCTTCTCCTCGTTCTCCTCCTTCTTCTTGATTTCTTCTTCTTCTCCTCCTCCTCCTCTTTCTTCTCCTCTTTCATATTATCCTTGCTTTAATTTCCCCAAAAAGACATAATTAGCCCATTTTGCTCCAAAATTCCATAATAACCTCAAAATGGCATAAGAACCTTGGTTAGCTCATGAATATTATATACTTAGCTTGTTTTCCTCTAAAATGACTTAATTAGCCCATTTAGCTCCAAAAAGACATAATTAGGTAATTTAGCTCCAAGAAGAGGAGAAGATATAGGAAAAATGAAAAGAAAGAAGAAGAAGAAGAAGAAGAAGAGAAGAATGAGAAGGAGGAGAAGGAGGAGGAGGAGCAGGAGAAGGCCAAGGACCTTCAAGTCCTTCTCCTCCTCCTCCATCTCCTCCTTCTCCTCCTTCTTCTTGATTTCTTCTTCTTCTCATCCTCCTCCTCTTTCTTCTCATCTTTCATATTATCCTTGATTTAATTTCCCCAACAATGACATAATTAGCCAATTTAGCTCCAAAATGCCATAATAAGCTCAAAATGGCATAAAAACCTTGGTTAGCTCATGAATATTATATACTTAGCTTGTTTTCCTCTAAAATGGGATAATTAGCCCATTTAGCTCCAAAAAGACATAGTTAGCTAATTTAGCTCCAAAAAAGGAGAAGAAATAGGAAAAATGAAAAGAAAGAAGAAGAAGAAGAAGAGAAGGAGGAGAAGGAGGAGGAGGAGGAGGAGGAGGAGAAGGCCAAGGACCTTCTAGTCCTTCTCCTCCTCCTCCTTATCCTCCTTCTCCTCCTTCTTCTCTTCTTCTGCTTCTCCTCCTCCTCCTCTTTCTTATCCTGTTTCATATTACCCTTGCTTTAATTTCACCAAAAAGACATAATTAGCCCATTTAGCTCCAAAATGCCATAATAACCTTGGTTAGCTCATGAATATTATATACTTAGCTTGTTTTCCTCTAAAATGAGATAACTAGCCCATTAGGTCCAAAAAGACATAATTAGGTAATTTAGCTACAAGAAGAGGAGGAGAGGAGAAGAGGAGACGAAATTGGAAAAATGAAAATAAAGAAGAAGAAGAGAAGAAGGAGAAGGAGGAGGAGGGGGAGAAGGAGGAGAAGGCCAAGGACCTTCTAGTCCTTCTCCTCCTCCTCCTTCTCCTCCTTCTCCTCCTTCTTGATTTCTTATTCTTCTCCTCCTCCTCCTCCTCTTTCTTCTCCTCTTTCATAATATCCTTGCTTTAATTTCCCCCAAAAGACATAATTAGCCCATTTAGCTCCAAAATGCCATAATAACCTCAAAATGGCATAAGAACCTTGGTTAGATCATGAATATTATATAGTTATCTTGTTTTCCTCTAAAATGAGATAATTAGCCCATTTAGCTCCAAAAAGACATAATTAGGTAATTTAGCTCCAAGAAGAGGAGAAGAAATAGGAAAAATGAAAAGAAAGAAGAAGAAGAAGAAGAGAAGAAGGAGAAGGAGGAGAAGGAGGAGGAGGAGGAGGAGGAGGAGAAGGCCAAGGACCTTCTAGTCCTTCTCCTCCTCCTACTTCTCCTCATTCTGCTCCTTCTTCTTGATTTCTTCTTCTTCTCCTCCTCCTCCTATTTCTTCTCCTCTTTCAAATTATCCTTGCTTTAATTTCCCCAAAAATGACATAATTAGACCATTTAGCTCCAAAATGCCATAATAAGCTCAAAATGACATAAGAACCTTGGTTAGCTCATGAATATTATATACTTAGCTTGTTTTCCTCTAAAATGGGATAATTAGCCCATTTAGCTCCAAAAAGACATAATTAGGTAATTTAGCTCCAACAAAAGGAGAAGAGGAGAAGAAATAGGAAAAATGAAAAGAAAGAAGAAGAAGAAGAAGAAGAAGAAGAAGAAGAAGAGAAGAAGGAGAAGGATGAGGAGGAGGAGGAGAAGGCCAAGGATCTTGTAGTCCTTCTCCTCCTTCTCCTCCTTCTTCTTGATTTCTTCTTATTCTCCTCCTCCTCCTCTTTCTTCTCCTCTTTCATATTATCCTTGCTTTAATTAACCCATTTAGCTCCAAAATGCCATAATAAGCTAAAAATGACATAAGAGCCTTGGTTAGCTCATGAATATTATATTCTTAGCTTGTTTTCCGCTAAAAATGACATAATTAGGTGAAAAACATCATATTTTGTTCTTCTTCTGACTTTCTTATTCACATTTTGCAGATTGGATATACTACATGCATGGGAGCTGGCATTCATGGAGTTGAACAATGTCGATGGATGAATTTTATATGTATACCATCTAGTTTTCATTTGAGTTGATAAACAATGTCGAACTATATGTATATGTATATATGGATAAACAGTGCAATACTTTGTATGTTGGTTCTTTCGATATATGGGGATGTACATTGATTTATATGTATATCATATATGTGTGGTGAATTATATATATGTGTTGGCAAGTATATGTGTGGTGAACTATATATCATATATGTGTGGTGAATTATATAAATGTGATGTCAAATATATATATATATATATATATATATATATATATATATATATATATATGTATATATATATATGTGCTGTGAAATAATATTAAAAAACAGGTACTATATGGGCTCTTTCCCGTCTGCCAGCTGATGGCAAAGACCTGTGCCATCAGCTGGCAGATGGCAAAGGTGCCACATGGCACCCAGCTGTGCATCCTGGGGTGTCTATATAGGCTCTTTGCCATCTGCCTCCAGGGTGGGCGGACGGCAAAGAAGAGGGCACAGAGGAGGGGGGAGGAGGAGGAGGCAGACGACAAAGAGTGGAGGGGGGGAGGAGGAGGTGGCAGATGACAAAGAATAAGGGGGAGGCAGACGGCAAAGAATAAGGGGGAGGCAGACGGCAAAGAATAAGGGGGAGGCAGACGGCAAAGAATAAGGGGGAGGCAGACGGCAAAGCCTCCATTAACCACTAACGGAGGCAACGCCTGTCGGCTGTCATCTCGAGCACTTTGCCGACTGCTCCTCAGGAAAGCTGACGGCAAAAAGCTTTGCCGTCCGCTTTGGGGGGACAGACGGCAAAGAAGGTCCTATGCCATCGTAGGCTGACGCAGAAATTTTGCCGGCCGTGAGATTCTTTGCCGTCTGTGGTTTTCTCTTTGCCGACCGGGAGTTAGTCTTTGCCGTCTGTGAAGGCAGACGGCAAAGAAGCTGATTCTTGTAGTGCAAGTCCCAGTGGTCTGTGAATATGAAGATGTGTTCCCAGAAGAGCTTCCAGGAATGCCTCCGCACCGTGAAGTTGAATTTATTATTGAGCTTGAACCAGGTACTGAGCCTGTGTGCAAACGGCCGTACAAGTTGGGTCCAGAAGAGTTGAAGGAACTTAAGAGGCAACTCGATGTGCATGAGTGTTTGGGTCTGACCAGACCGAGCTCGTCTCCGTGGGGCTGTGGAGTTATGTTTGTCAAGAAGAAGGATGGCACGGACCGGTTGTGTGTCGATTACCGTCCATTGAATAAGAAGACAATCATAAACAAGTATCCACTTTCGAACATAACTGAGTTGTTCGCACAGTTAAAAGGGGCTAAGATCTTCTCCAAGCTCGATCTCAGAATGGGCTATCATCAAATTCGCATTCGCGAAGAGGATATTTCAAAGACTGCTTTTAGGACTACTTTTGGCTCGTATGAGTATACGGTCATGTCTTTTGGTCTGGCAAATGCTTCTCCGACATTTTGTCGATTGATGAACTACATATTCTCTCCGTTCAAGAGTGACTTCGTCTTGCTGTATCTCGATGACATTCTGGTCTTTTCGGAAACTACGGAAGAACATGAAGAACTTCTCAGATTGGTGCTTGATAAGGTGAGGGAGTACAAATTGTATGCCAAGTTTTCCAAGTGTGAGTTCTGGTTGAAAGAAGTCGTCTATCTTGGGCACATTATCTTTGCCGAGGGCATCAAAGTTGATCCGTCAAAGGTGTAGGCCATTGTTGAATGGGAGCCTACGCAGAATGTGAAGCAGCTTCGAAGCTTTCTCGGGCTCGCAAGCTATTGCAGAAGGTTCGTTGAGAACTTCTCCAAGATTGCTAAGCCTCTCTCAAGTCTTCTTGAGAAAGGTGTGAAGTATGCTTGGTCTCCAGGGTGCCAGTTGGCCTTCGACACACTCAAAGAGAAGCTCACCTATACTCCAGTCTTGGTTCCTCCTGATGATTCCAAGCCTTACCAAGTGTTCTGCGACGCCTCTCTTCAGGGTCTTGGTGCAGTTCTGATGCAAGAGAAGAAACTGGTTGCTTATACTTCCAGACAGTTGAAGCCAGCGGAGAAGAATTATCATGTGCATGATCTTGAGCTAGCAGCTGTGGTACACGCTCTGATGACTTGGAGACACCTCTTGTTGGAATGAAAGGTTGAAGTGTTCACCGATCACAAGAGTCTCAAGTACATATTCACCCAGCCTAACTTGAATCTCCGACAAACTCGTTGGGTGGAAATGCTCCAAGAGTTTAATCCGAGTGTTGAGTACACGCCAGGCAAAGCTAATGTCATGGCAGATGCTTTGAGCAGGAAGGCTTACTGCAACAGTCTATTTCTGAAGTCTCTCCAGCCTGACCTTTGTGAGTCTTTCATGATGCTCAACCTTCAGTTAGTACCTCAGGGATTTCTTGCAAACCTTCAGATCTCTCCTACCTTGGAAGATCAGGTCCGAGCAGCACATCTTCTTGATGCAATGGTGAAGAACGTTAAGATTGGCGTGGCAAAGGGTCTTCCCAAATATAAGTGCTTTAGTGTTGATGCCAGAGATACGTTGTTCTTTGAGGATCGTCTTGTCGTTCCGAAAGGTGTTCTCAGAAAGGTAATCATGGAAGAAGCTCATAACTCTCTGCTCTCTATACATCCTGGAAGCTCCAAGATGTATCAGGACTTGAAACAGAGATTCTGGTGGACTCGCATGAAGCGTGAGATTGCTCAGTTCGTAAATGAATGTGATGTATGTCGAAAGGTGAAAGCAGAGCATCAACGTCCAACAGGTCTTTTGCATCCTTTGCCCATTCCCGAGTGGAAGTTCGATCCTATTGAGATGGATTTCATCACCGGGTTTTTGAAGTCCAAGAAGGGTAATGATGCCATCTTCGTCGTCATCGACAAGTTGAGTAAAGTGGCTCATTTTCTTCCAGTCAAGGAATCCATTTCGGCAGTTCAGCTTACAGAGTTGTACACTTCCAGGATAGTGTCTTTGCACGGCGTGCCTACGATGATTTCTTCGGATCGCGGAAGTATCTTCACTTGCAAGTTCTGGGACTCTTTTCAGTCTGCGATGGGCACAAAGATACGCTTGAGCACAGCTTTTCATCCTCAGACTAGTGGTCACTTGGAGAGAGTCAATCAAGTTCTTGAGGATATGCTGAGATCCTGTGTTATCTCTTTTGGCATGAAGTGGGAGGATTGCCTGCCTTTTGCTGAGTTCTCGTATAACAACAGTTATCAAGCTAGTTCAGGCAAAGCACCATTTGAAATTCTCTGTGGCAGGAAGTATCGTACCCCGCTCAACTGGTTTGAGATCGGCGAGCGTCAGATTCTTGGGAATGACTTGATAGAAGAAGCTGAAGAGATGTGTCGGGTCATTCGGAACAATCTCAGAGCAGCTCAATCCCGTCAGAAGAGCTATTATGATAGCAAGCATCGTGACATGTCTTGTGAGCTTGATGACTTCGTCTATCTCTAGGTGTCCCCTGTGAAGGGTACGCAGCGCTTTGGCATCAAAGGGAAGCTTGCGCCTCGTTTCCTGGGTCCTTTGAGAGTGGTTGGCAAGAGAGGCGACCTTGCGTATGAGCTTGATCTCCCATCAAACTTTGCAA
Organism: Hordeum vulgare subsp. vulgare; assembly: GCF_904849725.1. Lineage (NCBI taxonomy): Eukaryota > Viridiplantae > Streptophyta > Magnoliopsida > Poales > Poaceae > Hordeum > Hordeum vulgare. Next base: position 413,555,565 of record NC_058523.1, read on the forward strand.
ATGTGCATGATGTGTTCCATGTCTCTCAGCTCCGGAGGTGCTTCAAGACTCTCGAGCGCACTGTTCATCTTCAAGACATCGACCTTCAACCCGACCTATCCTATCGTGAGCATCCAGTTGCGGTTCTCGAGGCGACTGAGCGCAAGACCCGCAACAAGACTGTCAAATTTCTCAAAGTGCAGTAGTCACACCATTCCGATAAAGAGGCTACTTGGGAACACGAGGATCACCTCTGTTCTGAATTTCCGGAGTTCTTTCAGTCATAGATCTCGGGGCGAGATCTTTTTGTAGTGTGGGAGAGTTTGTAATGCCCCAAGTGTGTAACTTGCCATAATTGGAACCTTCTCTATGTGGGTCCACCTTGTCATTGCAATGAGAGCCTATGCATGTGTTATTTCATGTGTCACCTTGTTTTGTTCTTCCTTTGCATGCATGCATTCCATCCATCTCTTGTCTTTGTGTTTGTTGCCTTGTGATCATATGTGATGGTGTGGTCCATGTGATGTGGTGGTGTGATGTTGGAGGTGTGGAATGATGTGAATGCATTTGAGTGTAGGAGCACTATATGGATTTTCCCTAGGGTTTTAAAAACTTCCTCCTCTCTTTTATCTCAAGGTCAAGTTTCACTTGTTCCTTCCTTGTTTAAAAAATGCCCAGGATTTAGGATATTTTGTGGTGGATGTGAAGTTATGTATTTGCTGTTTTGTATCTATATTTTAAAGGTGCAAATATTCCCAAAACAGATCATATAAATGCTGTTTTGTAAATATTTAAATGCTCCAAATATTTCTTTTCTATTTTATTCAAGTAGGTCATAATTTCTTATGACCAGGGGTATGTTTGCTTTATTTTTTAGCATCATCAGATTTGCTTAGGGTTTATTTTTTCCTTTCTCTGTTTGTTTAAATTAGTAAAGCCCCAGGAAATTCTTTTCCCTCTTATTTGGCGCCACTGGTGGGCTTCCTCCCCCCTGCGTGGCCCAAGTCCCTCTCTGTCTCCCGCGACAGCCCACCTGCGTGTTCCTTCATCCTCCTCCTGACGGCGTCTACCCCGTGTCCGCTTTCCGTCCGAGAACACAGGGAGAGAGAACGAGAGGCATGACGGTGCCGTCCCGTCGAGGCCTCATATAAGCCTTGGCGTTCGTGCCCCTTCCCCTAGGGTTCCGCGCTTCCCTCTTTGCGCCGCCACCATCTCCCTCCATCTCTTTTCCTCCCCCAAGATAAGCTCTGTAGTCCATCTAGCAGAGAGAGAGAGAGAAGTGCGCCGCCGTCGATCCCGTGCTGCCGTCGTCTCCGGCGCCGGCCACCATGTCCAGGGGCTCGGGGCAGGACCCCGCGCTCGATTCCCGCCGTCGCTGAGGTCGGGGAGCGACCACACCGACGGCCAGCTCCACGTCTACGGCGAGTTCCCGGCGGCCCAGCTCCTGCTTTGGTTCGGCGACAGTACACCTACATCCGCTTCAGATCGTCTCCGTTCATCTTCGTCAGGCTTCGTCCCCGATCGGATCGGCCCTCTTCTTCTTCCCTAGGTGAGCCTAGCCCGTCCCCCCTTCCCCCTTCGGTAGATCCGGCGATGATCAAGGCCGTGCCTCTCTCTTCAGAGAAGAGCACGAGGGCACGTGTTGTTGCATGGTTGATCTTGTGTAGGTGCTAGGGCTCGTCCCGGTGCTGGGGACAGTGGCTTCCAACGGTTAGGAGCAGTAGGCGCAGTTTTTTCCCCGCGGCGCAGTAGCTGTAGTAGAGACGCTCCGGTGCTCGTTGTCGTCGTCGTCTTTGTGTGCAAGCAGAGCATCTGTTGCTCATGGTAGATTACCTTGGTGAGTCCCTCTGTTTTGTCGAGATCCGAAGCGTATACCAGTGGTTTGTAGTGCATGTGTGGTATGTGTGTTGGCCTGAGGGTGCTGGGTTCGAGTCCTGCAGTGGCCACCCCCCTTTTTTGTGTTTTTTCTCTCGGCACAGTAGCTTCCGCAGTGGGCATATACTGCTTCTGTCGAGCCAGGGTGATGTAGCAGAGTGGTGTGCTCCTGTGTTGTGATACACGGGATCTAGGGTTCGAAACCCGCCCCAAACTTTTATTTTTCTTTTGCATGTTCTTGTTGTATTCCTTTGGCTTGATATATTTGTTGTTGTGGTGTGCTATGCACAATGAGGGGTATTTTTTCCTCTAAGAGCACCATGTTGTTCCTAGTGTTTGATCCTAGCAAGTGTAGAGTGCATGTGTAGATGTATCTTGGTAGAAATGCATGTGTAGGTTGTATGCATATGTGTTTTATGAGCTAGTTGCCATGGATGTGAGAGTGTGTGTATGTGTGTTTTGCACTAGCCTAGTGTGGTGCATGTGTGTGTGCTGTTTATCCTCATGGTGATGATTTTTGGGCACTAGTGAGTGCAAGTGTGATGTGAGTATGTGTGTGGGTTCCCCCTCACATACCTTGTGTTGATGTGTGTGTGTGTCTCACACATGCCAAGGCATGATGTGCCTTAATGTGCATGATCAAGCTTGTCTGTGTAGGTGTTGGAATCATGATGTGAGTGAAGTTAGTGTATGTCCTAACTAGCATGTGTAGGACTTGCTACATGATGTGCATGATGCATGTGAGTGTGTGATGGTGTGCTAAGGCACATGAGCATGAGGCCTACCCCTCATGTGCACCATTGGTGTTGTGGAAATGTGCAAGAGCATGTATAAGTGATGAGCTGGTGGAAGCACATGTGATGATGCACTATTCATCTCTATGTGATTCCATGTAGATTTTCTTTTCAAGTTTGTGCCCATTTGTTCTATGCAAGTGCCCATGTATTATATATGTTTTTGGGGTAGAATCATCCCAGGAATCCAATGGTGGGATCAGATTCCACTTTGGAACACTTTCTGGGAATGTCATATTTCAGTTTTGTTCCATGTTTAGAGCTTGGTTCCATGTGATGTGATGAGCCCAAGAGGTTGATTCTTTGTTGTGATAGTAGAGGGTGAACCCCTCTACCACATGTTGGTTTTGTTTCATGCTTAGCAGTTCATGTGTGCAAGTTGTGTCTAGTCAAAGTAGGCATGTGGCTTTCTGTGTAACTTTCTGTGTGAAACTCCTTTGTATTATCTTTTTGCTTGTGATTGTAGTAATTTTGAATAGCTTCTACCACATATGCTATTTGGCATATTTGGGTAGTTGTAGGTTCTTTGCATGTAGCCCTCAAACTGCTATGATGCGGTTTAGGACAGATTGTATAGTTTTGATGTTTTGATGCTTGTGAGTGCATAGTTGGTGGTGTGGTGATATTCCTTGCACCACCCCATCCATTCTTGTTTGTTTTATGTCTTGGCAACCTGGGAATACTAGAAGTATACCATTGGAGTGTGTGGTGTTGGATTTGATACGTAGGACTTCATTTCTTGTTTCGTTGTTTCCCGTTATCCGTAGCTCCGATCGTTACGTTCTTTATATGTTTTTGCATCGTTTCGCGTGACACATCTGTTCATGTCATCATCATGCATGCCAAGATAGCTTAGAGTGCAGTTCTATCCAAGAACTTGTATTTTCTTCTCATGCTTGTTCAAGTGACTAGAATAGAGATGCATGTTCATTTCATCTCATGCATCATGTGCTTGTTGCATCTTGTTGTGGTGTTGTTCATTGGATGCTATTTTTATGTTGGGTAGCACCGGGATCGGAGAACGAGTTTGTGGATCCGGGAGAGTGCGTGCAGGACGAACAAGAGCAGTTCCAAGCTGAGGACATCACAGGCAAGATGATATGACCTTGATTGCATCTCTAGACTTGTTATGCTAGATTCACGTTTCTTCGTCATATGCTCGCTGCCTACCACTGAAATAATTGCCTCCTGATATTGCCATGAAACCCAAACACTTTCCCCCTCCTTGCAAATCTTGAATGGCTAAGTAGGCTTTGCTCAGCTACTAATGCTAGCGTTGCTAGTTGCAGGTGCTTTGTCTCATGTGATAACATGAGTTTATATCATTATCCTAAATCTGTTATTTAATTAATGCACCTATATACTTGGTACATAACGGAAGTCCTAGCCTTTTGCCGGGTGTTTTGTTCCGTTATTACCGCCATAGTTACCGGCTACCGGTGTTTGATTCCATAACTGATCGCTCCTAACACGTTCGGGGTTGTTATGGGGACCCCCTTGACAAATCGCGTAGTGTTAAGACTTGTCCGGCAGGACCCAACCTTGGTGTTAATTTGCTAATCACTTAATAATAATCTGCATAGGGAATGGCCTCCCCGAGGAATTTAATCAACAACCCGGGCCAGTGCTCCTCATGAGTGTTGGTCCAAACTAGAGCATTGTGCGGGGCCAACTCAGGGCAACTTGAGAGGTTTCCATGAGGCCACTGTACGCGTCGCTCATCCGTCATGTCCTGAGACTGAGATACGCGGCTCATATCGGGGTGGTCGACAAGGCGGGAGATCCTGCTAGTCTTGTCTTACCTTAGCAATATATCTTGCGTATAGGAATCCCGGTGAAGCTTTCGTTCTCCCCAGAGTTGAGGTTTTCCTCTAAGGAATCCGACGAGATCACGAGATTCGTGATAGAGGATTACTTTATGGCCCGTGACCTTTCATGATGGACTAGTTGGAGCACCCCCGTAGGGTTTAATCTTTCGTAAAGCCGTGCCCACGGTTATGTGGCAACTTGGAATACTTGTTAACATCCGGTTATAGATAACTTGAACATAATCTAATAAAATTGTCAACTGTGTGCGTAACCGTGACTGTCCCCTTCGGAGACCTCTCTTCAATCGGGAACACGGTGGGGTTATGATTGACGTAAGTAGGTGTTCAAGATCACTTAGTGATCAGCTATCATCGACCGCTAGTATAGACCACCTTCAATACTTGTTCTACGTAAGTTAGCCACCATACATGCTTAGGATGCTGGAGCCTAAACACTGAACCTTCCTTACCTAATAACTTGACTAGTTCTGGAACCGAGGTCATAGATTGCTGAGTCCCCGTGGCTCACAGATTCCTTCAACACCCCAACAGGTACAGGTACCCCCGACATAGATGATCCCGATGGCACGCAGCTGGTGTGGCAGTAAGATGAGGAGAACGACCGCTTGTACGTGAACTATCCAGAAGACTGAGGCGTGGTCGTGATCGTGGGCAAGCATGCGGGATAGCATATCCATTTCTCATGTTTTGTAGTCCGTAGTGGAACTACCTTGTTTGAATGCGTGATGTAAACTCTGATATTATTTATGAGATGGCAGTTGAATCCCTTATTGTCATTGTATTATTATGTATGTGCTATGTTACCGTGCTTGCGAAACGCTTAGATGCGCTTCTTTCCTCTTTGGGGCCTCGTTCCCCTAAACTGGAAAGGACCGCATCTTAGTCGTTACACCCGGCCTAAAGGTATGGAATCCGATCCTTTATTTAGCGGAATTACACCGGGTTTTTGTTAGTAACGAGAAACGAGTTGTTCTTGTTACAGCCCTGTTCGAGACCTCTCGACAGACCAGGTCTCACAGGGGGCTTCACCGCCAGCCGAGTGGGCGGAGAGCGGGAATGCATCCTGCACTACCCTTCCCCAGGCCACGGATGAGGCGGCCGAGGTGGTATCCCACCACGCGCCGCCAACCAGAGACAAGGTGGTGATGGCCGAGGCGGGTACATGGGACGCCAAGGACCGAGAGGTCCCGACCGAATGTCGGCCCAAGGCATCATGCTATGAAGGAATGTCGGCCCAAGGCATCATGCTATGAAGGAATGTCGGCCCGAGGTCGATGATGTCGTCCATGATGTCGAAACACAGATGCACCATGATGTCAAAGAACGTGGGCGGGAAGTACATCTCACACTCACATAGTTATGACAATGATCTCTTCCTGTAGCCTTCGGAGCTGCTTCAAACTGATGGACTTTCGAGAGATAACATCGAAGAAGTTGCAAAGACCAGTAAGCGTCTCACGGACGTGCTTGTCCATTATCCCTCTAATGGCAACCGGGAGTATCTACGTCATCATTACGTGACAGTCATGAGACTTCATCCCGCTGAACCTTTTGTTCTTGGTGTCTAGAAATTTGCTTATCTTCCCACAGTAACCGGAACTGAATTTGATTCCCGTAAGACACTTTGTTCGGGCTTAAGGTGAAGCAAGAAGGGGGGCAACAATGCTGCTCCTTCTTGTTGACTTTTCTTCCCCTTGGCCCCGTCTTCGTCTCCGTCTCCGTCTCCTCCATCGACTTTTTACGGGGCACGTGGAGATCCCCCTGATCTCCAAATCCTCCAAGTCTTTCCTTGCCTTCGACCCATCCTTGGTCTTCTCCGGCATGTTCATGGGTGTGCTAAGCAAGCTTTCGAGGACATTCTTTGTTATATGCATTTGATCAAGGCAATGAGGTGTGTCGTGATTGGACCAGTACTCCAAGTCCTAGAAAACAGACCTCATTTTTCATACCTTCAGCAGCGGATCCGGTGCCTTTTCCATCTTTCCCGGCACGGGGCACTGTTGCCAGTTATTCAACAGCTCGTTGATTTCGGTGACGCTCCTCTTACGTGGAGGTCCTCGATGCTCAGCCAAACCATTGAATAGATCTCCAAGTTTTCTCCACGAGTCATCCTTTTCAAGCCATCTACGATGCCCCATGTACATGATTTTCCCAGACCCGCCATCTTTCGCTGACGTAAGTTGCTGAGACGTTGTATCATCCATGCACCTCGTGCATCCACTGTATCCATGGCACACCTGGCCTGAGGTGTACCCGTAACCGAGATAGTCGTGCACTGCTACGGCGACAGAAAGAAATCTTCTGTCATCTCTTGAGCTTGCGTTGGTTTTTCCCTTGAAGAGGAAAGGGTGATGCAGCACAAGAGCAGTAAGTATTTCCCTCAGTTTGAGAACCAAGGTATCAATCCAGTAGGAGAATCTCGTCAAGTCCAGAGTACGTGCACAAACACAAAAGAGCTTGCACCCAACGCTATAAAGGGGTTGTCAATCCCTTCAAGATTGATTGCAAAGTGAGATCTGAAGGCGGAAAGTGCAACGAAGAAAAAGTGTAAGGCTGAAAATATGGTGTGAAGTAGACCTGGGGGCCATAGTGTTCACTAGAGGCTTCTCTCAAAATAACAAATATTACGGTGGGTGAACAAATTACTGTCGAGCAATTCATAGAACCGTGGAAAGTCATGACGATATCTAAGGCAATGATCATACATATAGGCATCACGTCCGAGACAAGTAGACCGACACTTTCTGCATCTACTACTATTACTGCACACATCGACCGCTATCCAGCATGCATCAAGTGTATTGAGTTCATGACGAACAGAGTAACGCCTTAAGCAAGATGACATGATGTAGAGGGATAAACTCAAACCAATGATGAAAACCCCATCTTTTTACCCTTGATGGCAACAACATGATGCGTGCCTCGCTACCCCTTCTGTCACTGGGTGAGGTCACCGCACGGTATGAACCCAAAACCAAGCACTTCTCCCATTGCAAGAATCATAGATCAAGCTGGCCAAACAAAACCCACAACTCGAAGAGAATTACAAGGATATGAAATCATGCATAAGAGAGATCAAAAGAAACTCAAATAAGATTCATAGATAATCTGATCATAAGTCCACAATTCATCGGATCTCAACAAATACACCGCAAAAGAAGATTACATCGGATAGATCTCCATGAAGATCATGGAGAACTTTGTATTGAAGATCCAAGAGAGAGAAGAAGCCATCTACTTACTAGCTATGGACCCGTAGGTCTATGGTGAACTACTCACGCATCATCGGAGAGGTCATGGTGTTGATGAAGAAGCCCTTCGTATCTGAATCCCCCCTCCGACAGGGCACCAGAACGTGCCCCGGATGGGATCTTGCGGAGATAGAAGCTTGCGGTGGCAGAAAAGTACTTTCGATGATCTCTTGATATTTTCTGGAATTATTGGGAATATATAGGCGAAAGACCTAGGGCAGAGGTGGCCCAGGCAGCCCACAAGCCTGGGAGGCGCGGCGCCCCCTGGCCGCAGCTAAGGGGCTTGTGGGGTCCCTAGTGGCCCCCTGCCTTGGTTCTCAAGTTCCCCGACCTTGTTCTGTTTCGGAAAAAATCTTTTTGGAAGTTTCGTTCCGTTTGGACTCCGTTTAAAATCCTCCTATGAAAGGGGTCAAAAACACGGAAAAAATAGGAACTGGCACTTGGCATTTAGTTAATAAGTTAGTCCCAAAAAGATATAAAAGGCATACAAAACATCCAAAGTTTGACAGGATAATAGCATGAAACCATCAAAAATTATAGATACGTTGGAGACGTATCATGAACCGCCGTCATCAGCGCAACTCTCATATAGAAATTATCTCTTGTGCTGGCGTCCCATGTCTTGACTCGCGATTTCCATAACGTGTCTAGCTCCTCTTTCAGAAGCCCCATATATAGGTTAATATTATTTCCCAATTGTTTCGGCCCTTGAATCAACATGCTCATGTGTATGTACTTTGTATTCATGCACTTCAATGGGGGGAGGTTGTACATCCATACAAAGACTAGCCATGAGATGTGGTTGGTGCTCTAGTTTCCAAACAGACTCATTCCATCGGTACACGCACCAAGCATGATGTTCGTTGCATCTTTTTGGAAAAAACGATATTTCACATTGATTGCTCTCCACTGGCTACCATCTGTGAGGTGTCTCCGCTTCGGATCATCTCCATCATCGGGCTTCTTCCTCTTCACGTGCCAACGCATGAGCTTTGCTTCCTTAGGATCTATGAAATACCGCTATAGTCGGGGAGTGATCCGACAGTCCCATACAACTTTTTGAGTAGCTTCCTTTCCCGCCTTCTTGTATCGGGAAGCACTGCACATTGGACACCTGGTTTTTTTTCGCGTGGTCACCCCGATAAGTGATGCAATTGCTGGTGCATGCGTGGTACCTAATGTGCGGCAGATCCTGAGGGCAAACGATTTTCTTGGCCTCATCGACACTAGTAGGACACAAGTTCCCTGTGAGAAGAACTTTATTTTGTAGATACGTCAAGTGCTCATCGAGGCTTTTGTTTGTCCATTTGTTTTTGGCCTTCGTATTTAGAAGTTCGAGCGTGAAACTCAAGTGGGTAACCTTGGGATCGCAACCATCATATAATAGAGTCTTCGAGTCTACTTCAAGTTGCGCCAGCTTGGCCTCCTCTCTAGAAGTAAATGTGTCGCTATTCGTACTCTTGCGAAGGAGGTCTCGAACATGAGGGTCATGCACGATTGAACTTAGTACCGTCGAAGTCTGTGGCGTTGCCATCGACTCTTCTCCGCCATGTGCGGACTCTGCTTCTTCGCCGTGTCCAGAATCTTCTCCGACGCCATGTACGGACTCTTCCCCGCCACCGCGTTCGGACTCTTCACAACCGTCATGTCCGGCGCCATCGTCTTCGTGTCGATCGGTCATCTCTTCGTCTAGACCCATGTCATTATTCCCTGCCATGTGGACGTCCTCATCAGCATCTTCACTTATCCAAAGAGTATAGCCATCCATGAAACCATTGATCAGCAAGTGGGCCTTCGAATTGCCACGATCGAAAGGGTCCAAAATTAATCCTTCTTTGCATCTTGTACACGAACATCTAATCCTAGTCCATTTATTTGCATACATGTCCATCACCACGGATTGCAAGTATCGCTCCACCTTCCTACCACTCACCTTCACGACTGCAAGGTATAACAAGCAAAAGGTTCATAAAAAATGCATGCATATAAAATTTTGGCAATGACCTTGCCTAAAAATAGGACATATCGAGTTTGCTCGAAATTCGCTGAAACGGAAATAAATCGACATTTCGGCAAAACATAAGCAACTCACGGGTCATGTCACTCACACAAATTCCTTCATATCACAAACAGACATATTCCCATTATTGAAACGCAAAACTTTTTACTCACCTATATATATCCCGAGAGAGATTGTGCACGGCTAAATAGTGGAGAAGTAACAATGGTGGAGAAGTAACTTAGGGAGAGGAAAGGAGAAAGGAGGGGATAGGGCAAAGGGGGGGGGGGGGAAGGGGGAGAGGGGGATGTGTGGGTGAAATGTGGGCACCAATGGTGGAGGAAAGGAGAAAGGAGGGGATAGGGCAAAGGGGGAGGAAGGGGGAGAGGGTGTGTATGTGGGTGATAGGTAGAAGGAAGAGAGAAGAGGGGCAAGAATGGTGGATAAGTAACAATGGAGGAGGAAAGGAGAAAGGAGGGCAAAGGGGGAGGAAGGGGGAGAGGGTGTGTGTGTGTGGGTGAAAAGCTGCCCACAACCACGTGTAGAAGTAGCGCTCGTTCCACAGGAGAGCTACTGCTATTGCACTTAGCAGTAGCACTTTTCCCAAGCCAGTGCTGCTACTACATCTGCTGTTGGTGGCCTTGTTGGGCCCCTTTTATAAGTAGTGTTGGTTCCAGGGAAGCGCTACTGCTATGGAACTTAGCAGTAGCGCTTTTTACAGTCCAGCGCTACTACTACATATACTGTGGGTGGATTCGTTGGGCCCCGTTTAGCAGTAGCCCTGTAAAGGCATCCAACGCTACTACTACGGATGTTAGCAGTAGCGCGTACTGTTTCGAGCGCTACTGCTAAGTAGAAGCAGCGCGTGATGTTTTCCGGCGCTACTACTAGGCTCCTACTTATAATGTTTTCCCTACTAGTGTTAGTTTAGTATTGTTTATTTCGAGCAGCATTGGAAGTGATTGGAGGCGACAGTCATTGGGTCGAACACCTTGCGTGCGTCCTCTGGGCGTACCCAGAGCACACGTTTTGCATGCGTGTTAGGAGCCGCCGTGTCCGCGCACCCCCTTGCCCTCTCGCCAGCTGCAAAGTCTCGTCAACACCTTCCCACGATTGATGGTCGCCCTACCCTGAGCCGCGCAGCGCTTCGGCTTGCAGCTATGGCAGCCTGCCGGCGGCAGTGACTCGCCCAAGCAGTGGACGGCGCCGCCCAAGCCTCCCCCATGCGCCAGGTGCCCCGGTCCCCTCCCTGCCTCGTCTTCTTGCTGCCCCGCTGCCCCTGCTGCCGACCCTGCTGCCTCCCCTGTGCTGTCGTATGGTTCTCCCCGACCAGCTTATCTTTGGCACCACGGTAACCGCCTCTCCCCGTCTATTTAAACCCTGAGCAAGCTCACCGAGCCACGTGCACCATCTCGAGAAGCCCCCCTCGCCAAAGAAATCAAGCCCTACGCTCAATTTCGTCGCCGTCGGCCATCTCTTCCTTAGGCAGCTCCAGTCGATTCCGGCGGTCTAGGGCGTCCTTCGAACCACAGTGGCTTTGGCTATCCCCTCCAAAGCCTCTGGAACCCATTCCCAGTGTTTACTCGAGCCATAGACGCTGTAGGCCGAAGTTGTCATCGCTGGAGTCTCCGGTCCGCCGTGGAGGAAAGGGCACTCACCCAAGAGCCTCTCCGCAGCTCGTGTGCCTCCTGGGGATGGAGTTATCACCCCTGAACTGACCGGCGCATGCTCAGCTCCAGGAACGAGGCCTCCTAGCACCAGAGAACATCGCTAGAGCTCGTCCCTGAGTCTGTTTCCTGTGTGCAAGAGGAGGAAGGAGAACCCGACAGGTGGGACCCGCCAATCAGCGAGTCAGCCGATGCCCCGAGTGGCGCAGCCCCCCCCCCCCCCCCCCCCCCCGTTCTGCACTTTTCCACTTAGAAAACGCCCTTCTGTGAGTATGCCTCCCACTGAATACGTTTTCAGCTTCTAGAAAGTGTATTCCTTTCCGAAATGTTTTCTTTTACAATAGACTGTTCAAAACAGATTTGACCAGGTTCTTCAAATGGCTCTAACTTTTTATACAAACTCCAAATGGACTGATTCTTTTCCCTACCTCTTTAATATTACCTCTAGTTTATTTAAATATTTATTTAAAACATATTCAAACAACATTTATTTACTGTTTCAATTTGTGTGTTAATTTATATATTTTCAAAATAGGATTTTGGAGAGAGGAGACTCACTTCAAGTATTTTGTGGTGCACATCAACCTCCTCAAACTCCAAAGGCAAGCATCTTGAACTCTAATTTGCATAAAGTTGTGGGATGTTTGTGGTGGTGCATCGATTGCGTGATTTTAGGTTATGTTGATAAAAATGTAACAGAAAATCATACCTTGCATAAGAGCATGTGATGGATATTTTTGTTGATAAGTTTGTTGAAGGCAAGTGGTGAGTGGTTACTGCCTCATACCTCGTATGCTATGTTGGTCCGGAAAACCTCGGAGTAAGGTGTGTCGTGGTGGAAATGAGACCATGGGCTAACATCTAGCGGGACGAGAGTGGTCAGTGAAAGCATGTCGGGGTGTGATGGTAGTAACCCTGAGATAATTTCCTTTAGCAAGATTATGTGGTGCTAACCCTTGCAGGAAAATATTAAACCTCCTAAGTCGACCGTAGATCGAGTCTTGTTCGTGTGTCACCTTACCTTCGTGCTGCCGCAGGTGTTCCTGAAAGGGAATACAGTCTAGTAGGTCGGAAACCTATTACCAGGTACACACCCAGTGGAGAGGCCAGGATGAAGGTATCCATGGCCCTGGACTAAATCCAGTCATACGGTCATGGGACATGGGTGTTTCCAGTCTAGGACCGAGAGGGAAGAGCTCTTCCCTTTTAGCGCGCAGTATAAATTTGATCCCATGCTAGTCGAGGTCGGAGCCTCCCCGCCTTATGGTTTTTCCCTGGCAACGTAGCCCGGGTGAAGCCGGGTTTCGCGGGGGTTAAAATGAGTGTGTACTGGTTCTGAACGCTTACTTCTAAAATACCATACGTGGGATTAGTCCGAGTGACTATTGAGCAGAGTCATAACTATTCGAGTAGCCGTGTCCACGATCAAGGACGACTGGTTGACTAGTCAAGTGTCGGTGTGAGTGTCGGTCTTCGGAGGAAGTTAAAGAAATCGCGAGACTAATCAGGAAATGTGGTGGATGACCATATTATTATTATTAATATGGACTAACCCCTATAATTATGATTGATGGATATCCGTGGGACGGTTCTACCTCCTGGATATTCCATATTTATTATATAAGCCCTTTCTTTGGTGTCGCTCAGACGCCCGACTGTGGGCATGCTCGTTATTATTTCTTATGAGGCCTTTCTGTAGTGTCGCTTAGATGTCCGAATGTGGCAACTGTTATTACTTACATGTGAGCCCTTTAGGCGGTGTTGGTGCGACACCGACTGTGGTAGACATGTTATTACTTATTCATTATTCATTATTACCTTCCTTGCTTGTTTATACAACATAGGTGGAGATTGGTTATCTGCATAAGTGCATCCATGAATTAAATTCTAATGGCATGGTAGAGTTATTAAGTGGATTATGCATGCATCTCACCTGCTTTAACTTATTTGTTTTCTTGATGTTTGCAAGTACATTCAAAGTACTCGTTGGCTTGTCCCTAGCTTTTGTCTTGGCCAGATTGCATACGGAGAGGAGCACGATGCCATCAACCCCTGAACCTAGGAGCCCCGGATAGCAACCTTGTGAGATAGGAATTTATCCAGGCCAGCTGTTCTTGTGAGAATGGAGTCCCACGGACACTAGAGAATTCCTCGAGTCGCTTCCGCCGTCAACCTCACACTTTTGTCTAAACTAGTAGACCTTCTGGTCTTGTAACCCAAATTTGTATTTTTCTTGGATATTCTATATCAAGTGAGTGTCTACCAGCTAACAGTTGTCCTGGGCTAGTGAACACAAAGACCTGTTTTCTGGAAACTATTTTCTGAAAAACCAGTCGCTACAACCTTGGTATCAGAGCCAGGTTGACCATTGGCTAAAACTACCTTATCCAAGTCGCTATCCCTACCCGCATGTTCATATATCCACAACCCAGCCTAGCCTACCCAATAGCCAACCAGAGTGTCCACCCAACACTTTTTGACAGTCGGTGCCTAACCTGTGAGCCCAGCCCTTAGGCTTTGTGTCTATGACCTACACCGGAGTTGTCACACTCCCTAGCGTGTGATGGAAGACCCCCTAGCCTATATAGTGAGGACTTGCCTCAACCTAGCAACCTGCAACTTTGAGACCACTACCCTAGTAACCCCTTTGACTTGCAAGATACCTGGTCGCATTCCTTGCAACGAGACCACCATGTCCGAGCCTGGAGGCTTCGTGGTCATCCTCGCCGACCTCAGCTGCCAAGTTTTTGGCATAGAAGAGCCTCCAGTATATGTTGCACATGTGGAGCCTATGAGTGATGCTATTTGTTACTTTTGGACCTCGTTGCATATCTATGGAGGGAGTCCCTCGTTGGAGTGCCATCACCAGTTCAATGGTAGAGCTGCCACCAGCGAAGCTCAAGCCCGCCAGCTAGCAGCCCGAGAAGCTATAGTCCAGCTGCAACATTTGTTGCCATGGATGAATAGCCGACCGTTCTGCTACTATCCTAGTCATGAAGGCTATGGTAGTCCCACGCAATTCGCTAGCGAAGACCTTGCGATAGACCCTTCCTTAGTGAAAACTGTGTGCTATTTAAGAGCGCAGGAGGTCCTCATTGATCAGATCACCTCTGACCTAGTCATGAACCGTGCGCCAACTACTCGTCGGACCCGACAAGCCATGAAGCCACAACCGCCTCCAGCAACCAGCCCATATTGGTTGGAAGATTGGTTGGATCTTTAAGGTCTGTCCCAGCCTTTATGATAGCCAGCCCGACCATGACCCCGACGGAGCTTCACCTTAGTTTGGATGCCTTCTATAATGAAGTTGTGCCAAGTGCACATCGTCCGAGACGTCGTTGCCACCGCAACCCTGCAGCCCCGTTCCATGGCCCAGCCAACTCTGGAGCCATGGTGAATGAAGGATCCATATTGGTTACTGTGCCCGTCCGCTCAGAGGCAAATGAAGGCGGAGCGAGTCCGTCAGACCAGCTGTCTGGCCTTAGTACCGAGTGTCGCTCTGTAACGTTGTATTCGCTTGTTGTAATAGACATTGTTTTAAATAAAATTGCAGGATGCTTGCACGCCCTTGTTTTTAAAGGTAGTATTGCGTGGAACAGTTCGCGTGGCCTTAGATTAATTTTTTGGGTGTGACCATCTAGCCACCAAGCTAGCTAAACAAGTGAGGCGTCACTTGGGAGTTGATATCCGAGTTTCCACCCTGATGACCCATGTCACACTAGTGTTTTATTGTGTGCCCCTAAACAGGTACCTAGTGAGACCACCCATGACTTCTCCTAGCACTTCTCACTAAGTGCGCTAACCAAAGCCAGTCCCCCCATGACTAAGCACTCGGATTCATCCGGAAATTCTGGATGCAACCCCACAAAGGTAACTGTGTTGCCTCGCAGCCCAGTATAGAGCAGCCCTAGTGTTCCCATCCCTTGTCCTTCAGGTCATCACCAAGGGTGTTGACCCATCAACGAGTGGATTAATTCCACACACAGACTAGTGGAAAATTTTCAGATCTTCCATTCATAGGTTGTTGTTGTTAGACCAAAGGGGGCATGCTCTCAAGACTCCTTCTAGGAGAAGTAGAATGTGTTTCCCCGACCGAGAACATCTTCTCGGGAGACCCTTGCACGTATCTCGTTGACCGCCCTCGAAGAGTATGTTAGTCCAGTAGTATGTTTTCCTGATGGTAGGTAAGTAGTGGTGTATTATATGATTACGCTGTTTGCACCTGCATATGAGTGACCGTGTGCCATATGATTGCTTTGTTTGCGCCTGCACTTGAGTAATCATGTTCCTTGTTTTCATGACTGAATTATTTTCTTTCCCTAAGAAAATCTCGGGGACGAGATTTATTTTTAAGGGGTGAAGTGTCTGTCACACCCCAAAAATTTAATAATATTTTTATAAAATAAAATATTTCCTAGAATATATTTTTTGAGAAATAATTTGTTTCATGACTCTTTTCAAAGCCTCTTTCCAAATACTTTTCATTTCAAGTGGCATTTTAAAGATCATTTAGTACATGAGCCCTTGCTGAGACCATTTTAAACTCGCCATTTAATTAAATGGGGATACTCATGTTGGTTTAAATCTGAATTTTTGAGTTTTCAATAGATTTTGAACCACTCCTTTTCCCTATTATAAAATTCTTTCCCAAGTAAATGTTTTTGAAAATTTATGTTGGAACGTGAGTGCTTGCATCAAGACATTTGTTTTCTTATAACTAATTCATTGGAGATTTTCAATTTTAATACTTTTCCAAGGTTTCTTTTATTCAAAAATGACTTTTATTTCTTTTAAGGGCCTGTTTTGCATTACAACCTTTTGATATTTTTTTCTAAAAATTCTATAAAA
Organism: Hordeum vulgare subsp. vulgare; assembly: GCF_904849725.1. Classification (NCBI taxonomy): domain Eukaryota; kingdom Viridiplantae; phylum Streptophyta; class Magnoliopsida; order Poales; family Poaceae; genus Hordeum; species Hordeum vulgare. The sequence continues at coordinate 413,571,807 of NC_058523.1, forward strand.
ACTTTAAGATGACCTGTGATGTCTTTGGATCATATTTTTGTAAGAACTTAGCCAAGTGTTTTAAAAAATTTGAGCACATTAACTTCATTTCTTTTATGGCCCAAAGTGGAGTTTGTACTACAACCCCTAGATATAATCTTTAAAAAATTCCAAAAAAATTTGGGGATGTCAAGTGATGTAGGTGATTCACTTTTATGCAAAAACCTAACTTTGTACTTTGGAAGAACTTAGCAAAGAAACCACTTTTTTTGTTCTGGTCCAGTTTGGTACTTTGTACTGCAATCATGTTTTTCCTTGCTGTGATTGCCTTAAGATTTTGCATGCTTGCACACCACCCTACCCAAACCTTAACTCCATGAGTTGAGCCCCATTCAATGATTTTAAATGCATGTGATACTAGCCTCACCCTGCCGTGCAGATTTGTGCTTTTCAAATATTTTCAATACCAAGTTTTTCCTTTTGCCCAACTAACTTGACCTTCATGACTAACACCTAGGGAGAGTATGATCTCGAGTTTTTGGGTTGCAGAAAAGCTCATTCGAAGCCTCTGGCATTTCATCAAGCACCTGTGGTGCATGGCCAGACATGGCAACAGCATTGACCTGCACTATGAAATGGCCCCACTTCTCAGTTGGCATGTCTAATAAGTTTCCTATAAACCCTAGTTTAGTCATGTTTGTTTCGAGCATCATTGGAAGTGTTTGGAGGCGAGAGTCATTGGGTCAAACACCTTGCGTGCGTGCTCTGGGCGTACCTAGAGAGCATGTTTTGCATGTGTGTGACAAGTCGACGTGTCTGCACACCCCCTTGCCCTCTGCCCAGCTGCAAAGTCTCGTCAACACCCTCCCTCGACGGATCGATGCCCTGCCCTGAGCCACGCAGCGCTTTGGCCTGCAGCTCTGGCGGCCTGCCGGTGGCAGTGACTCACCCAAGAAGTGGACGACGCCCCCCGAGCCCCCCCCCATGCGCCAGGTGCCACGGTCCCCTCCCTGCCTCGTCTTCGTGCTGCCCCGCTGCCCCTGCTGCCCCTGTTGGCGACCCTGCTGCCTCCCCTTGTTGGGGAACATCGCATGGGAAACAAAAATTTCCCTATGCGCACGAAGACCTATCATGCTGATGTCCATCTACGAGGGGGATTTCAGATCTACGTACCCTTGTAGATTGCACAGCAGAAGCGTTAATAAACGCGGTTGATGTAGTGGAACGTCCTCACGTCCCTCGATCCGCCCCGCGAACCGTCCCACGAACCGTCCCGCGATCCGTCCCACGATCCGCTCCGATCTAGTGCCGAACGGACAGTACCTCCGCATTCAGCACACGTACAGCTCGACGATGATCTTGGCCTTCTTGTCCAGCAAGAGAGACGGAGAGGTAGATGAGTACTCCGGCGGTGTGACGACGCTCCGGAGGTTGGTGGTGATCTAATCTCAGCAGAGCTCCGCCCGAGCTCCGCAGAAACGCGATCTAGAGGAAAAACTGTGGAGGTATGTGGTCGGGCTGCCGTGGAAAAGTTGTCTCAAATCAGCCCTAAAACCTCCGTATATATAGGTGGGAGGGGAGGGGCCTTGCCTTGGGGCTCAAGGAGCCCCAAGGGGTTCGGCCGAAGGGGGGGAGGAGGAGTCCTCCTCCAATGCTAGTCCAACTAGGATTGGAAGGTGGAGTCCTTCCCTTCCTTCCCACTTCCCCTTTTTTTCTCTTTGATTTTCTTATCTCCCTGCGGAGGGTCCTCCTTGGGCTTTCCCACCAGCCCACTAAGGGCTGGTGCGGCACCCCTAAGGCCTATGGGCTTCCCCGGGGTGGGCTGCCCCCCCCGGTGAACATCCGGAACCCATTCGTCATGCCCGGTACATTCCCGGTAATTCCGAAAACCTTCCGGTAATCAAATGAGGTTATCCGATATATAAATCTTCGTCTCCACACCATTCCGGAAACCCTCGTGACGTCCGTGATCTCATCCGGGACTCCAAAAAACATTCGGTAACCAACCATATAACTCAAATACACATAAAACAACGTCGAACCTTAAGCGTGCAGACCCTGCGGGTTCGAGAACTATGTAGACATGACCCGCGGGACTCCTCGGTCAATATCCAATAGCGGGACCTGGATGTCCATATTGGATCCTACATATTCTATGAAGATCTTATCATTTGAACCTCAGTGCCAAGGATTCATATAATCCCGTATGTCATTCCCTTTATCCTTCGGTATGTTACTTGCCCGAGATTCGATCGTCAACATCCGCATACCTATTTCAATCTCGTTTACCGACAAGTCTCTTTACTCGTTCCGTAACAGAAGATCCCACAACTTACACTAAGTCACATTGCTTGCTAGGCTTGTGTGTGATGTTGTATTACCGAATGGGCTCCGAGATACCTCTCCATCATACAGAGTGACAAATCCCAGTCTTGATCCATAATAACTCAACGGACACCTTCGGAGATACCTGTAGAGCATATTTATAGCCACCCAGTTACGTTGTGACGTTTGATACACACAAAGTATTCCTTCGGTGTCAGTGAGTTATATGATCTCATGGTCATAGGAATACATACTTGACACGCAGAAAACAGTAGCAACAAAATGACACGATCAACATGCTATGTCTATTAGTTTGGGTCTAGTCCATCACATGATTCTCCCAATGATGTGATCCAGTTATCAAGCAACAACACTTTGTACATAGTCAGAAAACCCTGACTATCCTTGATCAACTGGCTAGCCAACTAGAGGCTTGCTAGGGACAGTGTTTTTTCTATGTACCACACATGTATCTATGTCTTCATTTAATAAAATTATAGCATGGATAAAAACGATTATCTTGATACAGGAATTATAATAATAACTTATTTATCATTGCCTCTAGGGCATAATTCCAACAGTCTCCCACTTGCACTAGAGTCAATAATCTAGCCCTCACATCACCATGCGAATTACACTGTAATAAATCTAACACCCATATAGTTCTGGTGTTGATCATGCTTTGCTCGTGGAAGAGGTTTAGTCAGCGGGTCTGCTATATTCAGATCCGTGTGCACTTTGCATATATTTACGTCCTCCCCTTCGACGTAGTCGCAGATGAGGTTGAAGCATCGTTTGATGTGTCTGGTCTTCTTGTGAAACCGTGGTTCCTTTGCTAAGGCAATGACACCCGTGTTGTCACAGTACAAGGTTATTGGATTCAGTGCGCTTGGCACCACTCCAAGATCCGTCATGAACTGCTTCATCCAAACACCCTCCTTAGCCGCCTCCGAGGCATCCATGTACTCCGCTTCACATGTAGAATCAGCTACGACGCTTTGCTTCGACCTGCACCAGCTTACCGCACCGCCATTAAGAATAAATATGTATCTGGTCTGCGACTTAGAGTCGTCCGGATCTGTGTCAAAGCTTGCATCGACGTAACCTTTTAGGGCGAGCTCTTCGTCACCTCCATACACGAGAAACATCTCCTTAGTCCTTTTCAGGTACTTCAGGATATTCTTGACCGTCGTCCAGTGATCCACTCCAGGATTACTCTGGAACCTGCCTGCCATACTTATGGCCAGGCTAACGTCCGGTCTAGTGCACAACATTGCATACATGATAAAACCTATGGCTGAAGCATAGGGGACGGTGCTCATATGCTCTCTATCTTTATCAGTTGCTGGGCACTGAGTCTTACTCAATCTCGTACCTTGTAAAACTGGCAAGAACCCCTTCTTGGACTGTTCCATTTTGAACCTCTTCAAAACTTTATCAAGGTATGTACTTTGTGAAAGTCCTATCAGGCGTTTTGATCTATCCCTATAGATCTTAATGCCTAGAATGTAAGCAGCTTCTCCTAGGTCATTCATAAAGAAACTTTTATTCAAGTAATCCTTTATGCTTCCAAAAACTCCACGTTGTTTCCAATCAGCAATATGTCATCCACATATAATATTAGAAACGCCACAGAGCTCCCACTCACTTTCTTGTAAATACAAGATTCTCCAACCACTTGTATAAACCCAAATGCTTTGATCACCTCATTAAAGCGTTTATTCCAACTCCGAGATGCTTGCACCAGTCCATAAATGGATCGCTGGAGCTTGCACACTTTGTTAGCATTTTTAGGATCGACAAAACCTTCGGGTTGCATCATATACAACTCTTCTTTAAGGAATCCGTTAAGGAACGCCGTTTTGACATCCATCTGCCAGATTTCATAATCGAAAAATGCAGCTATTGCTAACATGATTCTGACACACTTAAGCATCGCTACGGGTGAGAATGTCTAATCGTAGTCAACTCCTTGAACTTGTGAAAAACCCTTTGCCACAAGTCGAGCTTTATAAACGTTCACATTACCATCAGCGTCCGTCTTCTTCTTAAAGATCCATTTGTTCTGAATAGCCTAGCGGCCTTCAGGTAGTACTTCCAAAGTCCATACTTTGTTTTCATACATAGATCCTATCTCGGACTTCATGGCCTCCAGCCATTTGTTGGAATCCGGGCCCACCATTGCTTCTTCATAATTCGCAGGCTCATTTTTTTCTAACAACATAATTGATAAGACGGGATTACCGTACCACTCTGGAGTAGTACGCGGTCTCGTCGACCTACGAGGTTCGACAGGAACTTGATCCGGAGTTTCATGATCATCATCATTAACTTCCTTCTCAACCGGCGTCGCAACGAGAGGAGTTTCCGCTTGCCCTGCGCCACCATCCAGAGGGATGTGAGGTTCGACAACCTCATCAAGTTCTATCTTCCTCCCACTCAATTCTCTCGAGAGAAACTCCTTCTCGAGAAAAGCTCTGTTCTTAGCAACAAACACTTTGCCCTCGGATTTGAGCTAGAAGGTATACCCAACTGTCTGTTTCGGGTAACCTATGAAGATGCACTTTTCCGCTTTGGGTTCCATCTTTTCAGGCTGAAGCTTTTTGACATAAGCATCACATCCCCAAACTTTAAGAAACGACAACTTTGGTCTTTTGCCATACCACAGTTCGTATGGTGTCGTCTCAACGGATTTTGATGGTGCCCTATTTAAAGTGAATGCAGTTGTTTCTAATGCATAACCCCAAAACGATAATGGCAAATCGGTAAGAGACATCATAGATCGCACCATCTCTAATAAAGTACGATTACGACGTTCGGACACACCATTACGCTATGGTGTTCCAGGCGGTGTCAACTGTGAAACAATTCTAGATTGTCTTAAGTGAGCACCAAACTCGAAACTCAGATATTCACCCCCACGATCAGACCGTGGGAACTTGATTTTATTGTTATGATGATTTTCAACTTCAGTCTGAAATTGCTTGAACTTTTCAAATGTTTCAGACGTGTGCTTCATCAAGTAGACATAACCATATCTACTCAAATCATCAGTGAAGGTGAGAAAAAAACGATATCCGCCGCGTGCCTCCACGCTCATCGGACCACACACATCGGTATGTATGATTTGCAACAAGTCACTTGCACGCTCCATTGTTCCGGTGAACGGAGTTTTAGTCATCTTGCCCATGAGGCATGGTTCGCACGTGTCAAGTGAATCAAAGTCAAGTGACTCCAAAGGTCCATTGGTATGGAGTTTCTTCATGCGCTTTACACCAATATGACCTAAGCAGCAGTGCCACAAAAACATGGCGCTATCATTGTTAACTCTAACTCTTTTGGTCTCAGTGTTATGAATATGTGTATTATCACTATCAAGATTCAATATGAAAAATCCTCTGACATTGGGTGCATGACCATAAAAGATATTACTGATAGAAATAGAACAACCATTATTCTCTGACTTAAACGAGTAACCGTCTCGCAATAAACAAGATCCAGATATAATGTTCATGCTCAACACAGGCACTAAATAACAATTATTTAAGTTCATAACTAATCCTGATGGTAACTGAAGTGAAACTGTGCCGACGGCGATTGCATCAACCTTGGAACCATTTCCCACGCGCATCGTCACTTCATCTTTCACCAGCCTTCGCCTATTCCGCAGTTCCTGTTTCAAGTTGCAAATATGAGCAACAAAACCGGTATCGAATACCCAGGCACTACTACAAGAGCTGGTTAAGTACACATCAATAACATGTATATCTAATATACCTGATTTTTCTTTGGCCGCCTTCTTATCAGCCAGATACTTGGGGTAGTTGCGCTTCCAGTGACCCATAGCCTTGCAATAATAGCACTCCGTTTGAGGCTTAGGTCCAGCTTTAGGTTTCTTCGTCGGATTGGCAACAGGTTTGCTGCTCTTCTTTGAATTACCCTTCTTTCCTTTGCCGTTTCTCTTGAAACTAGTGGTCTTATTCACCATCAACACTTGATGTTCTTTACGGAGTTCTGACTCTGTGACTTTCAGCATCGCGAACAACTCGCCCGGTGACTTGCTCATCCCTTCCATGTTGTAGTTCAAAACAAAGCCCTTATAGCTTGGCGAAAGTGATTGAAGAATTCTGTCAGTGGTAGCCTCTTGCGGGAGTTCAATCCCCAGCTCAGCTAGACGGTTTGAGTACCCCTATATTTTGAGCACGTGTTCACTTACAGACGAATTCTCCTCCATCTTGCAAGAATAGAATTTATTGGAGGTCTCATACCTCTCGATCCGGGCGTTCTTCTGAAAGATAAACTTCAACTCCTGGAACATCTCATATGCTCCATGACGCTCAAAGCGACGTTGAAGTCCCGGCTCTAAGCCATACAAGACTGGACATTGAACTACTGAGTAGTCCTCCTTACGTGTTAACCAAGCGTTCTTAACGTCTTGGTCAGCCAACGGGTGGTTCATCTCCTAGTGCAGCATCAAGGACATAATCCTTATTCCCAGCTTGCAGGAGCAACTTAAGATTACAAGCCCAGTCTACAAAGTTGCTTCCATCATCTTTCAACTTAGCTTTCTCTAGGAACGTATTAAAATTCAGGGTGACTTTCGCGTGAGCCAGGATCTACAACACAAATATATTCAAAGTGGACTTAGACTATGTTCAAGATAATTAGAGTTGAACTTAATCAAATTACTTGCTAAACTCCCACTCAAAAAGTACATCGCTCTAGTCATTTGAGTGGTTCATGATCCAATTCCACTAGCTCAAGTCCGATCATCACGTGAGTTGAGGATAGTTTTAGTGGTAAGCATCCCTATGCTAATCATATCAACTATATGATTCATGATCGACCTTTCGGTCTCATGTGTTCTGAGGCCATGTCTGCACATGCTAGGCTCGTCAAGCTTAACCCGAGTGTTCCACGTGTGCAACTGTTTTGCACCCGTTGTATGTGAACGTTGAGTCTATCACACCCGATCATCACGTGGTGTCTCGAAATGACGAACTATAGCAACGGTGCACAGTCGGGGAGAACACAATTTCGTCTTGAAATTTTAGTGAGAGATCACCTCATAATGCTACCGTCATTCTAAGAAAAATAAGGTGCATAAAAGGATTAACATCACATGCAATTCATAAGTGACATGATATGGCCATCATCACGTGCTTCTTGATCTCCATCACGAAAGCACTGGCACGATCTTCTGTCACCGGCGCCACACCATGATCTCCATCAATGTGTCGCCATCGAGGTTGTCGTGCTACTCATGCTATTACTACTAAAACTGCATCCTAGTAATATAGTAAACGCATCTGCAAGCACAAACGTTAGTTTAAAGACAACCCTATGGCTCCTGCCGGTTGCCGTACCATCGACGTGCAAGTCGATATTAACTATTACAACATGATCATCTCATACATCCAATATATCACATCACATCGTTGGCCATATCACATCACAAGCATACCCTGCAAAAACAAGTGAGACGTCCTCTAATTGTTGTTGCATGTTTTACGTGGTGACCATGGGTATCTAGTAGGATCGCATCTTACTTACGCAAACACCACAACGGAGATATATGAATTGCTATTTTACCTCATCCAAGGACCTCCTCGGTCAAATCCGATTCAACTAAAGTTGGAGAAACCGACACTCGCCAGTCATCTTTGAGCAACGGAGTTACTCGTAGCGATGAAACCAGTCTCTCGTAAGCGTACAAGTAATGTCGGTCCGAGCCGCTTCGATCCAACAATACCGCGGAATCAAGAAAATACTAAGGAGGGCAGCAAATCGCGCATCACCTCCCACAAAAACTTTTGTGATCTACTCGAGAAGACATCTATGCATGAACCTAGCTCATGCTGCCACTGTTGGGGAACGTCGCATGGGAAACAAAAATTTTCCTACGCGCACGAAGACCTATCATGGTGATGTCCATCTACGAGGGGGATTTCAGATCTACGTACCCTTGTAGATTGCACAGCAGAAGCGTTAATAAACGCGGTTGATGTAGTGGAACATCCTCACCTCCCTCGATCCGCCCCGCGAACCGTCCCGCGATCCGTCCCATGATCCGCTCCGATCTAGTGCCGAACGGACGACACCTCCGCTTTCAGCACACGTACAACTCGACGATCATCTCAGCCTTCTTGATCCAGCAAGAGAGACAGAGAGGTAGATGAGTTCTCCGGCAGCGTGACGGCGCTCCGGAGGTTGGTGGTGATCTAATCTCAGCAGGTCTCCGCCCGAGCTCCGCAGAAACGCGATCTAGAGGAAAAACCGTGGAGGTATGTGGTCGGGCTGCCGTGGAAAAGTTGTCTCAAATCAGCCCTAAAACCTCCATATATATAGGTGGGAGGGGAGGGGCCTTTCCTTGGGGCTCAAGGAGCCCCAGGGGTTCGACCGAAGGGGGGGAGGAGGAGTCTTCCTCCAATCCTAGTCCAACTAGGATTGGAAGGTGGAGTCCTTCCCTTCCTTCCCACTTCCCCTTTTTTTCTTTCTCTTTGATTTTCTTATCTCCCTGCGCAGGGGCCTCTTTGAGCTTTCCCACCAGCCCACTAAGGGCTGGTGCGGCACCCCTAAGGCCTATGGGCTTCCCCAGGGTGTGCTGCCCCCCCCCCCCCCGGTGAACATCCAGAACCCATTCGTCATTCCCGGTACATTCCCGGTAACTCCGAAAACCTTCCGGTAATCAAATGAGGTCATCCTATATATCAATCTTCATTTCCGGACCATTCCGGAAACCCTCGTGACGTCCGTGATCTCATCCGGGACTCCGAACAACATTCGGTAGCCAACCATATAACTCAAATACGCATAAAACAACGTCGAACCTTAAGTGTGCAGACCCTGCGGGTTCGAGAACTATGTAGACATGACCCGAGAGACTCCTCGGTCAATATCCAATAGCGGGACCTGGATGCCCATATTGGATCCTACATATTCTACGAAGATCTTATCGTTTGAACCTCAGTGCCAAGGATTCGTATAATCCCGTATGTCATTCCCTTTGTCCTTCGGTATGTTACTTGCCCGAGATTCGATCGTCAGTATCCGTATACCTATTTCAATCTCGTTTACCGGCAAGTCTCTTTACTCGTTCCGTAATACAAGATCGCACAACTTACACTAAGTTACATTTCTTGCAAGGCTTGTGTGTGATGTTGTATTACCGAGTGGGCCCCGAGATACCTCTCCGTCATACGGAGTGACAAATCCCGGTCTTGATCCATACTAACCCAACTAACACCTTCGGAGATACCTGTAGAGCATCTTTATAGTCACCCAGTTACGTTGCGACGTTTGATACACACAAAGCATTCCTCCGGTGTCAGTGAGTTATATGACCTCATGGTCATAGGAATAAATACTTGACACGCAGAAAACAGTAGCAACAAAATGACACGATCAACATGCTATGTCTATTAATTTGGGTCTAGTCCATCACGTGATTCTCCCAATGACGTGATCCAGTTATCAAGCAACAACACCTTGTTCATAATCAGAAGACACTGACTATCATCGATCAACTGGCTAGCCAACTAGAGGCATGCTAGGGACGGTGTTTTGTCTATGTATCCACACATGTAAATGAGTCTTCATTCAATACAATTATAGCATGGATAATAAACTATTATCTTGATACAGGAATTATAATAATAACTATACATTTATTATTGCCTCTAGGGCATAATTCCAACAAATGTGTCATGCCATACAAGGATTTAGTGGAGCAGAAACTTGGGACGAATTCAAGAACACTCTGTTAAGAACCCGACTTATTCAGAAGTGCTATGATAAGCCCGATGAAGAAGACTTGTGCATGCAAGATCTATGGAGAAATAGGACACACCCAGGAAGAACAAAAGGATGGATGCCCTCATTGTGATGAAAATCACCCAGCTGAGGAATGCCTAACTAGTCAGGTGACTTGTTTCTTGTGTGAAGGAACAACCTACTACCCAGCGGCGTGTCACATTTACCCCAAGTATGCCTGAAACCCACAGACCCGGGGACTAACAAGGATCAAGTACTATCTTTTTGGAGAAGGAAACTTGTATCAGCAAACGTTTTCTTAGGAGCATACGACAACTTGAGAGTGGTGAAGAAACGATAGATGTTTTGTTCAGCTTGCAGAACCAATGGTTTATCCGAACTTCGTTCGTGGACAAGAGAAACTCTGCAACGCTTGTGAGGATGCCCAAGTGTTAGTATACGAGATTCACTAAACCTTATACAAGGTAATGATTTCAGTGCGACATGGCTTGGCCACCATGATGACTTACTCTTATCATTATCTTGTTATTCGGAATGGTAAATCTGAGAGACTTACCCATAGAGAGAGACGACGTTCTTTGAAGCTTTTTGTTTAAGCCTTAGAATGGTATGTTGGAAGCCCATGTACATGGCAATCGTTGTCACGTGTCGGACAATTTACGGTGAGGGTGAAGCCAAGACCCTTCTCTTTGCAGGATAACCACAAGTGGTAGACCACCATGAGAATCATCGATAGGTTATTTAGAATGGTCACGAGACTTGTCAGTTAAGAAGACCCAGTGACGGAAGAATCTTATATCAACAGAAGAACCCTCGATTTTGATGGAAACATTATGAATATAATGGAAGAACTTCACCAAAGAAGTTACCATGAAGAATGTGAGGAGTCAGATGCCAAGATCCCAGAGGATTGTTAAAAATTTGAGGAACTGGTAACTCTCATTTTAAGTGTGGTAGCACCCCACTTTGCACGAGATTGGATTTGTTAGAAGACCTCCAAAACCTAAACCTTTTCTTTCTAGCCTCTTCGAATCTCGAGGACGAGATTCATTTTAAGTGTGGTAGTTTGTAACATCCCAAAATAATAAATTTTGGAATGTTAATATAATTATTATATAGATTGTTTGTTTGTTTGAGTGATTGAAACTTGAGTGGAATTTGAAACTTCTCAAAAAAAATGAGAGCGAATAAAATGATATTCAAACTTCTTTTGATCATATCTTTTTATCCCTAGCTCCGTTTTAGATGAATCCAATTGCGTCGGATTCATATCAAAGTAATCTTCCCGTTTGTATCATTAGTTTTAACTTTTCAACTTATAATTTTGATCAAATCAGATTTATCTATTAGTGCCCAAAAGTGTTCACATCGTTCTAAGCCGATTCAATGTTATATTGAAGTATTTGTATCTTTTGATCCGCTATTTCAAATCTAGTAATTCTTTTTTCTACACGCTCATATTGATCTCCTATATCCAGTAGCATCATTAGTTTCGACATTTGAACCTTACAAATTTGAGCGATTCACATTTGTATTCGAACATTCATTTGATCTTATCTTGCAAATCGTACCACCTTTTCAATTGATTCCTTTTACCCCTAAACACTCATGTCATATATTTTTGTACGTAACCATCGTACTTCAGTTCAACTTCTCTTGACCTTTGAATGCAAATTCAATTCATACTTCAATTCGCTATAACTTGTGTTGTAGTGCTCCATTTTAAGAAATTCTTTCTACAAATAAATTCGTATGTCTTATACTATTTGTCAAATAACATTCATGTTGTTCTCCCAATATTGTTTATCATCTCCCATAGTGTATGCAAGTCGAGATTATATAGCAATAGTTCATCGTCCATTAACTCTTTTGATCTCATTCATGCACCTTCACTTTACAACACACCTAGGACCTTTTTATTAAACCTTGGTACGTTGTTATTTTGCACCAAGACATGCTTTGTTCTTAGGTTCTCTTGGTTCTTCCTTTTTGGCATGAATGTTTATTGAATGCTATTCGCTTACGATAGATTGCTCGGAGCGTGGCGAGTAGAATTATCAGGATTTTGAGAGCGACTATCTTCATCAAGTAATACCAGGCAAGTCATTTGATCATGTATCACCTATGTTTTATGCATCGTAGTTCTACCATCCTATGCCCAATTTCATGCTGAGTAGGTACTTGGAGATTATGGTTACATATTGTAGTATCATCTGGTAGGCTCCCAACAACCCCGTTACTTGGCCCGGGAGGACAAATTTCATATTGCTATGCTTGAGTAGACGGGATTCTGGTTGAGAGTTTATCACAAGTGATGCGAGAATAATTTAATAACCAAGACCGGTTAATTCAAGACTTTTCAAGATCTCGTGATGCAATGCAACTCTGGGTGAATGACAGTTGATCGGCTCCCTGGAGAAACCAGTGGATGACCCGGGATGCTGGAGACGTGCCATGACATCTTGCGGAAAGCTTCACCCAGGCTCAAAGAGACGGATGGATATTTTCAAGACCCAAGGCTTACCTGCACGGCCACAAGTCATTATGGGCTCTGGCTTGGTTGGACAACGTGACGACTCTGGACAGGCGGTGCTAGCAGATGTAGAAGAACGGTAGGATTGGATGGGCACCGACAGGGGATCAGAGGGACCCGTTGAAAGACCATGTTTTGATCATCCGGTCTTCAAAAACCCTAAAGTG